>NC_057354.1:78325653-78651903 GCF_016509475.1 Prionailurus bengalensis | reverse complement strand
GTTTATATAATTAAGAGAGGGTTCTCCAAACATCTATTTTTGGGGGAGGGGGAGTCAAATCTTTGTGATTAGAGGGAAAAGTATCATAATAAGCATAGGGATGCAATGGAAGTTGTCAGGGCAGGAGCTTGACACACTGTGAGATGCTACCTTAGATAACATCAAGGTCACCTTGATGTTGGTTGGGGAGGGAAGGGGTGTGTAACTCATGGGGGCATGGAGGGTCTGCTGAAGGGATACATTTGCTATGATAGTGTTCACTAAAGCCCTAGAAGAAGCTATGGACATAAGGGTGGTCTGCCACTGCCTAACCCTTTCCAAAAATAGGTTGCCAACAACGTCCTTGAGAATGGAGTTAGGAGGACAAGGAGGAAAGGAATGGGGGAGGTGGAGCGGGGGGATGGGGCGGGGACCTCCCCCCACCCCATCCCACCCCAGGCAACCTTAGATGATTAAACTTGCTGCCTCCAGGCAGGTTGGATCAGCCTTCAGTGATTTCAGGGGTTTCTTGGACTAACCCTGCTCCCACTAGTCTGCCAGCGAACACAATTAGGAAAATGCTTATACTGTGAAGGCCGGGTTGAAGGAATACCTAAGTGTGAATGAGTTAAAGGATAACCAGCCAATCAATTCATAAGTCTTAACAGGAAAAGAGATGTACCTGTCCTGGTTTTGCTAGGCTGATATGGCCAGCTCAGCTAAAACCAAGAAGGGGGCTGAGTGCAGAACATGAAGTTTGGAGACTCCATTCTTTCAGCCATGAGTAGGGCCCAGACTGAGCAAGAGAGGTGGAAGCATCTAAGGAAGTATTTTAGTCACTCGGCTGCAAAGGCTACAGTTCAACTTTGCATTATTCAATGCAATGAATGTTTTTGTTTTTTGTTTTTAAACCCAGGTTATTTCGTGTAGAGGAGCTTGTCTCCTAAGGTTTTATTATTGGGGCATTAGATTTATTTATTATTATTATTTTTAATGTTTATTTTTAATAACACAGACTTTATTTATTTTTAAGACATAGAGTGCTAGTGGGGGAGGGGCAGAGAGAGAGAATGGAAAACGCAGAATACGAACAAGTTCCAGGCTCTGAGCTGTCAGCTCAGAGCCCAATGTGGAGCTTGAACTCACAAACCGTGAGGTCATGACCTGAGCCAAAGTTGGGTGCTTAACCAACTGAGCCACCCAGGCGCCCGTGGAGCATTATATTTAAATATCTTATCTCTCCATCTGCCCCTGGCCTACACTTTGTGGCTTTCCTTGGAGCAAGGACAGTACCCACACATAATTCTCTGTACAGATGCCTACATGTGGCCCTTTCTAAGGGCCAACAAGAACTTTGTGTGGTAATTTCCTCTCCCAGGATGGCTTTTACTCCTGTGTTATCACCAGGACAGTCCACACACAGTGAGGTCTCTGGAGTGAGTAACTTGCTTATTTTTTTTCTTCCATTTTTTTTAAAAGCAAAGAGGATATTTTTCATGAGGCTCTCAAAGTTCAGGTGACACCATCAGATTGATCTAAATGCTCTCAGATGGGCAGGGGATTGAGGTGGGAAGAGGATGGTATTGTTAATTAATGCTTTCAAATGTGTGGGTTAAAATGCTTGTGTTTTTCCAGTGGTTCAGATCTAGGCTTAGTTTCTTGTTTGACCTTTGAGAAGCCATCTCTAGCCTCAGTTTCTTGTTTGACCTTTGAGAAGCCATCTCTCCAGGTGCTTCTTTGAAAGGGAGAGTCCTAGGTGTTTGACTTCCATGTGGGATCAGAAGGAACAATTCCTAGGCACCTGAGAGAAAAATGTCCAAGTGACAGCTCTGGTTTGCTAGGGAATCAGCCCCTGATTTTTGGAGGAGATATGAGAAGTTCATGGAGGGATTTAATTCTGTTTAGATTCCCAGCCATTTTCTTGACTGCTATTCCCTGCATTTGTGCAACTACTGGCCTATACACAAGTTCACAAGCATTCTCTCATTAGATGCTTGTAGCAACACTGTAGTAATGATATAAGCAGGACAGGTGCAACTGCCTCCATTTCACTGACGGGGAAGCTAAGACTCAGAGCAGTGTGTGGGCTCTCCTGAGGTCACACAGCTAGTTAGAAGTCAACTCAGGTTCCAGGGTAGATGTGTCAGCACTGTGTGAAAATGGCATAAAATGAGATCTGTAGACCACTGTTTCTCTGACAAGTTCAAGTCCTCTGCTTTGCATTGCCCTCCTTCCAAGACAATAAGTTGGTTCAGTGCTTCTCTTGGCAAACTTTGGAAGGATCTCATTGGTGCTAGGTAGCTACTGTATGATCCAGGAATTCCAAGTATATACTCCTAGGTATATATTCAAAAGCATTGAAAGCAGGAACTTGAACAGATATCTGTACATCTGTGTTCACAACAGCATTACTCACTGAGGCCAAAAAGTGGAAACAACCCAAGTGTCCATCAACAGATGAACTGGTAAACAAAATGTAGTATACACACACAATATAATACTATTTAGCCATTGGAAGAAATGAGATTTTGACACATGCTACATGTAGATGGACCTTGAAAACATTATGCTTAGTGAAATAAGCCAGTCACAGAAGGACAACTGTTGTATGATTCCACTTATATGAGGTACCCAGACAGGTGACATCATTGAGACAGAAAGCAGGGGCTGGGGGCTAGAGGGAAAGTGGGAGCTGTTGTTTAATGGGCCCAGAGTTTGTGTTGGGGATGATGTACAAATTCAGGAAATGCATGGTGGTGATGGGTATACAGAATTGGGAACGTACTTGATGCCAATGAATTGTATAATTACAAATGGTTAAAATGATAAATGCTATGTTACATAGATTTTACCCTAACTAACTAAAAAAAACCCTGTTAAAAATGAAAGCAAATACACAAAACCCAAATAGAAAATGACAAGAACAAACAACAACAAAATAAGCAAAAACAAAAGAGGAGGTGAGGCAAGCAAGAGAAAGCAAAGGATAAAGGATGGGGGCTGGTATGGGAGAGACTGGCATGGAAATGAAGAGGGAGAAAGAAAGCAATCTTGTGGGGGGACAGAGACACTCTCTGGAGCCTGGGGCTCCTGCAAACTGTCCAGCCAGTTTCAGCCAGAGTAGGGCTGATTTTCTTTTATTACATGACAGTGTGCCTGGAGCCTAGGGGCAGGATCACCTCCCTGGGGTGGGAGAAGTGTCCATTTCCAGTTTATTTATGTGTTTTATCCCAAGAGTAGGATAAACGGCTGGGAAGCTGATCTGATATTTATGTCCACTTTAAGGCTGGTGGTTGATATGAGTGCATTCCAGGTGAACTGTGCCCTCAAAGCCATTTACTTTATGGAAGGTCTCTGTTGGGGAGGACTGGGAAAAGTCATCAGATTCCATGCTTGCTGCTGCCTCTAATTATAATCTCACTTTTGAATAATTTCTGAGCACTTTGAAAGTGCAAGAAGGGGGACCCCGTCAAGTTGCTGGAACATTCCAAAGACAGGTAAGATGTTTCCTACCCCAGGTGGACTCTACTATTAGTTTGTGAAATCTGCTTTTATCATTCTAAAAGTTTCCTGTTGTCCATTCTACCCATCAAAAAAAAGTTGGAAGATCTGACTTTCAAACATGTATTTGAGCTAGATCAGGGAAGACAGATTCTAATCTCACCTTGCCTGTTAATTTGTATGGTCAGTCTTTGTTTAGGATTCCCTCCCCCTCTTTTTTCTCCTCAAGCCACAAGATGATATAATCATAGCCCTTGCCTGTAGAACTCCCTGCTTGTCAAACTCTGGAGGTTCAAGTCTGTGGATAGAAAGAGGCTAGAAGGCAAGATGTGAATACTGAGATAAAACAGAATGTGGGCAAGAATTTTGTCTGGTTGCTATTGGACTTTAAGAACTCAAAGGTCAAGAACTGGCCTCAAAATCAAAACTTGAGAGACTTGAAGTTATATTCTGAGATCAGGGCAAAGGACTCCAAGTTTTCAACTCTGTGACTTGCTTTCAGGAAGCATTCAGCATGTATTTGCTGCTGATGGAGGCAAATGACTAGAATTCATTTTTTACCAAATGATTTTGTTAGAATTCTGAGTCCTGAGCCCTCGTCAAACCTTCCCTTTTTTATCTTTTTTTTTTTTTTTAAAAGCAGTTGGTATAGACGGCTTAACTGCAAGAGAATTTAAACAGGAGAGGCTAAATCTTACAAGCTATCTGGTAAATCTGGGAGTTCTCTGAAAGAATTCTAAAGAAATGTGAGTAAGTGTCTTGGAGGAGGACAAGGAAGTGATTGTATTATTACTAATAACATAATGAGATAATCATCCCTTTGAAAAATATTTCTACCTTTGTTGAGCAGTTTTTATTTTCTCATTTTGTCCCTATTCTATCAAGGTATTGCTATTAAATCTCATTTCTCCAGTGAGCAAACTCAGGCACAGAGCAGTCTAGTGGTTCAGTGGGGGCCACAGAACTGGTTAAGAGAGTAGGCAGGGCTTAGGACCCGTGCATGGTGACCCATTCTGCAGACTTTCCATGGGGTTTTTAATCTTGTCTTTTCTGGACATGCTCTCTCCTGGGTTTGGACTTATGCTAGGTCTAGGTGACAGGGTATTGGGGATAGTGGGATAAGTGTGGGTATAGGGGGTGGCTCTTGAACATGCTAACATGCTCAGCTCAGGCTGGAGCTGGGCCTAACCCTGCCATGGTGAGGTAATGGGGATTGAGGACAGACTTTTCTGGAAGGGAGGAATGTGAGTGCTGGGTTCATGATACCAGTGGGTGCTTCTCAGCAATTCCATTCAGGCCAAGAAAACAGGTGGATCCATATATGACCTGTATTCTCTGGAACACTTCTGAGCCTGGCCAGCTTCTACACCTTACCCCTAAAAGGACAGCTTACTCCATCACCCTCTGAGTTCAAATGACTTCTTCTAAAGATACTGTGTTAGTCTGGATAGGAAAACCTTCAGGAGGCCCTTGTTTTAATATTCTCAGATTATCTGGGAGGAGTCATTAATCTCCTTTCCTCAGGTGGACTGGTTTGTCAGATTTTACACATCTCACTATTCCAGAAACAAAGAGTCTGACCTTGAGAAGATGAGGTATAGAAAAGTCACCTAAGACAAGATTGGAGTCTACAGGGTGATGGGTGGAAGGATAGCAGCCACAGGGAGCCTATCCAGGCAGATATTTTGGAGGCCAAGCTGAGGCACTGAAGGCAAACTCCCTGGACTTCATATGTGACCTTCCTGGAATGTGTGCTGGGGGAGGGGATGCTGAGGATGTCTTCAGGTCATGAGCCTAGTGGCACAGCACTATATTCAGAATCAAGACACTTGGGTTCTAGTCTCTGCTCTTTCCATTCATTTTCTTCTCTGGGTCTTAGTTTTCTCATTTGTAAAATGAGTAGATGAATTCCAAGAACACTTGTGATTTTAAGATTCTATGTGACTCTCCTTGGAAGGGAGGATGTGGGAGGGTAACCTGGGAGAATGCTGCTCGTTGATGGCTAGGTAGGAAGTCACCTGGAACAGCCATAGAAGGAATCAGTGAATGACTGAGGAGTCAGTACCATGAGCAATCTGTGGTGAGAGGAATAGGCTCAGGGAAGGAAGGCCACTCTTTTTTTTTTTTTTTTTAAATTTTTTTTTTCAACGTTTTTTATTTATTTTTGGGACAGAGAGAGACAGAGCATGAACAGGGGAGGGGCAGAGAGAGAGGGAGGCAGAGTTGGAAACAGGCTCCAGGCTCCGAGCCATCAGTCCAGAGCCTGACGCGGGGCTCGAACTCACGGACCACGAGATCATGACCTGGCTGAAGTCGGACGCTTAACCGACTGCGCCACCCAGGCGCCCCTGGAAGGCCACTCTTAAACACACCCCCGGGAAGCTATATAAGGAGGTTTTGCCTAAGTGATGGGCAAGTAGGTGCTGGTAGCAAATAAACCAGCTCAGGGTCTCAACTTTGTCAGGAATGGAATGCTTTCTTTCTTTCTTTCTTTTTTTTCTTTAAGGAAATAAATCCAACAGGTCTTTTATCTTGTTTAGAAATCATAAATTTAACATGTATTGGGGTTACTAGACCAGTTCAGGGGCTATTTGGGGGCATGGGTTCATTAGGCTGAGAATATTTATGGGGCAGGGTTTAAAGGATACCATTCAACAATCCTTGGCCCATGGCTGTTTTGGCTGCAGCTTTGGACAATCTTTTGGAATTCTGTTTTTTTGAAATATAGTTTAGGACACAGAGAATTAAATGGCTTTTGAAAATATTTCCCTACCACTCCAACTAGTTAAATTCCCAACACTTTGGAATCATGGCTATAATTCAGTTTATAAACACAAATAGAGTGCCTGCTACATGCAGGACACATTTTGAGGTATTTTGAAGGAAACAACAGTGAAGGATACTAAGGGCATGGCAGAAGACTTAAACATTTTTTGTTGTAATAAGTTTTGGGGGGCACTTGGTTGGCTCAGTTGGTAAAGCACGAGACTCTTGATCTTGGGGGCATGGGTTCAAGCCCCATGTTGGACATAGAGCTTAATTAAAAAAAAAAGTTTTGGGAATTTTTCTTTTCAAATAAGAAGGCATATCAACCCACACCTATACCACAACCTTCATGTATCCTTTGGCTATAGTACTTGGTCTTGGTTTCTGAAAACTGTTTCACAATTGATAGGCCAAACTTTGTCCTAATCAAATATGGTAGACATGTCTCAACATGAACACTGTTTAAAAAAAAAAAAAGACTCTGGAAGAATACAGACTGGTTTAGACAATCAAGAAATGAATGCTGACTCACTGGTCACTTGGTAAAGGGCACTTTCTGTCCTTGATCACCTGTTATGTGTATTTTATTGATTCCTCCCTGAACCATGTTGTATTATTGCCACTTTTCAGAGAAAGAAACTGAGGTTTGAACTGGTTAAGTGACTTGCTAAAGGTCATCTAGTTAGTAAGAAGTAAAGTCAGATCTTTCTGACTCCAAAATCCACGCTCTTATTTGCTTATTCATCTGACAAATGTTAATTGAGCATTTCTCATTAGCATACTGCCTTTACATGGGTCATTCTGTATACCTGAATCATGAAACAAAAGTGCAATAGAAAATGGTTTGTTATTAAGTGCTACTTTATGAGCTACATGAACTCAGAGAAGGGAGAATGATATGGGTTGTAGAGGCTTGGTGAGATGTCTTGGGAAGATCTTAAGCTGGGTCCCAGAGCATGGAAAATATTTGTAGGGATAGAGAACAGAGCAGTAGAATGAGATGTGTCTTGGGGGACATTGAGGTGCAGAGGTAAACCAGAACAGATTGTTTACGTTTGCAATGTCACAGCATTTTGGGTTCAAATGTACCTACCTGAAGTTGACTTCCAATCTCTGAAGTATTGGAGAGACTAAAAGTAACCTGCACTGTATTATTTTCATCTACCTGAATAGCAACTATCTCTAAGTCCAGAAAAGAGAACTGGGAGGGGTGAGAATATAAAATAATTATTCTTTGATGTCAGTTTCCACATGCTTCCTAAACCTATATCCAACCTGAATTACCTTTTCTATGGGTACATCTACAACAGATGAGCCTTAATAAATCTGAAATAATAATGGGAGAAGCCATAAGAGTAATGATTTTAAAAGCCCTGTGTTCCCAAGGGGCATATGTTACCAGCTGCACAGACTTTTCTCAGTGTGATCAAAACCTTTTTTGTTCCCTTTAAAAATAAGACATTTGTAAGTAGGTGCTTCACTGATTGAAAAAGTAGTTGTTTGGTTGCTGGGCTTTTTTTTTTTTTTAATTAAAAATTTTTTTTTAAAGTTTGTTTATTTTTGAGAGAGAGAGAGAGAGAGAGAGGAGGGGAAGGGCAGAGAGAGAGGGAGAAAGAGAATCCCAGGCAGGCTCTGCACTGTCAGCATAGAGCCCAGTGTGGGGCTCAAACCCAGGAACCATGAGATCATGATCTGAGCCAAAACCAAGAGTCAGACACTTAACCAACTGAGCCACCCAGGAGCCCCACTCAGGTATCTGCTGGTTTGGTTTTTGAGAACAGCAGTGACATGTTTGTAGAATCAGTTGAGCAGTGTATTTCATTCAGCTTCTCAAAAGTTGCCAATAAACTTTAAAGAGATTCTGGATGAGGCTGTTGTAGTGACTCTGACTTATTGCATCCCACGCACCTCCTTGCCCCTCTTTTGTCTTCTTTCCCAGCCCCATATAAGCCTGAGATGGTGGGATAGAAAGGGAGTACAGGAAGGTTTGGGGCCCAGATATTGGTCAGGAGAAGTTGGAGGCTGGGAGTGGAGCCTCAGAAAGGCATGGCAGCTCATGGTGCTGTGGTGTGGCCTCTCAGGTACCACCCTGAATCTCAGGTACCACCCAAGGGAAAACTGTCACCATCATCCTCTCCTTTGCCACTGGTGGTGACTGTTGGGAGCATTTCTCATAGGATTTAGGAGGGATGTCCAGGGTAATCTCTTAGGGCCCATTAACTCAGTTGCTTGGGCATTCTAGTGACAGAGTTGTGTGGTGCAGTGGAGAGAACACCAGACTGGAGAAGAGGTTTTGCCCTGGACAGTTTCTACTATGTGGCCTGAAGCGTGTTTCTTAAAATTTCTTCATCTTGGGCGCCTGGGTGGCGCAGTCGGTTAAGCGTCCGACTTCAGCCAGGTCACGATCTCGCACTCTGTGAGTTCGAGCCCCGCATCGGGCTCTGGGCTGATGGCTCAGAGTCTGGAGCCTGTTTCCGATTCTGTGTCTCCCTCTCTCTCTGCCCCTCCCCTGTTCATGCTCTGTCTCTCTCTGTCCCCCCAAAAAAATAAATAAACGTTGAATTCATTAGTAAGTAAAAAAAAAAAAAAAATTTCTTCATCTTGATTTCCTTATGGTTGCACTAGATAATCCTTATGGTTGCACTACGTAATCTCCAAGCTCCCTCCTAAATCTGTGACTTGAAGCCAAGTTGTAAATTCAGTCTCCTCATGGGATAGGTAATGCTGCCTTGTGCCAGGGTCATAGGCAACAGCCCTGACTTGCCCTCATCTTGACTCCTCTAGAGAGGAGAATGTTGGTGGTTCAGCCCAAATCCCTTGTTATTTTGGGTAAAACAATTCCCAGTTGACGCTGTTAGCAAAATTGTGTAGAAGGCCTGGGGTGACCAATCATGCTGCTTTGCCTACTATGGAGGACTTTCCCTTCTTTAAAAAAATTTTTTTTTAGTTTCTCTTATTTTTAAATTTTTAAAAAAAATTTTAATTTTTTTATATTAGTGAAGAGGGGGAAGAGGGGCAGAGGGAGAGAGAATCTTAGGCAGGTTCCACGTTCAGTACAGAGCCTGATATGCAGAGCTCAGAGCTTAGGTGCCCCTGAGTTTCCCTCATTTAAAAAATTTTTTTTGGCTAATGTTTATTTATTTTTGAGAGAGAGCGAGCGAGCGAGAGAGAGAGCATGAACACTCAAGCTGGGGAAGGGTAGAGAAAGAGGGAGACACAGAATCCGAAGCAGGCTCCAGGCTCTGAGCTGTCAGCACAGAGCTCGATGTGGGGCTCGAACTTACAAACCATGAGATCATGACCTGAGCCAAAGTTAGATGCTTAACCTACTGAGCCACCCCGGCGTCACTCCCTCATTTTTAAAACTGGTAAAATCCTGGACAAACTGGGACAAGTTGGTCACCCTAAGAGGGAAAGTGCCCACCAATTTAGCATTAAGGTGCTGTTCAACCAGGGGCAGTGGAAGTATCACTGAGAAATGTAAAAAAAAATTCTAAAAATATCCAATTTCTATTGGTAATTATTGTATTTCCTAAAATTTTCTCCAGGTATTAAAATCTAAATGATGAAGTGCTCTCTTCCCTTGGTCCGAGGGCTGTGTAACCAAGATACTTCCTATCCCAGCAGCCTATCCTAGGGTCTTGCACCAAATGTCTCTGAAACTACCTTTTCACTCACCTGTTCAGGGCAGGAGGGATGCTCCAGATGCGTCTGATGGCACCATGGCCAAGCCTTGCCCCAATTCCCACATACCCTCCCACTTTTCACTGTGGGCCTAGGAATAAATAACCTCTCTCCCCAAACTAATGCTCTGACTGGGCTGCTAGGCTAGAAATGTGTGGCCACAAGAGAGCAGGAGCCATAAAAGATTAGATATTTTGTGCCCAGTATCTAAGATATCCTGATTTGGGTGATTTATTCTGGGAGGGAGGGTTCTGAGAGTGGCCGTAAGAGTCTAAAAGAGTCTGGGCACAGCCTGTATCCTGTTGCCAATAACTATTCTTTTTAAGATAGAGCAACTTATTTCTAGGACTTGGATTCCTTTTCCCCTTTCTTCTAAACCGCTTTTGAGTTAGGGAGCAATGCAGGTGGTTCCTCCAAGTCCTTCTGCTTTCATCTAACCCTTCTTTTACTCTTAGCTTTATTTACCTTCTCTATCTTCTCTGGGGGCATAGAACACTAAGCAGCCATTTTATAATTTCTAAAATCTATTCAAATTACACAATTTATGTACAGATATATTTTTGTTGCAAAAATTCAAATTTTGTCAGTCTGATGGATAAGAAGGGTATGTCCTTGGTTTACTTCACATTTCCCTTTGTTCCTGAATGACTGTGTGGAATAGGCCCTCCTTCACCCCTCCCCCTGCCATAACCTGCACCAGACTGTGATATAAGCAAGAAGTAGTCTTTTATTGTATTAGGCCACTAAAATTGGGGTTGTTTGCTACAGCAATTGGCCAACCCTGATCAATGCAGGGCATTGCAAATAATGGCAGAATACCAACATCTTTTTGATCTTTTAAAACCGTACCATCTAGGCCCTGCCTTACCTCGTGTGTATGTGAAGTTGACTTTCATTTCTTAAGACCCAGCCTGTGGTTTGAAAACCCAAGTAACTGCAGAGAACTGAGATAACCTTTTTTCATCTGCTCTGTCTCCCTCCCATAACCATCCTTACCTCCCCATCTTTGTGAATATTCTTTTCCCTTCTCCCAATTTGTAGAAGTAAAATGGAAATGTTCATAGGTTAAAATAGGCCAATGGTTCTTTGGCTATGTCACCACATAAAAAAATGGGATGGAGAATTTAAACAGTTAAAAAAAATTCTTTCTGAATTTTCCTTTGGCCTTAAATACCATCTAGATAATTAACGCCATCGTGGTATCTTTTCTCCTCTCTTTGGGTGACTAAATATTTGTACCTTAGCTCCTTTCTTCTCTTTGTGTATGTGTATAGAAATGATTTCAATGCCCTAGCCTAAGATCTGGCAGAGAAAAATATTCTTATCCCCTTGGAGAAGGTCATCCTATTCTGGAAAAGCAGCCTCAAGAAAGGACCATATACATGTTTTGTAAAAGCATGATTATTAAGTTTCAGGTTTATTATCATGCAAATGCTTCTATTTCCCCTCTTACCCCACCCAATCCCCTCCTATAACCATGAATAAAATGACATCTGGGACGTTGGGAATTTAACCAGCCAGTCAGGAAGGCGGAACAATGTTTCCTCGGCCAGTGGTTCACAGGGGTTCTCAGAGGGCCTTTGCAGGGAACTTAAGGAGTTGTTCCTTTAAACAAGGTGCCAGATTATCTCACATTTTTAAATTCCCTTTGCTTTCAAAGTTAAGTGTTTATCTCCCTGGGAAAATGAATTGGTACAACCTTTCAGGAAGCAATTTGGCAACATGCATCAGGAGCCTTAAAAACGCTTACAAACTTGACCTGACAGTCCCACTCCTAGAGCTTTATTCTATGAAAATCATCAGAGATATGATCACAGACACTTATCACAGAAAAATTTATGAAAGCAAAATATCTGGAAACAGCCTAAATACGAAATAATAAGGGTAGGGGAGATCTGCTCAGTAATGGAATATTATGCTGCCTTTAAAAATAGTGTTTAAAAAAGTAGATAACATGGGGAAATGCTGAAGATAAAGTGTTAAGTAGGAAAAAAAGGATAGAAAACAAATTCTCACTTTATTTAAAACAATTTATTTCGGCACACATACATAAAACACAAGGAATAAATATAAATAAGAAGAGTTTTGTTCTAACCTCGGTTCTGATGCGTGCTAACTGCTTAGCATTGAACAAATGACTTAAACTCTGAATTTTTTTTCAGGGTTGTGGTGAGGATCTGAAAGAATGGTTGCAGTTTCCTGCACATAATGGTTGCTCAGTTAATGGTAGTAACTGTTATCATTCTGATCCTTACCACAATTATTTATTAGTGGTAAGAGTTGGTCCATGACAAAGCTCATGAAAGAATGATTTTGTGGGAACAGTCTTCCTGTTACTGTCAACTAACTTCCCATTGTTGTCTACCCACTATCTTCTCTGAGGTGGTCCTGCCCATAATCCAGACAAAACAAACCCCGAGCCCTGAAGTGAAAATTGATACAGGGAGGAGAATTTCTGTAAACTATATGGAGGGGACATTTGGAGGAAGCAGAACTTCCTTTGGCTGTTCAAAAAAAGCAAATTAAGCATTTAGGAAAATGAGTTATTTATTGGGTTGAAAACAAATGATAATGTACATCTGTATGGTGCTGCACTATTTTAAACCCTATTATCTCACAGGACAACACATTTCAGTGAAGTAGCTTATAAGCTTAGGTACCCTATACAAGTTATCTATTGCTATATAACAGATTACCCCCAAACTTAAAATTTATACCAACACACATTTATTATGTCACAGTATCTATGGGTCAGGAATCTAGGTATAGCTTAGCTGGGTTGAGGGTCTGTCATGAGGCTGCAATCAAGTATAGGTCAGACTTGCAATCTTCTCAAGGTTCAACTGAGCAAGCTCACTCAGTGGTTGTTGGCAGGATTCAGTTCCTTCTGGGTTGTTGGACTGAGGACCTCAGTTCCTCACTGGCTGTTGGCTGGAGGCCATCTTGGGTTCCTTGCTATGCAGACTTCCATAAGGTAGCTCACAACATGGCCGCCAGCTTCAGCATAGTGAGTTGAGAAAGAGAGAGAGAAGAGTCACAATCTTTTGTAACCTAATTTTGGAATTGACATCCCATCACTTTTGCCATATTGTTTTTAATTAGAAGCAAGCCACTAGATCTAGCCAACACTCAAGGAGAGGAGATCATACAGGGGTGCGGATGCCAGAAGGCGGGACATTGGGGGCCATTTTTTTTTCAATATATGAAGTTTATTGTCAAATTGGTTTCCATACAACACCCAGTGCTCATCCCAAAAGGTGCCCTCCTCAATACCCATCACCCACACTCCCCTCCCTCCCACCCCCCATCAACACTCAGTTTGTTCTCAGTTTTTAAGACTCTCTTATGTTTTGGCTGTCTCCCACTCTAACCTCTTTTTTTTTTTTTCCTTCCCCTCCCCCATGGGCTTCTGTTAAGTTTCTCAGGATCCACATAAGAGTGAAAACATATGGTATCTGTCTTTCTCTGTATGGCTTATTTCACTTAGCATAACACTCTCCAGTTCCATCCATGTTGCTACAAAGGGCCATATTTCATTCTTTCTCATTGCCACGTAGTATTCCATTGTGTATATAAACCACAATTTCTTTATTCATCAGTTGATGGACATTTAGGCTCTTTCCATAATTTGGCTATTGTTGAGAGTGCTGCTATAAACATTGGGGTACAAGTGCCCCTATGCATCAGTACTCCTGTATCCCTTGGGTAAATTCCTAGCAGTGCTATTGCTGGGTCATAGGGTAGGTCTATTTTTAATTTTTTGAGGAACCTCCAAACCGTTTTCCAGAGTGGCTGCACCAATTTGCAATTGGGGGCCATTTTAGAAGGCAGCCTACCACATCCCCTTTTTACAGCAGAGGAAACCAAGTCTCAGTAAGGATGTGTGACTTTCCCTAAAGCATCTATGAAGGAAGACTCAAACCAGGGTCATTTAGGTTCCAAAGCCTATACTCTGTCCACTCTATCATGTAAATCTCTACTCATCCTATTCCAATGTAATCCTTGTGCATAAAGGCATGCATGGTGTAATTTATTGAGTGCTTAAGGAATTTTATGTAATAAAAATATCCTAAGAAACCTACAACATTTTATGATGTTCTAGGATGGGGGCACATTTTGGAGATAATAGAAAAATGTAATGATAATTAGAAAAAATATACAGAGACTCCATTACCTACAAATGCCATCCAGAGTTTTCATAGATAAGGGCCTGGAAAAGAGTTCTTTAGGCCATCCAGGGTAGCAGAGATGATTAATTCCAAGCTGTTAACACATTTTATTATGCAAATACTCCAGCAGCTCAGCCATGGAGAAAGTCTGGGCACCGCCCCCACCCCATTCACTCTGGACACTCAATTTGCATGGAAATGTGGCACTCTCACTAGGAGAGGAGACTGGCTCTCCTTGGGGGAGGGGGCTTAGGAGGTAGGTGGGGGAGATGAAGGAGATCAAGCTACCCATTAGTGACATTGATCATTTTAACACCATTTGTGGTTAGAAAAACAATGATATTACCTTAATTTAGTAATTAAATTGCTCCAAGCAGGAGAGATAAGCAAATCCTAGAGTCAGTTGCAGTTGCACTGAATTTTGGGCCTTTCAGGAATGGGAGTTGAATCCTGCATTACCAGGAAGAAGGCTATTCCATGTGAGCAGTATTTAGTCTCCACAGAAACAGAGGAATGTCCTTTGTGGGGAGAGAAAGGCAAGCAAAAGGAGCATGTCTCTGGGAATGAGATGGAATTTTATCTGGGAGTTTTTACTATGGACAGTGTTTGGTATCCAGGAGGTGATCACTGATGACTCTTATTGGCTCTTTCCCTCTTAATAGTACTTGGGTGGGCTGAGAACTCTATTCAGTGAATGGACAACCTTAGTTTAGGCATAGCAGGCTTACAGGGGAATATAGTCCTGGGTTGTTGGAGACAGCTGTTGAGGGGGCAAAGCAAGGGCATGACAAGAGGCCTCTCAAGAGATGGGCCAGGACACTGGCCTGACTTTGGAGGTGGACTAGGGGTGTTGCAAATTGAGGGCTTGAGCAGCACAATTATCTGGGAGTGGGAGGGCTTTCCAAGACCAGAGCAAAGACACACTCAAACATCTCTGTGAGGATCTTATTTCCAGATGGAGAGAGGGAGATGGGGGAGGTTAGCAGAGAGTTGGGATGCCCACTCATCCATAAACACAAAACTTCTATAGACACTGGGAATTAAAGGACTGAATCAGGTTTCCCTACAAGCAGAGAGAAGTTCCATGTGGGGAGAGAGTGTGTATGCAGGACATACCCCTAACATCCTTTGTAGTTACTGCTTCTGGCAGTGAGGCTTCAGAAAAAGCATGTTTTTGGTGTGTGTGGTCTTCATCTCTGTACTTTCTACGTATGCTAGCTTATAAGTATTGGAGGACACTTCTGCTCTGTTTTCACTGTATCTTCACTATGTCTTTAGACTAGTAAGGTGAGTATTATCATTTTTATTTTCAGAGGAGAAAAACTATGGCTTGGAGAAGTTCAGTGATTTGTCCAGTGAGCTGGTGACAGGTGGTCCAGAGACCAGGCCTTTGTACTTCTGGCTAGGAGCCCTTCCCATTTCACCAAATTACCTGGGAAAGCCAAGCCTGCCTTGAAGCAAAGGGCAGAGAAAGGGAGCTCAGTTGTATTGGAGAATTTGAAGAGAAACCACTAAGTTTTCTTGAAATTGTCTTCTGCTAATGGGCAGACAGAAAGGGAGGTAGCATCTGGGGAGACCTGTAGACCAGCCTCTGACTTTTTGGAACAACCACCTGATTAAGTTCTTAGAGCTTTAGCTCTGGAAGTAAATAGCTCTGCTAATTAACAGATAGGAAAGGATACACATCGCCAGAAAAAGAGGCTGAGATATGATGGAAAGGTCTCTGACCTCAGAGATCGAAGACCTGTATTGTTTTCTAGTCCTATTTGTGCTACTAATTCATCATTTAATTGTGTGAATTTAATCTCTCTAGTTCTTATTTTGTTCAGTTGTAAAACATGGACTAGTTGTATCTAAGCCCTTTCTAACTCTTACTAGGGAGAAGCTGGAGTCAGACAGAAATGTAATCAACTTCCATTCCATTTCTTAGTGATTGATTACCAGATCCCAGCCTCTGGGAACCCCAGTTTCTCCCTTTAGAATTTCTAAGTTCTGGACATCCTGGCACTTTCCTTGATTGTAAACACAGGCTATGAGAGAAACTGGCTTCTTTCTAGTCACCAGCTTCCTCTGCCAGTCCCAGGATAAATGGCACCATGCAACAGTTCCCATTCGTTGTCCTGATGTCTGCATTTGACTATACACCATTCTTGACTTGTGTTCCTTCAGTAGTGCTTTCTCCCAGTCTGCCCTCAGGCTTCCCTGCCCCAACCATAGCCACATTTCCACAGAAAGGTGGATATCTGACCATCACTCAGGAACCACGTGGAAATGTAAGATAGTTTCCTGTCCTTCAGGACCTTAAAACATAATTGGAAGACAAACTGATCAATAAATTTAATTCATTTTCAGTCAAAATCTTGGCAGGATTTTTTTTGTTGAAATTGACAAACTGATTCTAAAATCTATATAGAAATGTAAATACCTAAAATAGCCAAAACAATTTTGAAGGAGAAAAACAAAGTTGGAGGATTTATACTACCTTATTTCAAGACTTAATGTAAAATTAGAATGATCAGAATGTTGTAATGTTGGTGTACAGATAGACATATGGATCAGTAGATCAGAATAGAGTCCAGAAATAGATCCCCACATATGATTGGCTGACTTTTTACAAAGACACAAAGGCAATACAATGGGGAAAAGATAACTTTTTCATCAAATGATCTGGAGCAATTAGAAACCATATACAAAAAAAAAAAAAAATCAACCTTTATTTCACGCCATACACAGAAATTAACTTGAACTGGATTGACCTAAATGTAGGAGCTAAAACTCTAAAAGAAAACATAGGATGGGGCGCCTAGGTGGCTCAGTCGGTTAGGGGTCCGACTTCAGCTCAGGTCACGATCTCACGGTCCGTGAGTTTGAGCCCCGCGTCGGGCTCTGGGCTGATGGCTTAGAGCCTGGAGCCTGCTTCCAATTCTGTGTCTCCCTCTCTCTCTGCCCCTCCCCCGTTCATGCTCTGTCTCTCTCTGTCTCAAAAATAAATAAACATTAAAAAAATAAAAGAAAAGAAAACATAGGAAAAAATTTTGTGATCTTGGGTTAGACAAATACTTTTTATTTTTTTTAAAAAAATTTTGTTTTCAACGTTTATTTTATTTTGGGGACAGAGAGAGACAAAGCATGAACGGGGGAGGGACAGAGAGAGAGGGAGACACAGAATTGGAAACAGGCTCCAGTCTCTGAGCCATCAGCCCAGAGCCCGACGTGGGGCTCGAACTCACGGACCGTGAGATCGTGACCTGGCTGAAGTCGGACGCTTAACCGACTGCGCCACCCAGGCGCCCCGACAAATACTTTTTAAATAGGACACACACACATACATATAACCAAACTATAAAATAAAGTATTGATAAGTTGAGCATTATCAAAATTAAAAATTGCTTTTCAAAGGACACTTAACAAAATGAAAAGACAAGATAAAGACTGAGAAAAAAATATTTGCAAAAAATATATCTGATTAAGAACTTGTATCCAGATTAGGGGCGCCTGGGTGGCGCAGTCGGTTAAGCGTCGGACTTCAGTCAGGTCACGATCTCACGGTCCGTAAGTTCGAGCCCCGCGTCGGGCTCTGGGCTGATGGCTCAGAGCCTGGAGCCTGTTTCCGATTCTGTGTCTCCCTCTCTCTCTGCCCCTCGCCCGTTCATGCTCTGGCTCTCTCTGTCCCAAAAATAAATAAACATTGAAAAAAAAATTAAAAAAAAAAAACAACAAGAACTTATATCCAGATTAAATAACTCCTACAACTTAATAATAAGGGAAACCAACAAACCAGTAAAAATGGGCAACAGATTTGTACAACAGTCATTTCACCAAAGGAGACCTAAAAATGGCAAATAAACACATGGAAAGATACTTAACATCATTAGTCTTTAGGGAAATGTAAGTTCAAACCATAAGGAGATACCACTATATATACAATCAAATGATTAACATTTAAAAGACAGGAAATAACAAGCACTGGTGGAGCAACTGAAACTTACTCACAGGAATGCAAGATGGTACAATCACTCTAGAAGAGAGCTGGGCAGTTTTCTTTTCTTTTCTTTTCTTTTTTCTTTTCTTTTCTTTTCCTTTTTTTAATTTTTAAAGATTTTATTTTTAAGTAATCTCTACATCCAGCGTGGGGCTCAAATCCACAACTCTGAGATTAAGAGTTGCATGCTCTATCTACTGAGCCAGGCAGGTGCCCCTGGGCAGTCTCTTTTAAAGACAGACTGACCACAGGACCCAGAGATTTCTCTGTTAACGAGAGAAATGACAACATATGTCCACACAAAGACTTGTACTTAAGTGTTCATGGCAGCATTATTTGTAATGGTGAAAAACTGGAAACAACTGGAATATCCATCAGCTAATGAATGGGCAAACAAATTGTGATCTAGCCATGCAGTGGAATACTACTCAGTAATAAAAAGTGTGGAAGCCTGTGACCATATGGCTGAATCTCAAAGACATTATGCTGAGCAAAAAAGCCAGACACAAGAGTACATGCTGAATGATTCCATTTAAGGGAAATTCTAGAAAATAAAAAAACAATTGTGATAGAAAACATCACAGGATGCCAAGAGTCAGGACACCGGGATAAGGGGTTGACTGCCAGGGGATGAGAGAGAATGTAGATGTTTTATGCATGATTCTGGTGGTGTTTCCATGACGTATACATTTGTCAGAACTTACTGAATTGTGAGAACACACTGAAAATTGGTGAGCTCTATTTACATAAATCACACCTCAGTAAAATTGATTATAGAAAATATAACGGGGAGAGAAAATATGTTGGCATGAAACAAACAGTGCCAGGTGAGAGTAAGAGACAATGCCCGAACACGAGGGGCAGAAGGCACAGTGTGGACATGTAAAGATGAGACCTAGCTCCCAACTGTATGTGGGATGATCCTGGGAAGGTGGGGAGAAAGGAGCCTTGTGTGGATGAGCCTTAGGGCTTGGTCCGGTTGGCACAGGAGGAGGGAAAGGGCAGGGGCTTAGCAGTGGACAAAACCCCGGGGAATGCCAGCCTCTAAAGGGCAGCAGGGGAAGCGGTTCCGGCTGTGGTGGTTTTGGTCAGCACCTTTACAGTAAGCTGTGGGGAAGTGTGGGGTCGCTCGAGTGTGGCAGCACTTTTGGCCTTGAGCCCCACACGCGGGTCACTTTCATCAGAACAGGAAAACGAAACAGGCTCCCCTGAATGATTTATGGGAGGGCTTGTATTTTGGGGATGTGATACTGCAATTTGTGTTATAGGATCAGGACATCTGTTTCCAGGAAGGCGTGTTCTCTTACCATGAGTCTTTCCCACCAGGGATCTTTTGCCCCTTCAAATAGTTACACGTTTTATCTTGGTTGCTCGTTAGCATAATGGGGCCTTCTGGTGACAAGTGGCCTCACCGTTGTGTGAGCATGAGTGGTCGGGGGCCAACTGGGAGGTGAGCAAGAACCTCTTTGGTCCCACCCTACCCCTCAGATGGCATCCAGCAGTGCAGTAAGCTGTAGGATTAGGGAGTATGCCATCTGCCAGACGGCATAGGCAGGCTCCCACTTAACAATTACGGTTTAGCCATTTATTTGATTAAATTTCAGTTATGCTAACTGTCCCCATGTGGATTGATGGCCCTTGCTGGGGAACTCTACTGCCAGCGGATCTTGGCCTACAACCCCTTCTCACCAGGAGGCACATCTCCTTGGGGAGGTCTGAAGCAAGAAGGGATAGAATCTGAATCCTGGCTAGAGGGACTTTGGCAAGCTTCCTGTTCAACCCTGCACTTCACAGATGACAAAATTGAGGCTAGCTGGTCACAGGGACCCAGTAGGAAAGGGACTTGCTCAATGTCACACAGCCTGTTAAGTGTTGAGTAGGACCTGGTGCCTTGGGCCTCAAGGTCCTTTCTAAGTCATGCAGACCTATTCCTCTTGGTTTACAAAGCATGCGAGCATGGCCTGGCATGTGTGTAGATGGGAACACAGTGTTGTACCTATGGCAGGCAGGTACTCTATCTCTTACCACTTACTCCTTTTCAGGAGGGGAACGTAGGACCTCTGCATGTGCTCACCTTTCCCTGCCAGGTTAGTTCTAGTTCAGGAAAAAAACCTCATTGAAAATTCATTTTGAGAGGCAGGCTCAGTACAAGCCACACTTTTTTTTTAAGCCCTACCCCCTTCTGCTTTTAAAGGAAATAAAAATCCTCAGTTCTCAGTGAGGAAGATCTTTGTCTGGTTTAAATCTTAGGAACTTTGTTTTGTCAAAAGGGTGTTTGAGATTCTGGAAGCCCCACCCTGCCCGGTTTTCAATACTCCCCACTAATCCCTTTTCACCCCGAGGCCTTGTCCACATGGTGTTCATGGTCTCCTAGCTTGTCTGGGTGAATCCTCCCAGCTCCCACCCTGAGAACCTCCTGCAACCCATGATCCCCAGGAGCGTATTATACAAGAATGTGTGTGTACAAGCACCTCCCCCCAACACTGTATGTGGGATCGAATATTCATTGTATAAGTCAAATTAAAATGTATTAACTTTCCTTCCAGATGCCCCCTGATAGCAAGTTTAATTACTCTGGACATAATTAAATGAGTTTAGGAGATTAGAAATATAAGGGGTTAGTGAAGAGCATACATTTAGGGGGAAATAAGGAAAATTTAATTCTGAGTCTTTTGTCACTTGGTGGGTCGAATGCTGGGGATAAGTGAGATGGAGGAGATGCTTGGGAAGAGGTGGGATGAGGAAGGTTTTAGGAGGGTTGGGCCAGTTTGGATGTATCAGGATGTGTCAGTCTCTTACCCCACAAATGTAGAAATGTAGAAGGCTGCGTGCCTGGGCATCTTTCCTTTGATTTAGGGTGGTTTTTTCCTGTGGAGATCCACTAAACTTGGGGCAGATTGACCAAGTAGGGAGCTGGGCAAGTAAGCAGCGATGCTGAATCCTGCTCTCTCCCCTGCTTTGTTCTAGGACGTAGCCTCATCTTGCCATAGGCTTTCCGTCCTGTGGCAGGCTTTTCCAGGGACTTAAGGTCAAGTTCACAAACTTCAGAATGTCTTCAACAACAGAAGTGGCTCCCTAGAGTGTTGGCTGCTTTGTGTTTCTGTGGCTCTTGGGCTTATCACACACCTTCAGGTACTTCAACCCCATTGTAGCCCTGACTGAAGGAGCAAGGTGGAGCCAACAAGCCTAGTCCAGCTGACTAATTAGATGCTGGGTTACTCCATTAAAAACTCAGGCACACACACACACACATGTGCATGTACACACATGCTACCATGTGCACACATGCATGCACACAAATACACTCACATGGACGCACACTAGCACATTCACACATACATATATACACTCATTTGCATGAACATGCACTCACATGTTCACATAGTCACTTATAACTCACATGCGTGAACACACACCAACACACATACATATATACTTATATGTGCTCTTGTATGTATGAAGACATTCATACAACACACGCTCACATACATGTACACACACCTGCACACACAATTCATGCAGTCATGTATACACACTTGTGAATACTTATTCATTTATATATATTTGCACAAATATGTATGTATGCATACACATGTCTGTACCCTTAAACACAACACACACACACACTTAGAACTTAAAGGTGAAAGTTTTGGAGGAGAAGATATCCTCTTTGTGATTAATCTTACTATAGGTCCTTCTTTTTAAAATCCAGTTTTTCAGCTGGAGGGGATGTCTTGCCTCTGTGTGGAAAAGGCAGTTGTGTTAAATTTTTCAGCTGCACAGGGCGGAAGGATATTCTTCCTTGTGGTTTAGAATTACACTCCAGAAAGTTGCAAGCAGATTTCCACACCCTTTCTGAAGGTGCCTTCCCCTACACTGGGGCTATTTTCAAGAGGTTGGACAAAGCTCTCTAAATAAAGTGTGTGTGTGTGTGTGTGTGTGTGTGTACACACACATATATATATATTTTTATAAAAGCCAAAAGAAAGCACCAAGGCACTGAATGAATAATGAAAGTGAAGGCAAAACAAGCCTGAGGAGATAAAGTGAAATTCTCTTACATTTGAGCCTTGGGTTGGGGGTTTGGGGATTGTGAGGTGCTAGGATGGTGTTTAGAAATAAAGAGTCTGTGTTATGTCTAGCGGTCCTAGTATTTTGTGTTACTCTGACCCCGGCATTGTATCATTTCAATGCAGTCGGGTGTGCAAATGTTCAGTTCTGGTGGGTGAAAGGTATTTTGTATTCAAGCCAAATCTACATTTCAGATTTGAAATGGGGGGAAGCTGGGGGAAAAAGGGGTGGGGCTGAAAGGGGGCAAAGGTCAGTGTTCACAGGTCTGAGACCATGTTTAATATCACATGGCACCTTTGTCAAACAGTGTGTCACCCACCCTCCCCCCTGTACACACAAGCTGTCTGGGTTTCTGTACCTAAGGGACCTTTCTCTGTGTTGCCTTCCACCCAAACTCTCAGACTTGCTTTCCATAAATTAGAAGAAATGAATGAAATTTGATCTATCACTTTTTTTTTTATGTGGTGGCATGAGAAGCCCTGGAGGGTTATGTGCTCTCTTCCCTCCCTGGTCAGGCTGTCTGCTTCTCCTTCCTGGGCTCCTGTGGGCTGTCTGAGGCCTCGGGGATTGACAGGAGGCTGTGGTGGGGGCGGTGGTATTGTATTTCTTACTCACGACCTTGAAGGTGAGCCTCTGGTCTGCAGCCCAGGGTCAGGTCATCCCCTGAAACCTCAAAGGTGATGAATGAAACCCCAGGCAATCAGGTGCATTTGAGACTTGAAAGTGGCAATGAAGACTCTTGGGTTCTGGGGCCATCTGGGGCCTTTCTGTGGGGGAAAAACAGAGTAGCATGGGCTAATGGCCTACCTTTCACCTTGTGGACCAGAGTTCACTGTGGCTTTGATCTTTACCTACACCCTGGTGAATGTCTATCCTTATCACCACAGTCCCCACATAAGCATTGCTACTCTGGACAAGCATCCGGAGTGGGATGGTGCAGTGACATACCTTTCTGTGTCTAGAGTCTTTGGGTCTCCCCAAAAACGCTTTACTGGTGGATATCATAGTCACTTTCCTCCTTCACCTTTTGGCACCAAGTTTTAAAGACCAGGGAGAGGGAGAATGAGCCACCAGAAATAGTTTCCCAGTGAAACTTTATCCGAGCTTAATGAAAGAGAGCTCTATTAATGAGCACAAACCAGCAAAGGGAGGAGGACTTCGGAGGCATGTGGACCTTGGTTCCAATCCAGAGGTGTCACTCAAAATGGTGACTTCTCTGAGATCCTTCCTTTCTCATCTGGAAAATTGGGATAATAATAACTCGACTGTGAGGTTGTTGTGAATATCGTCTGAGTTATTGCATGCAAAGTGCCTGACATAGATTTGGTTCTCAATATACATTAGTCATCATTTCTTAAGATTTATATTTAGCCATTATTTCAAAGAGTTAGAAGCATGCATACATGCTTGGATTTATACATAAATCCATGGGGCAAAGGCAGAGTTTTAAAATGAGCATTTGGAAGGGGGAAAACAAACATGCTCAGGAATGAGGCTTGAATTCCTCGATCAACCAACACTCCTGACCAAATCATGATTTCCCTTTTTTTTGGGGAGCTCAGAGGGGTTCTCCTCTGCTTGGTGCACTGTGGTGGGAAGAATCTCTGCAGAAACCAAGGCAGTACCTGCAGGGCAGGCCTGAAGGCCCAGTGCTCACTTTATACCTGCCGCCATTTTGACAGTTGTTCTTAAATGGATCAAGGTTGGGTTTACCTGCTTAATAATGATCTGCTTAGGTAAAGAAACAAGATGCCAGGAAAAATTTGGGGAGACTAAGCACTGTACAAAAAAGCTACAGCCTTGTCCTTCCCCTATCTCCCAAGCCCCACTTTTAGGCTACCAAGATTGCTCTTTAAAATGAGATATAGAGGCGCTTGGGTGGTTCAGTTGATTCAGTGTCCAATTTGGGTCAGGTCATGATCTCTTGGTCTGTGAGTTCAAGCCCTGCGTCGGGCTCTGTGTTGACACTTCAGAGCCTGGAGTCTGCTACGAATTCTGTGTCTCCCTCTCTCTCTCTGCCCCTCCCCCACTCTTGCTCTGTCTCTCCCTCTCTCTCTCTCAAAAATAAATAAACGTTAAAAAAAAAAGAGATATAATCTTCACAGTATTGCCAAGACATCACAAATCACACAGCAAACCAATAATTCCTATGTACTTGAACTTCTTAATTTGTTACTTGTTCTTTAAAAACTTTGGTCCTTTTCAGTATGGGAGATAACTTCGCGCTGCCAATTTTGAAAGTCCTAAAATCAAGGGAAGAGCAAGAAAAACTGGGCAGGGAGAAATATTGTGATGTGGTAGAGGGGCCAAGAACTGGATTTCATTTCTGGCTCTGTCACTAATTAGCCACAACTAGCCATCAGATCTTAGGCAGGTAAATCTCCTCGTTCCTGCCACCTCAGTTTTTAGATCTGTAAAATAGAGTGATGGTTATCTCATGGCTTTGTTTTGACATGCACTGAGATAAAAAATGGGAAGGGAACAAAGTGCTCTGCATATTGTTTGCCACCCTTACCTATGATTCTTTCTTGAAAAGGTCAACCCAGCTTCAATTCACATGACCAGCTAGCCTGGGGCTGGGACTCAGCACATTTTCCCCAAGTATTAGCAATAGTCACCAAAAACCCTAAAAAAGGTTGACATACTCAACCCAGTGGCAGTCTGGAGGGCTTGACAAACTGGTGTACGTGCCCAAGAGTTCTGTCCTCCTTAATTCTAGTATGGAAACTATAGTCCTCCAGACTCTAGTATGGAGTATGGCGGAATCTTCAGAGTAGCCCTCTGAGGCTCAGAAGAAGCCACAAAATGAAGGACTTGTTGATATAAAACAAGAGTCAGCAAACTATAGCCTAGGGGCCAAATCCAGAGCATTACCTGCTTTTGTAAATGTCGTTTTATTGGAACACAGCCATGCTTATTCTTTTATGGATCTATGTTTGTCTAATTCTCTGACTGCTTTCAATGGCAGACTTAAGTAGTTGTGACAGACTAGCCCTCAAAGCTAGCAATATTTACTACCTGGCCCTTCACAGGGAAAATCTGCTGACCCCTAATATAGAATATAGATCAAAGTAGGCTGTCACTCAGGTCCCCTATAAATGTGTGGCTTACCCAGTTATTCAGCTTATTTTACTAATGAATTCCTATTATATCTCAGGAGGGGTTAATACTGTTTCTGGGCTCAATAGTGAAACAAGGACAGTATCATTTTCTTTTATTCTCCTTTTTTTTTTTTTGGAGTGTCCTCCCTGTAGAGATGGAAGAAAATTGACCATCTATGTGCCAGCCACTTTACTTACCATCACCTTTACTTTTTATGATAACTCAGTCAGTTAAATATTTTACCTATGGAGAAACTGATCTTCAGAGATGTTAACTAACTCAGCCAAGATCACACAGCTAGTATGGAGTGAAGCCAAATTTCAATCCAGGCCTGCCTAATTCCAAATATTAGACTCTTCCCATCAAAGGTTGCTTCCTCCGTGCTGTCTGGCCCTCCCTGTGAAATTTCCTCAAAGGCCAGTTCTAGACACCATCTATGCCTTGTAGGCATGAGCTAAAGCCGATGAGTTACCTCTTGAGGCATTCCATAGCCTCAGTTCCATTTGTGGAGTTCAAGGCTTTTCTAATTTATAGGAGGGATTTTAGGCGTCAGATTGAAAGATGAAAAAGATGTTTTTGGGGAGAGGGGATTAGGAAAATGTGACAACTTTCCCTGAATCCTAAAATCACCTTGTGGGGTGACTGCCTTGTCTCCTGTGTGAAGAGCAATTCAGAACTGTTGCAGTTCAGGATTGTCCATGGAACTACCCCAGTCTCAAATGAATCACACAGTTTCACTGCATTGGCAAGCCTTTATATACCTGCACTTCTCTCAGGTGAGGGGTAGAGATCTGATAAGTACAGACCAGGAGGACCCAAGATCCAGAAGCTCTAGTCTCATCCCATAAACATCTGTCAGTCCACCCCCACAGCCTCTCTGTCTATCCCTGCTGGCTTTGCCATCTAGGGTCTTGGCAATGACTCTGTTTTTGAAGGCAGTGGAAGAGTCCTGGATTCTGGAATGAGTCTGGACACGGGAAACTCTCTGCACTGGCTGAACTGAGCTTCTGGATGGAAGCCAACCTGGGAGAAGAGGCATCTGATCTGTGATAAGGACGAAGGGCCAAAGGCAGCTGCAGCTGCCCTTGGTCTGGCCCTTTTGCTTAATATATGGTCAGTCTTCTGATGAAAGGGCTCGGGGTTAAAGGTTGGCTCTGAGTTGACTGTTAATATACCTGCCCTCTTCTTGCTCCCTGGGGGAGGGATTTTTTTCTATAAGGTTAATTCAGGGTAAATGCATTTTAGGGGAAGGAGGAATGATAAAGACATTTCTTAAAAATTAAAAAAAAAAGGGGAGAAGACCAATGATGAATCTATTGTATTCTGGGTTGCAGACCTTAGTAGTACACATGTCTAATTTTGTAAAGGCTCAAAGCTCCCAAGCTTATGACAGGTGATAAATAAGAAATAGTAATTAAATTAAAGATGTGCGCACTGGCCTCTCTGAATTCCTGGAAGTTTGAAAATGGACTCCCCCTCCATCGTGATTAAGACCCTCACTAAGGATGTTCTGTGGTAGTGAGTGGAAGAAGATGTCACAGGAGCTTCCCTATAGACTTCTCAAGCTGTCACAGTTGAGCATCTCCTTTGGGGCAAAGAGGTGGAGAAAGAGAGGGCCCTGGGTAGGGGCTGAGGTGGCTGTGGCTGCCTTGGCAGTAAGAAGGAGAGGCTGTAGACTAGACAGACAGATGTTTGTGGGAGAAAGTTGGAGCTACTGGATCCTGGGTCCTCTGGGTCCATATTTATCAGATCTCTACCCTTTACCTGAGAGAAATGTCATATATAAAGGATTGCTAATGCAATGAAACTGTGTGATTCATTTGGGACTGGGGTGGTCACATGGAACATCCATGTAAAAGCAGAGTTGACTCCTCTGGAACAACAGCTCCACCATAGGCAGGGGTGGGGGTCACAGCAGGGACTGAAGCGGCCACTCCTTCAGCCTCAGGTGGGAACTTTGAGCCATCTGCTTACGCACCCAGTGTAAGGTCAGGGAGACAGGCCATGGTTCTAGGCACAATTGGCAAAGGATACTGTGGTTCATACCTCAGGTTATGTGGTTTTGAACAAATCTGAAACATTGAGATGATAACTCCTGGAGGGAGGAGGCCCTGCAGCCAGAGATGTGAGAGTTAGTCTTCATGGAAGAGAGGGATCAGAGGCGTTGATGGCATCTGGACGGGTCCGGGTGAGGAGGGACAGAGTCATGGGAAAGTCTGTCTCCTGCAGTCACTCGTGGGGCTGAGGGAATTGGTGTGTGTGTGGGCTGAGGTGGGAAGGGCTGAGCCTCTGACCTCTGGGTTACGGCAATGCCGTTTTCCTTCTTTCCTTAAAGAAGAAAACCACACACACGCACACACACACACGCACACACACACATACCAAAAAAAAAATCCCAACAGTTCATGGTCCTGTTTATTCTCAGACAGGGAGTGGATGGCCGTTCAGAGGTGTCTGACTATGCCGTCCAGCCAAGCTGACATCTGTGGGAGTTCAGGGTTTTAAATGTTTAGTCTGCATGAGACCCCCAGGTCCCAGTGGGCTCAACTCCTGATAGGCCTGACTTAGTCATCTACCCCCAGCCTCTCCTATGAAATGGAATTGTGGGGGGTTGTACAAGGAAAGCTTGGTTCCCTCTGAAGTCCAAGGGGAGGCCTGGGCAGAGGGTTGTCATCAAAGTTGTCAGGAACCTAAGCCTGTGGACTTAGTTAAGGCTGTAGGTCAGCATCTGTCCACCTCTTCCCTTCTCCCTCAGAGCTAGCTGCCATTCTCTGATATGAGGGGGCGTGGTAAGGACTGGGCCTGTCTGTCCACATGGTGCTTCATACCTCTTGCTATCACTGTACTTATACACAGCCCTGCCATTAGTTGTCAGCGTGTCTGTATCCCCTGTCCCCTCCAATGGTTCTCTTCTTTATTTCTCTTTAAATCTTCAGCTTCGAGCCCGTGCCTGGCACAGAGCTTTTGTTCAGTAAAAACCTGGAATTGGCCCAAGCTGAACTCAGCTGAACATGCTTGTCAAAAGCCTGAAGATTTCACTGGGCATGGTGGTATGTGGGGCATCTATGGAGAGAGCTTTGCAGATCTCCGAGCTTGCCACCTATAGAGTTTCTGGGCCACAGTCATGGAGTAGCCAGTGGGTAGGGGTTGCCCTCTGACATCGCGGCTTGGCTGGGGTTGTCAGCCCATTTACTAACAGAAGAGGGACACCTGGGGTCTATGGGACAAGGAGGGGATGACCCCTGTACTGCTACTGCTTTTCTAACTGGAAGTTCTGCAGGGCTTGGGGTAGGGGACGCCATGGGAGTGCAGCAGTTTAGGTCTAGTAGTCACTTACTTAGTTCTTGTCTGCTCTGGAGTAGCCGCAGGCAAACCTCAGTTAAGTAAGTCTGGTTTAAAAAATATGTTATTGCTGAGGGTCTCTTGGGTGACTCAGCAGGTTAAGCGTCCAACTCTTGATTTTGGCTCAGGTCATGATCTCACGGTTCGTGGGTTCAAGGCCTGCATCGGGCTCTGTGCTGGCAGTGTGGAGTCTGCTTGGGATTCTCTCTCTTCTTCTCTCTTTCTCTGCCCCTCCTCACTTCCAACCCTGCTCACACACTCTCTCTCTCTCTTTCTGTCTCTCTCTCAAAAATAAATAAATAAACTTAAAAAAAAATAATATGTCATTACTGAAAATATGCTTTTTAACCAGTTTATGTAACACTTTGCCCCTTGTAGTTTCCAGGGACTAAAGTGTGTGAACATGCACAAAGAAGAACTAACAAATTCAGAATGCAAGTTGATTTTATACAAATCAATTAGCGGAATGTAAGTTGCAGAAAGAAAGAAAGGGAAACCAAAGTTTGAACTGTGTGCTGAAATGATGTCGAATGTATTTAGCTAACTGCCTAACTTAGAGGTAAGCTCTAAGAAGAGTGCTTGTCCTTCTGGGGTTTCTCTTTGGCAGCTCCTGCAGTTTAGCCAGTTGTTGTCTGGCCATGAAGGCTCCAGGTTTGGAGATTCCACGTCCTTACGTGCCAGCAACGTCTCAGGAGATCAGCTCAGCCTCACTGCTCTTCAGTCTTTGTGGTCTGCTCAGCTGTTGATCCATGTATCTCTTCTTTTATCTAACATTTATAGTGAGCCTACTGTGTGTGTTGTTAGTGTTGTGACATTGTGAAGGTGATTCTGAAAATATGGAATGTCCGTACCCTGAGGAACTCGCTGTCTAATTCAGGATTTCTCAACCTCTGCACTATTTGACATTTTGGGCCAGGTAATTCTTTGTTGTTGGGGCTGTCTTGTGCCTTGTAAGATGTTTAACAGGATCCTTGGCCTCCACCCACTAGATGCCAATGGCACTCCCTCCCTGCTCTGCCTTACCCTCAGTTGTGACAATCAAAAATGTCTCCAGATATTGCCTGTTGTCCCCTGGGGGGCAAAATCACTTCCGGTTGAGAACTGCTGGTCTAATCAGAGACAGACACTCCTGACACAGAACAATGTGTTAAGTGTTTTAATGGATGCATATTCAAAGGATTATGGAATGAGAAAGGAAGGAATAGGAGATGTTTGTGCTGTACCTTGAATGGTCCAAGAAGGTTTGTCAGGCACAGCAGGGAGGAAAGGGCATTGTATGCAGAGGGAACAGTGTGCAAGGTGCATAGGCATTATAGAGCATGGTGGGCTTGGGTAGCAGAAGGAACTAGATGTGGCTGGTGTGTGGGCTGAATGATTGGGTGGGAGGAGGAAGCCAGAGAGGGAACTGGTAAAGTAAGCCAGGACCAGGTGGATTGGGGCCCTGCAGGCAATGATACACTTGGACTTCACCTTTTTTTGTTGATGGAACCAATGAAAATCTTCACATTTAGTTCAGCCTGGGGTGGGGGACAGCTGAGATACCATTCATGCATTAACCAGCCAATCAAACCAAAACTAATCAAAGAGAGGTAAGTGACTTATACTTGGCCTCCCTTTTCCTTGATCACCTCCCCAACTTTAAATAGAAATTAGAAGTCAAGTGAACTGAACATAGTCTCTTAGTCATCATGTGTAAATGAAGATTTTTCCTGGGAGCATAAGGTTCAGAGTTCCTGTGGAAAAGATAGCCATGTCCCTTTCCATGTTATCGAGTTGTCACTGGGAAAGTGCTACATGTCTCTCTCCCCTTGTTGCATCTAAGTAGAGATGTGACAATTTCTCATCAGTGGAATGTGGGGTGGACACGGGGTGTGCTCCTTCAGGTCAAGACTCTCCCATGTCCTCTTCCTTTTCCATTGACCCTAGGGGAATGAAGTTTCAATGCATGGTAGAGTCACATGACAGAAGGAGCCTGAGTCCCTGAAAGACTGTGGGAGAGAACTGCTCACATACCAGAGCACCTTCCCAAGATTTTGCATGAGCAGGAAACAAACTTCTGTTGTGTGAAGGTACTGCATTTTGGGTTCATTTCTTCCTGCATCTAGCCTATCTAATCAAACACAGAGGCTGCGTTTGCTAATCTGGTCCTAAAAACACAGATGTGCACTCTGTTGCCCACACTGAAGACTAGATATGAGTCTGAACACCACATTTGAAATGGTGATGGCTCAGGTGACTTGGGGGGAGATCAGGTGTTGACTTGATCCTCCTTTCCATTGCTTGCAGTAAGAGTCCCAGATGGTAGCTTCCCTCTGCACTTACAGCTTTCCCTCCCCACCAGCACTCCCTCTTCCCCCCAGTATTCTCTACATTCCCTTTCCCCCATTTATTAGGAAACCTCCTCATAAAAAGGTGGGAGAACACAGCCTTTGGTTTTATGCTGAGTCACCAGGCAGAGAGCTCAGTGGAGCGCCTTGGAACATATAAATGTCCATTGCTTCTTTTTTAAGGTCTGGGGCCTAACACTCCAGGCCACCTGTGTTACCTAGTCCAGTTGGCTGCATCTAAATAGTAGATTCCTTCTCGTGTTCCTGAAAACAAGAGGACTGCCTGGGGTGTGCATGTGTGTGTGCGCATGCTGGCAGGTATATGTGCTACAGGCTTGATATTAGACATAGGCAAGTGAAATATTGTCCATTTAACATATGGGGATCAGATGACTGGTCATGGAGAGTTGTAAGAGCATATGCGTGCATACCTTTTACCTCCTGGCTTGTGGGGAAAATGACCTCTAGGATTTTACGTTTAGCTTCCCATATACACATTGGTGACTGTTGGCAACAAGATGGCAGGAAGAAGGGCATTGCTTTCTGAACCCCCATTCCTAAATGATCCTTTTTGCCCAGTCTGCTTTACCCGCTTGCATACTGTTCATTAGAGGTAGAGGAGAAGGAGAAAGCAGGGGTAGTGGTGAAAAATAGAAGGGAAACTTGAGTGTGCCTTTTTCTTCTCTTTTTCTTCCTCTACCTTCAGCCATCATTAACAGAAAAATATTTTTAAAAGATCCCTTGATGGCATCCCCAAATGCGAAGGCTGACATTTTCTTAGCTGATGGCCTCCTTCGTGAAGGTATTTTGTGTCCTCCCAGCATGCCTGCTGGATCCCTGGTTTGCTGCAGTTGCTAAGGTAAATAAATACTCTTTCCATTAAACACCACAGCCCAGGAGTGGCCTAAAGCTCAAATAAATGACCAAGGAGCAAGTTAAACATTCCCTGGGGCGATTTTAACCTATGCAATGGCTTTTTGGGAAAATTGCCTATTTTTTCATGTTTTGGCCAGGGGGTGTCTCTTATTCCCTTCTTTTTTTTTTTTCTTTTTTTCTTTTTTTTCTTTTTTCTCAGCTGAGTACACCTTTTCTTTCATTTATTCATGCATTGGATGAAGGGTGGAAGTAGGATTAATAAATCACAGAGGACTGCCTTCCCCCCTCCTGCTACCCCCAACTCCCATCTCAGCTCTGTATTTGTAAAGAAAGTCAGAGCAGAATACATGCATTATGTTAACTTTGGGGGGACCTGGGGCATGTAGCCAATTTGAAGAGGCCCTGCTTCCCTTTCCTGTGAAAATACCACAGCACAACAGGCACTGGAGAATGGTGTCCTTCTGGAAGATTCCTCTGACAGGAAGAAGATTCACGGATCCTGGTCCTCAGTGACATTTCAAGGCATGTGTGCCCAGAGCTTTGCAGGATGGCTTGGTTTTGCTTGTTCCCCTTTGGCTCCAGAAGGATGTGTTCACAGTCCTCAGGGGAAAAAATAGTGTCCTGACAGTTGTCATGCTTCATCATTTGATTAAGAGGCCATGGGGACAACCTTATTTTATCTCAATCTTTTGTGGCCAAAGAGTCTGACTGCCTGGCAGAAGAGGCAGTGTTTGAGTGAGGGAAATCGAGAGTGGGCAGTGGCCTCTTGCTGCCTGCCATCACCCTCCCCTCCGCCACCCCACCCTGGAAGAGAATGCTTCACTGAAAGTCCACTCTCAATTCTTGCCTGATTTCTGCATTTGTGGGTTTGCTACTTTGTGCAGTGTGTTTGACCTCCCACTACATGATGTGTCCCTGCACCCTAGAATCCAGTCTGTTCCGTCCATGCTCTTGTGTGTCTGCTGCACGTGTGATTCTCAGCAAACCACCCAAAAGTACCACTCATGACCATAGAAGTCAGGCTGAGAGGAGATTGAAGACCATGATCATAATTACTCAAGTTGGTGGTTTTCAAACCATGTTTCACAGAGATCCTGGGACAAGAAGGATTGTAGGCTATGGGTGAGTAGTTCTTTATTATTTTATATATTTATTTATTTTTAATTTTTTCTTTTTTTACTTTTTATTTTTGAGAGAGAGAGAGAGAGATAGAGAGTGAGGGAGGGGCAGAGAGGGACACATACATACATACACATACATACACACACACACACACACACACACACACACACACACAGAATCTGAAGCAGGCTCCAGGCTCTGAGCTGTCAGCACAGAGCCTGACATGGGCCTTGAACCCACAAACTGTGAGATCATGACCTGAGCCGAAGATGGACTTTTAACCAACTAAGCCACCCAGATGCCCCTGTGGGTGAGTAGTTCTATGCTGGCCAGCGTGATCTTTTTAAAAATGTGAATTGGATCATGTTATGTCACTCAGTGCACTTAGAAGAAACCTGCACCCTGAGAGTTTGGCCAGCCAGGCCTTGAATATCCTGCTCTTCTCCAACTGCAACTCATGCCCCTAGCCCTATGTGGGGCTGTGGTCTGTCAGCCTCCTCTGTGGTTCTGGCCTCTGTCTCTAAGGCTCTTGCCCCACGCTTTACCTGGCTACCTTCCCTGCGTCCTTTGGGTTCCCCTTAGATGTACTTTGAGAGGCCTTCCCTGACCCAAAGACTGAGTTAGTGTCCCCAAGGTGCGCATTCATAGAGCCTTGTGCTTTTTCTCCATTGCGTGAGGCCCTACTGCAATTACTTAGGTATTTGGTGTGATTATTCGCTTAGCCTTGGTCTTCCTGCACAAACCTGTAAGACACACAGGGGCAGGGGCAAGTCTGTTCCATTTGCAGATGTATGTCTAGCCTGTGGCAAATAGTAGGTGCTCAATAAATAAATGTTTAATAAAAGGGGGAATAATGGAGTGACACTACCTCTCTATGTCTTGTCTTCTACACACTTCAAGTTGTCTGTCAGCTGTGTAAGAGAGCAGATTAAAATAATTTCACCAGCACTCTTTTTTAAAAGGGAGGGCCGAGTGGCCCTTTTCAAGCCACTTGTTTAGGCAGTCCTCAAAGAGTATAGTCTTTATTTCCCTTCCTGGTGTGGGAAATTGGAGCTTCCAATCCATATGCACAGGGTCTGGATCCTGGGGATCTTGGAAGTGACCTGGATGTCCTGGAGGCTGTCCAGGGCTGGAACCAGATGAAGAGGCCCCTCTGCCCATTGCTGAGTCCTGAACTCCTTGTTCAAGCAACCCCTTTGCCAAACCACCTCAGGCTACAGCACTAGACTCCAGAGCAAGACTTGGATGGAGATATTAGAGTATGGTTCTGACACCCACCTCTTTTTTCTTCTGAAAAATCCCCACTTTATGGCCCTTTCAGGAAATACGGGAGATGAAGGCCCAGAATGTAACTGGGGCAGAAGCGGGGGGGGGGGGGGGTGGGGGGTGGGGGGGGTGGCGCGAGATGGAGGAGAATTCTCATGTTTTTCGTTCTTGACTCTAAGTCAGTCTGTTTTTGTACTTGTGTCTTTTAAGCTTTTCCACATGTGCCCCAAGGGCCCATCGGTGAGTGTGTTTTATAAACTGGAAAAATGAATAAAAATAAGACCCAGAAGGGAAACACCAGAAGGAGTGTGAAGGGAAAAGTGTTAGTTCCTCTGTACCTCCCAGCTAGGCCTGCCCTGCATTTGTGGGAGCCCCAGGGTCAGGGTTATTTGGCTTTATGGGTAAAATGTGGAGTCTTCTCTCAGAGAAAGCCTCATCGGTTTTATACTTGGCCTGCTCCGTTCAGCATTAATTAACTTCAGGAAAGTAAAAAGTGATCCTTTTTTATTTGGCTATCTGGCTCCACAAACCTCATTGGCTTCCTGTCCCATAGGTGTTGGATTGATAGGACTGCAAATGTGTAAAGTCTTGCACAGGAAGCCCCCCGGCACGGCCATTCAGAGGTTCTCACCTCCCGCCGGACCCGAAGTGCATGCAACCAGGAGGCCCACACCCCGTCTCTCAGTGTGCACCTGAGAAAGTAGTACCTGAAAGAAAACTCCATTTTCTTCTCTTAACACGCTTGGGCCAAAACAAGAGCCTGGGGCAAGGGGCTACTTGGAAAATAAATTCTCTAGATTGCTTGAAACACTGATCATAGCCCAAACCCCCAAAATTTGGAAAAGCAATATATTTAGAAAGTTTGAAGAAGAACTTTGAAATAATTCCAGCAGGTTTGTGATTACCCCACCACAGTCTCTGTCTGGAACCTAAGGTTTTATCCTTTAAACCTTGCTGAGCAACTTTATCAGTAAAAGCATTTTTGAGAAGTATGCTTAGCATATGTGTATGTATGTATGTATGTATGTATGTATTTGTAATTGATGTACGCATACATTTTGTATTCATGTATTGCATATATTTAAAAGCAAACTCCTAAATGAAATTTTAAGAATTGATACAAATGGCATAAATATCTAAACAAAACCTCATTTTGATCTATTAACAATATGAAAAGCTCTTTGTGCTAAGATTATGCTATCAATAATAGTATTTTTAGTGAGAGCAATGGGGTCGGATAGGCTCATTATTTTTGAAAATCTTGGTGTAATGCTCTGACACAGTGAGTCAAAAGTCTACTTCCAGAAACAGTTTTTCAATACCCGGGCTGTGATAGCTAAAAAAGTATAAGATATATAAGTCCAAATGAAAGATGGGAATTGAGGCTCTCATTTCTGAATCCCAGCCTCTGTGGAGGCATAAATTTTAATCTGTCATACTGTGCTTAAAGCAAACAAATGAGTGAGGGTATTGCTGTCAAACTCTCCTTGTGTGAGATTCCTACCTTTCCCTGAAGACACCTTTAGTACCATATATGACACTGGTCCTTTATCCCCAAGTATCAATCTATAAAATATTAGTAAAGCTTATTTTCTTTATAATTGTGGTAGGCAGAATGTTCTCCAAAGGTGTCCATGCTCTAATCCTGGAAACTGTGAACATGTGACCTTACATGGCCAAGGGGACTTTGCAGATGTGATTAAGGTTAAGAACCTTACAATAGAGTATCCTGGAATATCCAGGTGTGCCCAATCTAATCCTATGAAACCTTAAAAGTGGAGAATTTTCTCTGGCTGGAGTCACAAGGATGCGACAAAGGGGAGATCAGAGAGGTTTGGAGTGTGAGAAGAAGCCAGCCCACAGTTGCTGGAGGAGTCACCATGGAAACAATGAGTAGCAAACACTGCCCCCAGCTGACAACCAGCAAGGAAACAGTGACATCAGTCCTATAGCCACAAGGAACTAAATTCTGCCAACCACTTGAATAGCTTGGAAGAGGATCCTGCCCCAGGGCCTTTAGTAAGGAATGTGGTCTTGCCCACACCTTGATTTTGGCCTTGCATGATTCTAAACAGAGGACCCAATCAAGTCCAGCTGGACTTCCAACCTCCAGAAACTGTGGGATAATACATTTGTGTTGTTTTAAGCTGCTAAATTTGTGGTAATTTGTTATATTGTAATAGAAAACTAATGCAGTTATATGTTAGAAAACTGTAAGTAGAAGTTCTAATCTTTTCTTCCCACACCCCAATGCTTCATCTTACGCTCCCCTTGGGGTGTGGGGACACCATTTTGAAACCACTGTCATCTAGAATTTTAGCCCCCACCTGGGAGAAGACCTGGAGATAAATTTTAGGTTATTTCTGAGCCATTCCCAACAAACCTAGAGAGTGGTGGTGTCCTGCCCAAGGGCCAAGCGGCATGCCAGTAAATCATGGATGTAACAACTTTAACGATTGCCACCTCTCCAAATGTCCACCCATCGGCTCAGTCAATTCTTTTCTGCCTCATAGTGATGAAAGGGAAGTGGTGATGAGGCCCAGAATCCCATCCGTCGGGTATCTGTGGCTGAAGCTTCCATTTCAAATGGAATGTCATTCTTGCTCATGGGCTGATCTCATCCTTTCAGATCTTGTTGCTGGTTATACTCCTGGTGTTCACGTTGCAAACTTTTTCTGTGAGCATGACAGATGTGACGGTGCCACAGGTGTGCAGGACCCTTTCCTACTTACACTGACTCAATGTAGGCTATCTCTGATATTTACATCAGTGGGTGAGTGAGGGCATCATCAGATGAATGAAAGCTTCAAGAGGGTGAGTGACCCTGCCCAAGGTAACAAGGCCAGTGAGCCACAGAATCTACATACTTGGGGTACCTGGCTCCCACAGGAGCCTGGAAGGAGGAAGAGGCAGAAAGGGGCAGGGCCCATGTCACCAGAATCCTGGGGAGGAGAGAGCATTGACACATGGGGCAATGAACATCCCTCAGGCAGGACTGACTGAGTGGCTCTGTTCTGGTGATTGGAGGAGTCCACAGCATCAGGCCTCACTCAGCCCAAATGTGTCTTGCCCATTTTTACCATCATAAACCTGCTTATCCCAGTCTGTCTCTTTGGGAGAGACAGACTATCTCTTAGCTTCTCAGTTCTTAAAAATGCCACTTTGAAATGCCTCTCCCAGGCTTATTCTAACCTTTCTTTATTCCCTCGAATTCTCATTGTGTTAATTGTTCAAAAGATTCTGGCACTTAGCATGTGCTGCTTTGTATGTTTAGTAAAAAAAAAACCCAGCACTGTCTTGACCTCTAAGGTGGACTTTATATGTTATAACTTTATATAGTGCCATGGCCCTACTGTACCTGTCACAGTGGTGCATGTGAAAGGGACTTAATAAATATGTATACATTGAATGAGTGATTGAAGAGGTGCTATTGATTTCCTCTGTTCTTCTTTTTCTCTGATTTCATGTCTTAACCAGGGTTTCCCTTTAATAACAATAATTGTGTATAGGTATAGACTTATGTATAGGTTAAAATGGGGAATGTAAGACTCTGCAGTCCCAGCTGGATGAATGATAGTATACCCATCTCTGCCTGAATGACAAAGGCTAAATCAGTTTAAAGTCACTTTTTAAGAAGGCCAAGTTGGATTAGATTGGGCTCAGCCTTGGAAAGAGCCACAATACCAGCTCACCATTTCCATGTTGTGTCTGATTTCAGGTAGCAGCTTTGTTCCCCTTCCCCCTTCCCCACCACCCACTCCCCCCCCCCCGCCCCCCCCGCCCACAGCCAGGACCAGAGAGTGGAATGTGCTACTTAAAGACTGCCTCTCAAATTGAACTACCCTATGGCCCAGCAATTGCACTACCCAGGTATTTACCCAAGGATACAAAAATACTGATTCAAAGGGGCACATGAACCCCAAATGTTTATAGCAGTGCAATCATCAATAGCCAAATTATGCAAAGAACCCAAATGTCCATCAACTGATGAATGGATAAAGAGGATGTGGTATGTATACATACATACATACATACATACATACATACACAATGGGATATTACTCAGACACGAAAAAGAATGAAATCTTGCCATTTGCAATGATGTGGATGGAGCTAGAGTATATTATTAATATACTCTTACTTGTTAAGCGAAGTAAGTCAGGGAAAGACAAAAACCATGATTTCACTTATATGTGGAATTTAAAAAACAAAACAGATGAACATAGGGGAAGGAAGAAAAAAAAGAGAGAGGGAGGCAAACCATAAGAGACTGTTAATGATAGAGAACAAACTGAAGGTTGCTGGAGGGGAGGTGGATGGGAGGGTGGGCTAAATGGGTGATGGGTAGTAAGGAGGGCACTTGTGATGAGCACTGGGTATTATATGTAAGTGATGAATCACTAAATTCTACTCCTGAAACCAATATTCCACTATATGTTTAACTAGAATTTAAATAAAAACTTAAGGAAAAAAAAAAGCCTTGCTCTCAAGCTTGGCTCCCAGCAGAATTCCCTAAAGGTCTGATCTAGCTGGGTGATGGCAGCATTGGCCATTCAACACCTGCACACACAAGCAAGTTCTAAAGGCTCACTTTGGATGGTGACACTGCCAGTGTTGGATCTGGCCCCTGAATGCCCTGACCTCACCTCAGGCTTGGCTTCATCAACTCTCAGGGTTGCACCAAACGGACCGGCTGAGTTAACACTCCCAGTGGGTAGCTCTTGCCCTTCTTAGCAGGACTGGCCTTTCCTGGACTCCCCACTGCCCAGCAAGCCAGGCCACATACCTCTGCATTCAGAGGGCGCCAAATGCATTTGGTGGGCATTCAGAGCCCACCAAAAGGACTTTGCAAATTTTCTCTCTTTTATCTCCTACACAGCTTCTGAGCTTCAGCCAGGCTGGTCTCCTGGATTTCCCCTGCACACCACACCTATGCCTGACTCTGAGCCTATGTTATCAAGTTCATGCAAGCATCCATTTTCCCTGCATCCCTTCTAACTTCAAGCCCCACATTGCTTTTTTCTTTTTTTAATTTTCACTTTTTAATTTAATTTTGAGAAAGAGAGAGAGAACAGATGAGGGGCAGAGAGAGAGGGAGACAGAATTTGAAGCAGGCTCCAGGGTCTGAACTGTCATCACAGAGCTCGACACGGGGCTCAAACTCATGAATCTTGAGATCATGACTTGAGATGAAGTTGAACACTCAACCAGCTGAGCCATCCAGGCACCCCCCCCCCCAACCCTGACATTGCTTTTTAGGAAAGCCATTGCTGAGTACTCTGACCTAGCTGGTGTATTCTCTCCTTGATTGCCTGCATATCCATGATTTGTCCCACACATTTTGCCCCTGATAATCTTTGAATTAAGTTTAAAAGGATTTATTTTAAAACACGTTTTAAAAACACTTGAAAATTATTAATAAATCCTCTGCCTGGTACTTGAGGGGGACCCAGAGGAACATGGGCTACCAACGATTGGATACTCAGTGGGTGTCAGGCATAGCACTGAGTTCTTTACAATTCTGGCATTATGTAATCAACAAACACCCCAAGACCAGGCAATTCTACTTGGAGGAGCAATCCTAGAGAAGAAAACTGTGTGTGCACATGCACAAGGAGATGTGTGTGTGGGTGCTTTCTGCAGCATTGTTTGTAACTGTAAAACAACAGAACAACCTGAATATCTATCAAGGTAAATAGATTGTGTTAAATTCATGTAGTGGAATCCTGGAATTAAGTTGTGGTAAATTAATCTAGTGAAATCCTATACAGCAGTTAAAATGAATAACGTTATATGTAACAACACAGCTAAATAGCAAACATAGTGTTAAAAAAAGTCAAATGTAGAAGAAAATGTACTAAACAATACCATTTATATGAAAATTTAAGACCTATCACACAATTGTCTGCATGGATATGCACATATAGAATTTCAGTATTAAAATATGTGTGGGAATTATATATGCTAGGGATTGGCAAACTACAGCCACTGGTCCAGTCTAGCCTGTGACCATATTTTGTATGGCCTGTGACCTAAGAAAGGTTTTTATGGTTTTAAATAGTTGATAAAAGTTATGGGTCAATTATATCTTGATAAAGCTAGAAAAAAAGACATGTAAGGGGGGCACCTGGGTGGCTCAGTGGGTTAAACGTCTGACTTTGGATCAGGTCATGATCTTGCAGTTCGTGAATTTGAGCCCTGTGTCGGGCTCTGTGCTGACAGCTCAGAGCCTGGAGCCTGCTTCAGATACTGTGTCTACCTCTCTCTGCCCCTCCCCCGTTCACTTTCTGTCTGTCTGTCTCTCTCAAAAATAAACATTAAAAAAAAATGACATGTAAGAAAAAAATAGTTGATAAAAAAATCAAAAGAACAATATTTCACGAAACCTGCAAAATATATGAAATTCAAATTTCAGTGTCTATAAGTAAAACTGATTGGAACACTGCCACACTCATTCTTTACGTATTGTCTGTGGCTGCCTTTGTGCTCCAAGAGTATGGCTGAATACTTATGACAGGGACCAAGTAGCCCACAAAGTTGAAAATATTTAGAATCTGGCCCTTTATGGAAAAAGTTTACCAACTTTTATTCTATATTAAATTCAGGGGAATGCTTACCTCAGGGAAGGGGAGAAGAGGAATGGATGGAGTGGGGTATGAGTGGAGTGTCAGTGATTATTTTTTAAACTGCTGATGGGTTATATATTATTACTCATATTTTCAATATTTAAAATATTTCATAGTTTTAAAAGAGATAAAATACAATCCCCCCACCCCCGCCAAAGAAAATCCCCTATAATATTATTATTGTTCACAGATGAGAACAGGCTTGGAGCTGGCACAGACAGTAAATGTTGGAAGAAGAGTAGAGTCATGACTGTCTGTCCCAGAGACTCCAAAGCACTAGTCTGTGCTGCCAACCAGGGCCCACAGGCCGGTTGGAGGAGAGACATAATGTGGGGCTGCTCTGGACTGAATGTTTGCTCCTAGGGGACAGTTGTTTTGTGCAACACACATTATCGGTGTGTTCTATGGATGAAATGGGTAAGACAGGCCACCATCTGCGATGGCAACTGTGACTGTATTGCCTAGATGGTCATCACACCTGCCCAGTCTTTCTCAGAGCCTTCTGTTTCTCCCAAGTCCTTCCCATAGATTTACTAGGGAACCCTGGGAGGAAGCAAGGCAGTTGTTACTGCCCACATTGTGGAGATAGTTGGAGGGAGATTCTGAGTGGCTGGTCAGTTCTTTAATGTCTTCAAGGGCTCAGTCACAGAGGCCTGACTTCCAGCTCCTGTGGTCACCCATCTGAGTGACCTTGGACAGGCCCCACATTCTCTCCAAACCTCAGGAGCCACGTCTGTAAAACAGAGACAATAATTAGTTCCTACTGCATGAGCCTGTTGTGAGGCTTCAATGAAATCAGGCATGTCAAGTGCTCAGCCCTTTTTCTGGAATGTGAGACTCCCTACATGCCACCTATAGCATTGATGTTGTTTTATTATTACTCAAAGACCAGTCTAGGATTCCTCCCCACAGTGCTGTTTATCTTTGTCTACTTGACCAAGTTTGGGATGATTCATCCTGGACATGGCTCTGGTGGTCATTAATACTGTGTGATTCCCAGTGGAACAATAAGGAAACTGAGTCTTAGCAACTGCAGTATCTTTGCTTTGTGTGTGGGATTGAGTGCTCCACGTTCCAGGCACTAGGACCTACCTGCTTTTCCTGTGTGAACATCAAAATCCCAGAGTCTTTCAACAAGGCAGGACTGCCATTACAAAGCAGTTGCAAGACGTTTATTAAAGCAGGACATGGTTTTCTTTCACATGGTCCACAATTTGTTTCAGTTATTTTTCTTTGAAGGAGGGTTTTTATCCCCCCAGTAAGGAACTTGTAGCAAAGATGGGTGGAGAGAGGCACTGGAGTGAAGGGTTAATGATGGGCATGGGGGACATGGGATGGGATTGGCATGGTTTGAAGGCTAGCAGGCCAGACTAAGGGGGTGGCAAAGACAGGCAGGAGAGGGACTGAGAGAAGAAATACTTGCTGTGCTCAAGTGGTCCAAGAGTTTGTGTTGTCTGGTAGTCAGTGGTCAAATGGAGAAGGAGCTTGGTGTTCGAAAGCAGTGGTTACAGGTTCTTCGAAGGGGCTTGGCCTGAAGTGAATGCCTTGCCTGGGATTTGCAGGAAGACCTCTGTAGATTACAAGTGACAAACTCAGCTCAAACTAGTAATTAACAAAAAAGTAAATTACTGGCTCATGTAACTGGGAAATGCAGAGGAACTGGGATGCAGGTATGGCTGGATCTGGGGGCTTTACCAGGTTGTGAGTTCTATTTTGTTGTCCATCTTTCAGACATTTCCCTGAGGCAGGCAGCCCCCAAACTCACAAGCTGTCAGCTGACATGGAAAGATGCAGTCTTTTTGTATGATGCCAGCAGACTCTATTGGAGAGGGTTTGGCTGACTGGGACTGGTTCCCTGGCCCCTCCCTATTTGGAAAGGAGATATTTACTGTGTAGTACAGGGCAGCATGAGCTTCAGGCCCTTTCCACCACCTTGCCATGAAAATGAGGATGATTTTGGTGGTGAGCACATTCCTTCTTAATTTGCCTCAGTACCATCTACACAAACTACAATACACAAATGTGCACATACTTTTTAGCTGTTTTTAAAGGAAGAAACAGGTAGAATCTGTAAAACTGGAATCTTAGAACAAGAAAACCTACTGTGTACATTTAAGCTCCCTCACAGTTACTTGTTCAGGACTTCTTGCTCTGCTGTCTTCTTTTGGCCTGAGTTGGGGATGAGTTCTAACTGCAGTTCTATTTGTAAATGTAGACACAGTCTGACCTCCCACTCCCAGTACATCAGAGCTGTGCCCATAGGGACTTAGCAAATGTATGGCTTTCCCTAGAGCCCCAAACCAAGATCCCTGGAGACAGACTGGCTTTCTGGACTCTGGGAAGGGTTCCAACTTCACTCTGTGGTGTGCAGGGGCTTCACCAGAGAAAAGCTCTGATTCGCCTGTAGTAAGTCCTTTTTCTTCCTTCCTTCTCTTTTAACAGGAGATGGAGCTGGTCTTTTGTGTGAACATGAAAGGTACTAAATTTGGATTCAAGAATTGGCTTTTTAGGGGCGCCTGGGTGGCTTGGTCGGTTATGCGTCCGACTTCAGCCCAGGCCATGATCTCACGGTCCATGAGTTCAAGCCCCGCGTCGGGCTCTGTGCTGACAGCTCAGAGCCTGGAGCCTGTTTTGGATTCTGTGTCTCCCTCTCTCTCTGCCCCTCCCCTGTTCATGCTCTGTCTCTCTCTGTCTCAAAAAATAAATAAACGTTAAAAAAAAATTAAAAAAAAAAAAAGAATTGGCTTTTTAGAGGTTTTTAGTTATGGAGCAGAGTCTATACTTATGGCTCAAGTCTTTGAGCTGCCCCATTTGGGAGGTCCCAGGATCAACAGGTAAGTCCATTCATTTTCTGGAATATTGTCTTATAGAATCTTTGCAAGTTTTCCTCTTGGAAAGTTCCTTCATGTTCCTTCCTTTGTGCCTGGCTGGAAAACTTTCCCCCTAACTGTCATGTCCACCTGGAGCCACCTTGGAGTAAGTTAGAAATATTTTCCTTTTACAGGGCAGCCTTCAGTCTCATCTCCTGAGCAATGGTTAACACAGCTCTTTCCTTTTCTAGAAACCTGGTTGTGGAGTCCCAGCTCCTCAACATGGTAGCTGAGAGGGCTTTTCATCCTCAGCTTTCCCATTCTTCTCCTAGTTCCAAATGTCTTTTCCTTTTCTCCCTTACACCTATGCAAATCCTTTGCATTCTTTACAGCTTTATTTCAGATTCTTTCTTCATGATCTGAATTTCAAAAGCATTTCTGATCTGTGCTGCCTCCTATTTTCCAATGTTGTTCTCTATTTACGTGGGTCCGCTGTCTGTTTTTACTACTGTGCTAAGCTGTGGGATGGCACGGGTCAAGGATTTTCCTTTCCCTGCCTCCCCACATCCTGAACTCACCTTAATGTTGGGCACATAGTAGGAGCTGGAGAAATAGTTGTTGATTGAGATTTTTGAAAAAATGCAACAGAACTCTTCATTCAAATGAAATCTTAAGTGTAAACTAGAATGTGTAAAAAGAACAAGTAGAAGTGTTCTGGTGGAATGAGGAGCCTGGAGTTCAAGCAGCTTGACCCTTTCCCTACCTTGTTACTGGACTCTCCCCAGCTGCTGAACAGCTCTATGGAAGTCTTGGGGACTGGCCCGTAGCTGTGCTCACTGCATTTTGGGTTGGTTTACTTGGTTGATGTTGATATTCATGGCACATAGTTTCTGTGGCTTGACTCACTGGCATGAGTTCCTGCTGTCTATGCTGAATGCTTTAGCTTGTATATCCTCCTTTAAGGCTCAGAAGGGTAAATGAGGGCCTTTAAACTTCCTTTAGAGGAACTGTCATTTTCTGCTGTCCCCAAAAGCCACGTTTTGGGAACTTCTGTATCTCCATCAGCTAGATGCTTCCAGTTTACAGAACTATGACAAACCTCATCACTTCAGTTCATGGAGGACTATTAGAAGGACACACAGGATTGGGCACTGAGGGATGTAAGGACACACGGGGAGGTGAGGAAGAACAGAAAAGTGAGCAGTCACAGAGCAGGCTTCACTGAGGACCAGAACATCATTTGCAGCCATGTGGGATTGTAACCTAATGAACGAAATCTCGTGTTCCATACTTACACTGACCAGTTCAAATTCCATCTTGGCTATTTAACAGCTGTGGGTGCTTCTTTAGCCTCAGTTTCTCCATCTTCAGAATGATGATAATAATGGTACTGACTGCATAGGGTCCTTGCGAAGATTCATTGATATCACGTTTGTGACAGGCTAACACTGAGCACACTAACAAAGTCATGTTCAGTGAGTATGGTTGCTATTGACAGTGGCTCCATTAATCATGTTGTTATTAATACTGGTTATTAACAGAGGTTCTCCTCCACAGAGGTAGGTGTGTATCCATTATTGTCCACTCCAGTGTTGGGTTTTTGGAGCAATTTAATTACTTTTTTCTGTTCTCCTGTAACTACCCTTACTTGCAGAGGATGGTTCCTCATGTCTCACAGCCACATGCTCCAAGAGAAGATCTAATGGCTCCACCAGATGTTATCCAATATTGGTCAGCCCTACTGGGCACAGTTTTCACACTAGGCCACTTAATTGGCCCTTCTGGCAGCCTCTCATTGAATGCCTTGTTTAGTCAGTAATGGCCAAGACAACCCACGACTGAGAACCCCCTCAGACTGTGGGCAGGAAGGCACTTTGCAAATCCTGTCCAATGTGACAGTCAGCAGGACCCAGTTACCTGTCAGGAGCCCTACCTGGGTTATATGAAGACACTTGTGTTGTCAGTGAGGGCTCTATTTCCATCTCACACAATAAGCATCCCTCCTTGCCTCTACTAGGCTTCCATTTTCACTTTTCCTCTCATATGCTCTCAGCCTAGAGTGGAGATCAAATATATCAGAGGCTGGAAATGTTGGGTCCCAAAGCAAATTCTTCAGAGAGGATCCCCTTATAGCAACGTCTCTGGATTAAGAAGATGAGGATGGAGAGGTGACTTTGGCACATTTCCTGGGGTGTCCCCATTCTCTTAACTGAATGAACCTCCCCTAGATGGCCTTTTACTCATTGAAAGGGGAATTGTAGGTAAATAGGGTGCTTAGCACAACTTTAGAAATCTGCTAGCTCTCTGAAAACATCCCCTAGTGAATGAGCAGGGAGCTGGCAGCTGTCTCATTGTCTTCTAGACTGGCTTCTTGGAGACCCTTTGGGGGGCTCCCTCTAGAAAGTATGCTCTTAGGTTCTTAGTAGATTTTAGTTGAAGCTTCAAAATCTCCTTTATTTTATTCCTTCAGCAAAGTCCCAGCCTGTTGACCTTTGGGTCCCAGTGCTGAGCCCAGCTCTGGATTTATCTACCCCACTGGGGCCAAATGCCTGACTTGTTAGCCATGCTGCATGGTTTTATTTATTTTCGTTGTGCATTTTTATCATTTTTGTTCATGTGTCTGGAGCTTTCCTTAGAAAATGATGGATGCGTTTTCATAAATCAAAAATAAATGAGAAAGAGTATAAAGGCAAGAAATAGACCCAAGACTGGAATTTGCCACTCTATGTCGGAAGGACCTGCTAGCTATTTCCCAGTGAGTACACACTTTTTGATTTTACAAGGTCAGATCCTGACTTATTTCAGAATCCATTTTTCAGAGGATTGCCTGATAATAATGCCTACAATAGTGATATGATAATTCCAACCATGCCTAGTACAATGCTAAGTGCTTTACATACATGATCACATGTAACTTTCACAACTATCCTGTGAACTAGGTTTTGTTACCTCCATTATACATATGAGTAAAGAGAGGTTCAAGTGGTTTTGTTATTTAACCAAGATCCCATGGTTGGTAAGGAGTGAGATTAAAACACAGGTTTTTCTGATGTAGACCTTATGCTCTTAACTGCCACACTGAACTCCTTTTGAGTGTTTGCTGGAGGTACTGAAGGGTTGTGGGTCGTGGCTTCTCCTGCCAGCTCTGTTGAAGGGCAGGTGGTTGGGAAAGATATGGCAGTTCCCAGCTGGAGGGACTTATGTAGAGAATCTGGTCTCACTGGCTCTGTTCACAAGGCCCCTCTGAGCCAGAACACCAACCTTGCTGGGTGGCACATTGGGAGACTTCCCCACAACCATTTCCCCATGATACCTTGGACAATGTCACTGACCACCAGCAGAAGTCTCACCCTCTTCCTCTGAGAGAGAGAGAGAGAGAGAGAGTCAAGATCCCTTCTTCCTCAAGGTGTCCTTTAGGACCTAGTGGGAGATCTGATACAACCCCGAAGGCAGTTGGTAAGAGTCCACATGCATACTGTATTAGTTATGAGTCCTTTGGTTGTTAACTCACAGAATTACCACTGGGACCAGTTTAAGAAGAAAGGAGGTGTGGGATGTCGATTGCTTCATATGACTGAACAGATGGTTCTTCTTCATCTTGAGGAAGGATCCTGATTTCCCTGCTTAGTACCATGCAAATCCTTAAATCAATCAGATGGATGGGGAAACTGATTGGCTTGTTCCTGGACATGAGCCCACTTCTCTGGCAGGAGGATGAATAACTATGACCAGCTGCTGGAACCAAGTCAGGGTGGACGAGGCTGACAAAAAAGGGGATTGCTGTTCTTGCAGGTGATTAGGTAAATGGTCAGGATGTTTTCTATTGCATTTCTTCTATTCCATGCCTCCCTTCTTTGTCTGGTCTACCTTCTTTGTCTGTATGTCCATCTGAAGTAAAGTAGTGGCATAAATCTCTGGTGAATTTCTGAACAATTCCACTTCTTGTTTCTCTGCCCAGAATGATCCTGAGTTCCCCTATCCCACTGGGGTTATCTTTTGTGGTAGGTGTCCATATTCTGTCTCAGGGCTTCTGAGGTTAGACCTTGTCCTTTGCTCAGGCTTGGAGATCTCAAGTGGTGTCATTAGTAACTATGCAGGACTGGAGAGGGAATTAAGCCCATAGGGTTTCTAACTCTATAGCCAAGTTTGGAATTTTCCATTCAGCAGAAGTTTACCTGTGTGAATGTCTGGTAGGACATGAATTCTGTGTTCTTTTTCCAATGTTTGAACAGTAACAACATCTTCAGTTTTGCAAAAGTTCTTTCACAATTTTATGAATGTGTGTAAATAAGCTAATTAGCACAATCACTGGCCATTTCTTCATCTGTGTGCCACCACCTGGCCCAAGAGCATGTCACCCCTGAAGAGCCCCAGACAATAAGGCAAGGCAAACAACCACCTTGACAGGACTTTGTGTTAGGAATTTGAAGACTCTGCCCTTGAGCTTTGGCAAGGAAACTTACTCTTTCTTCATGGGCAATGATGAAGGTTTGGGGACTTTCGAAGCAAAATATTTTTATTTTTTATTTTTATTATTATTAATATTATTTATTTATTTTTGAAGCAAAATATTTTTATTTATTTATTTTTTCAATATATTAAATTTATTGTCAATAAATTTGTCAATATATGAAATTTATTGGTTTCCATACAACGCCCAGTGCTCATCCCAAAAGGTGCCCTCCTCAATACCCATCACCCACCGTCCCCTCCCTCCCACGCCCCCATCAACCCTCAGTTTGTTCTCAGTTTTTAACAGTCTCTTATGCTTTGGCTCTCTCCCACTCTAACCTCTTTTTTTTTTTTTTCCTTCCCCTCCCCCATGGGTTCCTGTTAAGTTTCTCAGGATCCACATAAGATGAAACCATATGGTATCTGTCTTTCTCTGTATGGCTTATTTCACTTAGCATCACACTCTCCAGTTCCATCCACGTTGCTACAAAAGGCCATATTTCATTCTTTCTCATTGCCACATAGTATTCCATTGTGTATATAAACCACAATTTCTTTATCCATTCATCAGCTGATGGACATTTAGGCTCTTTCCATAATTTGGCTATTGTTGAGAGTGCTGCTATAAACATTGGGGTACAAGTGCCCCTATGCATCAGTACTCCTTTATCCCTTGGGTAAATTCCTAGCAGTGCTATTGCTGGGTCATAGGGTAGGTCCATTTTTAATTTTCTGAGGAACCTCCACACTGCTTTCCAGAGCGGCTGCACCAATTTGCATTCCCACCAACAGTGCAAGAGGGTTCCCGTTTCTCCACATCCTCTCCAGCATCTATAGTCTCCTGATTTGTTCATTTTGGCCACTCTGACTGGCGTGAGGTGATATCTGAGTGTGGTTTTGATTTGTATTTCCCTGATAAGGAGCGACGTTGAACATCTTTTCATGTGCCTGTTGGCCATCCGGATGTCTTCTTTAGAGAAGTGTCTATTCATGTTTTCTGCCCATTTCTTCACTGGGTTATTTGTTTTTCGGGTGTGGAGTTTGGTGAGCTCTTTATAGATTTTGGATACTAGCCCTTTGTCTGATATGTCATTTGCAAATATCTTTTCCCATTCCGTTGGTTGCCTTTTAGTTTTGTTGGTTGTCTCCTTTGCTGTGCAGAAGCTTTTTATCTTCATAAGGTCCCAGTAATTCATTTTTGCTTTTAATTCCTTTGCCTTTGGGGATGTGTCGAGTAAGAGATTGCTACGGCTGAGGTCAGAGAGGTCTTTTCCTGCTTTCTCCTCTAGGGTTTTGATGGTTTCCTGTCTCACATTCAGGTCCTTTATCCATTTTGAGTTTATTTTTGTGAATGGTGTGAGAAAGTGGTCTAGTTTCAACCTTCTGCATGTTGCTGTCCAGTTCTCCCAGCACCATTTGTTAAAGAGACTGTCTTTTTTCCATTGGATGTTCTTTCCTGCTTTGTCAAAGATGAGTTGGCCATACGTTTGTGGGTCTAGTTCTGGGGTTTCTATTCTATTCCATTGGTCTATGTGTCCGTTTTTGTGCCAATACCATGCTGTCTTGATGATTACAGCTTTGTAGTAGAGGCTAAAGTCTGGGATTGTGATGCCTCCTGCTTTGGTCTTCTTCAAAATTACTTTGGCTATTCAGGGCCTTTTGTGGTTCCATATGGATTTTAGGATGGCTTGTTCTAGATTCGAGAAGAATGCTGGTGCAATTTTGATTGGGATTGCATTGAATGTGTAGATAGCTTTGGGTAGTATTGACATTTTGACAATATTTATTCTTCCAATCCACGAGCAGGGAATGTCTTTCCATTTCTTTATATGTTCTTCAATTACCTTCATAAGCTTTCAATAGTTTTCAGCATACAGATCTTTTACATCTTTGGTTAGATTTATTCCTAGGTATTTTATGCTTCTTGGTGCACTTGTGAATAGGATCAGTTTCTTTATTTGTCTTTCTGTTGCTTCATTGTTAGTGTATAAGAATGCAACTTATTTCTGTACATTGATTTTGTATCCTGCAACTTTGCTGAATTCATGTATCAGTTCTAGCAGACTTTTGGTGGAGTCTATCGGATTTTCCATGTATTATTATTATTATTATTATTATTATATTTATTATTATTATTAATTTTATTTATTTATTTATTTATTTATTTATTTATTTTTGAAGGAAAATAGTTTTAAAAGCAACTTAGAAAACCAGGAAACTTCCAATAACTACCATGTACATTTACAGTAATTAATTCTCTCTCTGTTTCCTACCCAGTGACTGGTGATGCTGTCACACAATGGTATCTCAGCTGCTGTGCTCCACCCAAGATGCATTTCAGAGCTTTCACCAAATCCCAAATCCCCAGCTTGTTTTTTCATGGTTGATATTGGTTCTCCAAAGGTGTCATAAGCTCTCTGAGGATAGGAAGCCTATCTATTTCATCCACTGGTCACCTGGTAGTTCTTGATAAGTCTTCCTTGGCTGAGGAATTGTAATTTTAATTGTGTGTGTTGGGGGGTGGGGTGGGAGTATGTATTAGTTCACTAGGGCTGACATAACAAAATACCACTGACTGGGTGGCTCAAACCACAGAAATTTATTTTCTTATGCTTCTGGAGGCTAGAAGTCCAAGATTAAGATGCTATCAGAATTGACTTCTGGTGAGGCTTCTCTTCTTGCCTTGCAGACAGCCATGTTCTCACTATGTCTTCACATGGCCTCTTCTCTGTGTATGTGTGGAAGGAGAACTCTGGTGTCTCTAGCTCTTCTTACAAGGACACCAGTCTTATCAGATTAGGGCTGCTTGCCTTTATGACTCAATTTAACCTTAATTATTTCCCTAAAGGCCCTGTCTCCAAATATAATCACAGTTCAACATGATGATTCAGTCCATAACAGAGTGGCAACTACAGGCAAGTGCTCTGAGATCCCTGTAGCCCTTATCTGTTGGAGATACTCAAACTGCATGTATAGAAGTTACAATTTGGGGGGAGGAGCTCCTGTTTTCTAATTGTTCAAATTTCCCCTGTCATTGCCAGGTCAATGCAACCTCTGAATTGTGCATTGGAAATGCGACTGCTTTCCAGCACAGTCATGTATTTACATGGGACAGAGCTGAGGTCAAATAGTTCTGGCAGTTATTCAAAGCCTTCCTACCAATAACCTCCTGAAGTTAAAGGCTACTCACATGCCTGACCTGTTGTTCTGGCTTCTCTAAAGCCACATTCCAGCCTTGGTTGATTTTCTGTTCCTTTGAAATATTTCTGTATGAGATGTAGGTGTATGTCATGTGAGAGGGTGTATGGGGAGAGCCAAGTGAGTTAGAAGGGAAGAAGGGGGATCGCTCCCCCTATAGTTCTACACTCTGCTTTCTTCTGATCAGTCTGAACGGGTTTACGGGATTTGATGTGGCCACATGAAAACATGCCTCAGGAAAAAGCAAAATGTCAGTGTTTTGAGGCCTTTCCGTTGGGGAGGGTGGGAACATGGTGGTCACTGTGTGTTCTCCTTAGACCAGGCAGGGGAAAGGGAAGTATGTGTAAGTCTCTGATAATTCTCTTCTCTTTCTTCCCCTCGTTTTTGTTCTTCAATAAATCACTCAGGACAATCTGCTTCTCTTTAGTGGTGTGTTTTCCTAGGGTTCAGCCTTTGTTTGAAATTCTAGAACAACAGAGTTGCAGTAAATATGGTCAACCTACGTGTAATTATGCTGGTATGTCAACTTTGTCCCTCAGAGTTGGGTCTACTCTGGTTAACCAGAGGCCCCCCTGACTCAGAAACGAGACCTCCTGCAGAACCCTGTGGAGGGCCGACCCTGAGCCCTGCATTGGAAGGCGGTAAGCGAGCCCATAATTACTCTCATTGTTTAGGTCGGTGCACAGGAGGGTTTACATTAAAGACCTCAACTGGCACACACAGCATGCCTATGGAAAAAACGAACCAGTCTCCTCCTCCTGCTCCTCCATCCCAGCATTGTCTGTCCAAGGACTTTGGGTTTCACAGACGCCTTCCGTGACTCCGCTTTCTGACCACTCCTGATTAGAAGCTTGGATTGCCCCAGTTCTAAGAGGCATCTCAACCTTGAAGTCTGGAAATTGAGCCATGAGCCACTTTTTGGGAATCATAGAATTTAGGGCTTGGAAAGAACCTGGATTTGGTCTCAACTGGTATATCTCAAACCTTAATGTTCACGTGAATCACATGGAGGTGTTGTGAACCATACAGAATCAAATGCAGCCATCCTGGGGTGGGGCTGGAAAATCTGCATTTCTAAAAAGCTCCCTAGTAATGCCCTGCAGCTAGTTGGACTACACTCAGAATAACCAGATTCTAAGCTAAGCTTTTCATTTTACAAAGAGTAGAAGAGAGACCCAGAGACCTGAAAGAACTTGTGAGGCAGAGTAGACTCTTGAGCCTTCCTCTCATCCATGGTGTGGTCATGGCCTGTCTCTGGTGCTGTTGGCAGGGATGGTGTGGGTTTTAGCAGAGAATACCCTTCTGTGACCACATCTGGAATGCTGGAGCAGGGGGTCTTTCCCAGATGCTCTGGGGGTAGAAGTAGATGCCCCAGAGCTCTTGACATAAGCCTGCAGGCCTCAGCATCTGGGCAGCTGGATGGAAGTGGATCGCTATGTATTCTTTCTTGGTCTTCCAAGGGGTTTGTGAAGGGAGGGCACTTGGAGCATGTTGTCTATTGAGACATGTGTACATTCTCAGAAATGTCAGGTAGAGCAAATGGGATTTGGAGGGGAGTATATATGACATCATGGTACAGGGGAATGAGTGTTTTCAGTAGAAATCAGAGGATATGAGGTTCTATTTCTGTCCATACCATGATGAAACCTTAGACAAAGGAGTAAACCTCTCTAGACCCCATCAGTAAAATAGGTGCTGTGTATACCTACCTGAACCCAGGGTCTAGGCCATGTACTCTTTTGAAGTTTATTTTGACCTCAAAATTGAAATTGTAGATTTTATCTGCCATATCTATCTATCTATCTATCTATCTATCTATCTATCTATCTATCTTCTTTTCTACCTTAATCTTTGTTAAGATAGTTTGGTATGATATATATGGCTGTGTACTGAAGAATTAGCCTTACCTAAAGAGAACTCTGGCCTTTACCATCAGCTACTGGGAGGTGATCTCTAGCGGTCTGAAATGCCCTGCCTGATAGGAATATCTTTGTCTGGGGCCTTTGGCCACCGGATAGTCTAACAATGTGATTTATGATGGGGCTTTGGGACATGCCCTATTAGTTATAACTTCTAGAGAAGCTGGAAACTAAAGGTATTGGCCTGAACCTCCAGGGAGGTTTTGGAGACTATAGATCAATCATGTGGGCAGTAGGTGATTGGGCACCAATAAAAGTTTTGGGTGCTAAAGTCTTGAGTGAGCTTCTCTAACTGGCAGTACTTTGCATGTGTTGTCACACATTGTTGCTGGGAGGAGGTAACACCCTCTGTAACTCCAAGGGGAGAGGAAAGCTGCAAACTTTGCATTTAGACCCCTATACCCTATGCATCTTTTCACTGGACTGATCTAAATTTGTGTCCTTTTGCTATAATAAAACTGTCATTGTAAGTATAGCACTTTCCTGAGCTCTGTGAGTCATTCCAGTAAATTACTGAATCTGAAGGTGTTTATAGGACCCCCAAATTTGTACCTAGTCAGTCTGAATTGAAGATGGTACCTGAACTTGCAGCTAGAGTTTGAAGTGAGGGCAACCTTGTGGGGACTCTTCCCTCTCTAACTTTGTAGCTGATTGAACTCTTAACAACAGCAATATGTCAATTTAGCAAATATTCTGGGAAAAACATAGAAATAAATCAACTCCTTTACCCAAAGCCTACCTGGTTGTAGAGTAGATCAAGTCATCTAGGACAAGTAAAGAGCCTGGACTTTGGAGAAAAAGACTTTCAGATTGAGCTGGGCATCCCCAGTTATTGGTTGATTTGGGCATGTAACTCAATGTCTCTGTGCCTCAGTTTCCCCATCTCTAAAATATACTTACATTGAAAGCATGTTGAGAAGATGAAGTCATACATGTAAAGCACAGGGCATACAGGAAGTACTCCATACTGGTTGTTATGGTAGTTATTGCTATTATCATTATTTCTGGCTTTATTGGTGATATGATTTACATGTTAACTTATTTATATACTTATTAATATTTTACCTTGTTCAAATGTATTTGAGTGGCTCACATACATGGAAATAAGATAGCCTGATAAACTACCAAGAAATAGAAAAGAAAGTAATGATCTTTCTTGACTTATGATGGGGTTACATCCATATCAACCTATCAACAAAGTTAAAATATTATAAGTTGAAAATGCATTTAATACACCTAACATACCAAACAGCATAGCTTAACCTAACCTACCTTAAATGTGCTCAGAACACTTAAATTAGGTGACAGTTGGGCAAAACTATCTAACATTAATGCCTATTCTATAATAAAATGTTGGGTATCTCATGTAATTTATTGAATGCTGTACTGAAAATGAAAAACAGGGTGGTTATATGAGTACAGGATGGTTGTTAAGTGTATTGGTTGATTACCCTCATGGTTGTGTGGCTCACTGGGAACTGCAATTGCCTGCCACAGCCCAGCATTGGGAGAGAGTAATCATGTCACCTATCCCTAGCCCAGGGAAAAGATCAAAAATCAAAATTTGAAGTACAGCTTCTACTGAATGCATATCACTAATGCACCGTTGTAAAGTTGAAAAATCATAGGCTGAACTATTCAAGTTGGGGCGAACTGTATTGGGTAAATGGCAGTAGCAGTTGAAGAAGTAAAGGGCCAGGTCTGGCTGAGGGGTAGGCTGCAAGACTGGGCTTGATCATCTAAGATTGAGAGAGGGACCACTGAAGGCATGGTGACTTGTCCTTTATGTCAGGGGTAGTGGACAATCTTGGGGCCAAGAGTTGAGGAGAACAGCAGCTTTCCTGGCCTGGAGAAGAAGAGAGAAGTAGATTTGCATCTTTGGACTCACTTGGCCATCCTCATAGCTTCTATATGTTTCTTTTCTTTTTTTTTAAAAATTTTTTAAATGTTTGTTTATTTTTGAGAAAGAGAGAGACAGAGCATGAGCAGGGGAAAGGCAGAGAGAGAGGGAGACATGGAATCCGAAGCAGGCTTCAGGCTCTGAGCTGTCAGCTAAGAGCCTGATGTGGGGCTCAAACTCATGAACCATGAGGTCATGACCTGAGTCGAGGCTGGAGGCTTAATTGATCTGAGCTACCCAGGCACCCCAGCTTCTATGTTTCTATTTGGTAAGTAGGCTGTTCATTAATAGAGGTATGTGTTGTGCTGTAAAAGCTGGGGAGAGAATAGAGGTGACATTTGTGTTTGGAAAACTTCTATTTTCTTTCTCTTCCTTTTGTCACCTCTGGGCATTGCCAAGTCTCTCTAGAGGCTATACCTTTTCTCATTTCTATTTTACTATTACTTGATAACTAAGAAGTTAACTGATAAGGGTTTTAGACATTGCTCCTTCCACGAAGATTTTGATTTCCGTGGAAGTGGGGAGGGGCTCCTTATGAGCCAAAAGAATAAAACTGCAGTGATAAGAAAGGGTGACAAACTCTATTGATAAACAGATGGTGAAACTAAAAAAAAGCACAACCCTGCTGTTTCCAGACCCTCAAATCAAGCATGAAGAGCTGCTACTGAAGAAGCACTAACTGAGCATTCCAGAACCCACAGATAAGAGCTGAGTCCTAAATCACAGTTCTGAAATTGACTAGCAGGTCACTTAACTTCTCTGGGCCTCAGTTTTCTTAAGTGTAAGATGGAGATAACCATAATGTCCACTTCATAGGGTTGCTAAGAGGAATAAATGACCAAATAATATGAAGAACAACTAGATTTTGGTGGCCAGTGGTGTTTCAATAGAAAAGCAAAACAAAGACATCAGTTTAGTATAGTTTGGTTTTTGATCGCAATATACTAGATATTGGACAAGTTGACAACTGGCATGTTGGGGTCCCTCAGAGTTTTAACAAGTGGGCTCTGTGTCAGGCAGAACACAATAAAAATTTGGAAAACAATGTTCTTTTGTGATTCACCAAGTCTGATTAGCATTTGGAATGTACATGGCATGCATCCTGTTTGGTTAATAATGGGAACGAACATTCTCTTGCATTTGTCAATGATACATTGAGGTGTTGGGGATGAGCAGTCCCTGGTTTGATGACAGGTCCAGATTTCCCCAGCCTTCTTTTTGACCTTGATCTTCAATTGCTAGATCTTGAACCAGAACACAATTGAAGGAGCATAGTGGAGAGAGTGGGGAACAAATGTCAAAACTGAGTTGTGGGATTTTTCACAACTTCTCTGAGTCTTGGTTTCTCTATATCTAAAATGCACACTACAAAACTTCCTTCATAGGAGGATGCACTTGAAATGTTATGGAAATGATTAAGGATAAATGCAAATGTTTATTATTGCTTTGTCCTTGGAATGTATTGGCTTATGTTGTTGTTCCTAGAAGGAGGCCCAGAGGGGTTCAGTGCTTGCCCAAGATGAATTAAAGGGAGGATGCAATGTGTCTTAGGGCTCCAACTGGACTGAGTTTAGCAAATCACCTCCCAACAGTTGTCCAGCATGTGGACTGAAGCATCTGCTGATCAGGAACACACTTGCATCTGTGGGTTTGTTTTGTTTTTTTTGTTTTTGTTTTTGTTTTTGTTTTTGTTTTGTTTTGTTTTGTATGCTTGGTGAATTGTAACAGTCTTTGCTGTGTGTTGGATTAAGTTCCATCCTATGTCCAATTACTGATTAATTTTGTGACTCCATTAAGTCATGTAGGTCTGGAGTCTTCATGAAATGGGTAGCCGTGGCTCTCCCTGTCTCAAAGGGAATTTGGAACATAAAGGATTGAAAGTAAAAGCCCTCCTTGGAAGGCTTCCATTCTGGGGGTAGGTTAGCATTGAGATTAAGTGCAGGCTCCTGAGTCAGATGCTCTCACACTGACTACGAAGTCACTTAACTTCTCTGTACCTCTGGTTTTTCATTGGAAAATTGAGGATAACACCACTTAGTTGGGATTGTTCTGAGGATTAAATGACTTAATCATGAGAAGAGCTTCAAATAGTGTCTGGCCTAGCTAGGTGCTCTGCAAGTGCTAGCTACTGTAGAGTGGGGTCTGTCCTTTATGTGTCTTTTGAAGGTAAGGTTTCTGCAGAAGAAATCAGTACTGACACCAAAGGTACCAGACACCCTTTGTTCCTTATTTTTCTGCAGTAGTGCCCTGCATTGGTAAGGGGACAAATGGTCAAGTGTTTTGCCAAGCTTGGTTAAAAAAAAGTGGGGGAAAATGTTTAAAGATAAATTCCTGAATATTGACCCTTCTCTATCTCTTCATAGAGCCTGAAAAGCAGATTTGTATTTACATGAACTTATGGGGAAGAGGCCTTTAGTGGCTAAATTAATATATACAATGATTTATGCAGTGGTGCTTGCAACACCACAATCAAAATCTCTTCTCATGTTTTAGAATGGGGGGACAAGTTCATGATACAAGGTTGGTCGGTTAGTCTACTTTTATTCATAGAGTCTGTCTTCCCAAAGCTGAAAGGAATGCTGTCTGTTTTCTGACCTGTTCTTTGAAGTTCAGTGTAGGCAGGCAGCTTTCCATTTTGTAGACCAAGAGCCTGAGGCCCAGAGGTACATTTATTGACCACTTTCACAAGTGCTGATAATGGTTCTGTTATTTTGGAACTAGTTAGGATAATTTTGGACACTTCTTACTGGATAGAAATCCCACTTGAAGGACCTTTGTAGGGTGTTATAGGAAAACATGCTGGTCTGGGCCTGGTTTAGGAAGGGTCATTTTTATTCATTATGATTGTTTACCAGAAGATTCAATCGATATTACACTTCTGACACAGTGTCACTCTAAGAATACCAATGTTGATGTAGTTGTACATAAAACACTGCTCAGATGTCTGGGGTCTGTGCTTCGTCCCGGAGCTGGGCCTGCCAGCGTCAAGTTTGGGTGTCCTTGCTAAGCTCAGCGGGGAAGAACACAGAACCAGAGGAGCAGGATCACCAGGACCATGGGTTCTTGTGTGGGGGTGGGACAGGACTGTGTGTATGCTCCTGGGGGTTTGCTCCTGATGCAGCAATGAGGTTTTCAAGAAAGCTTTGCATTGCTCTATCCCCTCTTCTAGAATTGTTTTTATTATTGTTCATGAAGAAAAGATTTTTTTTTCTACCAGGGAGGTGAAATTTGTCCAGTGGAATTTAGTGCTTTGGGCCCAAAGAGAGAGAAATATCTTGCCATTTTTTTTCTTTAATGTTTATTTATTTTTGAAGGAGAGAGAGAGCATGAGCAGGGGAGGGGCAGATAGAGAGGGGGACAGGATACAAAGCTGACTCTGCACTGACAACAAACTCATGAACCGCGAGATCATGACCTGAGCTGATGTTGGATGCTCAACCAACTGAGCCACCCAGGCGCCCCATCTAGCCCTTTCTTATTGGCAGCTGCAGTTGAGGTCTGATGTGTGTCATTGTCTGGGGTATGGCATAATGCAAATTCTTGGAAATTGTGGGAACATTAGGTATGAGCCTTGGCATTTCAGATCCAGGAGTTGTGTCAATATTTGGGCTGTGGCATTCTCTTATCTGTTCACTTAACAAGTCCTTTTCTTCCCATTTACTCCTCACCCTTTCTGGAAGAGATGAATCCTTTCTAGAAGAGAATGTTTTGGAACATCTGAACGTCTTGTAGTATATGCTGTGGTGGGCTGCCCAGCTTCTGCTTCAAGACCAAGAGTGTTAGCTGAAGCTGACTGACAACTGTACTCTCTCTTGAACCAGAGAGAGCTTCCCGGGGAGAAGGAAACTGCCTCACCCAAACTTGCTCGCTCTCCCCTGGGGGCTCCCTGCATCCAGTTATTAGCTGACTTGAGAATAAAAAAGCTTGGCCATGTTGGTTTAATTTGGGACAATTCACAAGGACATCTTAAGTCCAGAGCTCCCTACGGGATTGGCTGAAGCCTTTGTTACAGCTATACCATAGCTCAACTCTCCCACCTGTCCATTTTTGCTTTCTCATCTCTCTTACAAGTGTCATTTCCAAGAGCACTCTCTACTTTGCTCTGCACCCAAATCTCTGTCAGAGTCTGTTTCCAGAGAATCTGATCTGAGGTAGGTCCTTTGGAGCCATGATTAGGGATAAAGTAGTGGCACTGGTCCTGACTTTTTCTATCTTTTTTGGAAATGTTCTCTTATATTTTCTTCCTACCATGATGTTGGAGACAGGGATTTCTGAACCTGGCTTAGTCAATATTGTGTGCATGCATGTATGTGGAAAATCTGGAAAGATACCCACTGAGCTGTTAATTGTTATTGTAGGAGGGGATGTGAAGAGTGAATTTCTATTTCAACTGTATAAACTTTGATGCTGTCTAAATATTAAAATGAAAATGCATTAATGTATGACCTGTAGAATTGTTTTATTTCTTACTTATTAGTTGTCCTTAGTACCTGAGGGTGACTGTCACATCAGCCCATGTGCTCACCAACCCCATCTTCGCTCTCCCTTCTGCCTCCTTGTTCTGCTGAGGCCATATGTAGCTGGTCCTCCAAGTATTTTGTGGAGGGGGCTGTGATGGGATGATGGACGGGGCAGTGGGGGTCACTCCCAACTGTGGGGGTCAGCGTCCTTTACCTACTTATTGAGATGAGTCAAAGCGGTGCAATGCTTTGTACCTTTTATCATGATGGAACACTCCTACCCCAGTGTTTGAGGAAGTGTTTGCTAGTTTGTTATAGCAAGTGAAATAACTCTGGAAAGTATCTCATATGGCTGGGAAAATACTTAATAAATGACAGTTATCTTACCATTATGATATGATGATGATGATGATGATGATGATGATGTTACTGTATTTCAGTTAGATCATTAGCACTGGAGTTTTTATCAGAACGGCTCCCCTCCCTGCCCCTGGAATTCCATGGTGAAGCAAGAGAATGTAGTGCAAAGTGAGCACCATGCTGGGTCTCTGTCCCTCCATTTTCTTTATGGGGAAGATGACTGTGGGGGATCCCTGATCTGCTGATGAGGGATGGTTGGGAGGAAGGACCAGGGGGAAAATTGCCCTTCTCCCTGCAAGTTTCCTTTAGGGTTTAGGGCTACCTCTTTGGCCTTATCTATAATGCAAGGTGTCAAAGACTAATCCTTTTTCGCTGGAGCAAGGACAAATTATTTATACTTTGGGGAAGGGGAAGAAAGATGAACCCTCATATACCTCCTCATCCCCTCTCTCTGCTACATGAGCCCCAGTTTTATGTCCCTCTCTATCATGTAGCACTGGCATAAGATGTCAAAGGACAAGCAGGCTGTAGAAATTGAGCCTGTTAAAATAATTTAATCAATTCAACAGTTATCTCCCAAATGGAAGCCCAGATTCTATACTTTGTTGTTCTAAGAAAAGTTATCCCCACCTCCCCTTGTCTCAGTTTATTCATGTGTGACATTGAAGAAAGTCCAATAGAGGCTGGAAGGATAAGAGTGTCTGTTTGCCAAGTGGGACCTGGGGCAAATTCTTATACCTATCCTGCCTCCTTCGCGGTATTGTTTGGGGCTTAACTGGATTAATGAATGTGGCTGTATAAAGCTGAATGTATGTAAATACAAGATAGTCATCAATGAAAAATATGGTTTATTTGCTTTAAATAAGCTCTTCAAATAAATGTCTTCCTGGAGGTCAAATGCTATAGTGTAGCATTACCATGATAGGTAGATGTGGATAAAAAGGGGCTATTTTGCTCTGGGGCACTGTTTTCCAGATGTGTTCTGAGGAACCCTAAGCACAGAAGATGTCACTTTGAAAAAAGGCTTCACATATTTGTGTGTGTGTGTGTGTGTGTGTGTGTGTGTGTGTTTATGTATGTATTTATTTGTGTGATTAACAGGTTTCAGAAACAATGCATACAAATTTGGAAAGAGGGAAGCTGTAAAAATGAATTCATATATTAAGGGAGAATAAAAATAATAAATTATACAATGATTAAAAGTGCTGAAAAATTCCACAAACATGATGAGATCTAGAAAACATATTTTTATTCATTAATTATTTGAGATACTTCTATGATATTTTTATTCTATATTTCATGGCCACACCTCTACATATGGCAACAATTTTGTAATATTTTTGAGAGAATAGAAAGATAATTTAATTTTTCTCCAAAATGATTGATGGAAATTTGGCTTTTATTATTGATAATTAAGAAAATGTCAAATTTGCCCCTTGTTATTCGTAATGTCATGTAAATTTTTGGGTTGTTGACAAATTTGGGACAACCTCTATCAAGTTTACTTTGTATGTGAGCAGCAAGATTTCAGGATGTTTCAAGTTTTCTGATGTAGTAACTCATCTTACTGCCTCTTCATATTGATAACTCTCATTTACCTACCCAGGTCTTAGAAGAACCCTTTCTGGTGAGGGACTCTGATACGTAAGCTTTATCCAATTCAAAGTAAATTTACCTTTTCTTAAACTCCCAAGTACTTATCTAGAAAAATTTCAAACCTAAGGAAAAGTTTAAAGACTAGTGCAATAAACACTTGTATACCATTAACCAAGATATACCGGGTAACATTTTGCCGCATTTGCTTTACGTCTCTCTTTCTCAATCTTTACTTCTCCCCCTTCCCCATCTCTAGACACACACACACACACACACACACACACACACACACATGCTTTAGACTCTATCTTCTAGGAACAAGGTCATTTTCCTACGTAACCACAATACCATTTCCATGCTCAATAAATGTAACATAGATACAATAATATTATCTAATGTATACCCCATATCACATTAACATGTCCCCTATTCCATCTGAGGTTCTTTGTAACCTTTTACTCCCTACACCTCCCTTCCCTTTTTTCTTCTTTCTTTTCCTCTCTCTTCCTCTCTCCCTTCCTCTTTCTCTTAGCTCCTCATACCTTTTGTCATGTCTCTGTTAATATTTGTGTCCTACATTGCTTTCTGGATCAAGATAGTCCATGATCACATTGTTCTTTTTAGCCTCAGACGTACAGTCAGTATTTTTCCCAAGGAATCCTGGTTCAAGGACCCCTTAACAAAAGAAAATACCTGTTAACATCTGGTGGTTGTTGGGACATCACACTCTGTAGAGTGAATGCCATCCTGTTCAACCTGAATCCTTTTACCCCTTTTTCCAACTTTGTGAAGTCCTGAGGGTTGTACTTAAGTAACAGGGAAGCCACTGGTGCCTGTGACACCTGGAGACTTTTCATCAGGTATTGGATACAATTTGCTCCATGGAATAAATGTGCACCTGCACACACACACCCCTTAACCTTTTCTTGCCTATTCCTCATTTAGTTGGAGGAGTGAGGGGAAGGGAAGGTAGAACAGAAAGACAGCCTATAAAGGATAAACTTTCTGGAAGTTTTCCTTTTCCAAATACTCCCCCTTCATGCACAATGGCCAAGCCATTGTTTAAGGTCCTATCTGGTGTTGTCTCTTACAGCTTCAGTATTGTATGTTTGGATATCTTGGGAGTCAGTCTTCATCTGTGTCTGTGTGCCTTCTTTATGGTGGGAACTCATGAAGAACAACTAGAAGCTTTGCCAAGGACCATAGCTAAGAGTTTGGATATTTTCCAGGAAGAGCAAAAAGTTTCCCCCTGAACCCTGAGAGGACAGTTTTGGAAACCTGAGAATATACCTTGAGCTAAGGAGAGCCAGGAGGCCTGGGCCCTAGGGGGGTGACTAAGTGGGACAACCAGGGTATCTTGCATGCATTTGCTTCTCTAGTATCACTTCAGAGTCATTAATAAATTTGTTTGGATAACTGCCCTTTGAATGAGCTCCTAGAATGGGGCTGATTCTGTAAAGGTGGTGCTACCCAGAAACCAGAGGGTCAAATGAACTGACTGAGGAGATGAGCAACCCTGGGGATGCCATGCAGGTATTTACTGGAGTGCCTCAGGAGAGGCCCTAGAGAGGCACTGATGAAGTGAAAGTGGAGGTGGCCACTTCTGAGAGCTGCCAGGTGTGGGGACAGAACAGCGAAGAAGCTGCTTCAGCTGCTGCCACAGTTAGGAGCTTACACTGAGGCCAAGGACCCTGGCAGGAAGCCCTTCCCCTGGAAGCAGAATTTCCCGTCTTCATTCTGCCTGGGCAATTGGCTAAGGGAGGAAGTTAGAAAATCAGTTAACCCTTCCCCAGTGTGATCTCTTCACCTATAAACCAGGGGACTGGATAAGATGACTTTCGTGCCTTTTTTTTTTTTTCAATTAGCAAAATGAAGCCTTCTGTGGAAGCCCAGTGAGGTAGAAGTGCAGCTGTTCTACTTGAAGAGGAAGTTGGGGCCCCACAGCCTTCCCAGAAGCCCTACCCCTCACCTTCCTCTACCCCTCCTCAATGGCCCTGAAGGGAGCTCTGGGTTTTTACAAAAAGATTCCATCTGGAATAAAAAAACAGAGATCTAAAACATTTTCCTTATTTTAAACATGCAAATATAGGCAGAAAATTGATTATTTAGAATCCTTCATGGAATACATTTGTGAGTCCTGGTATAGGAGGCTCAGGAAGTGCCTTCAGCATCATGTGTTTAGATAGCTGGGGAGGAGTGCCATCAGAGGGCTCCAAAATCATTAGGACTGTTCACTCTGACCAGAGCTAAGTGGACCAGATAAACCCAAGTCCTGGGTCTTGGCTATAGGAAGTTAATGAAGCTACTGGTTCCAAGTCTGAATGCATCCTGAGTACTTTCTGAAGGCTTCATAACTTCTGTTCTGCTTACCACAGGTCTGCATTGATACTGTGTACAATGGCTGTAGACTTCCTAGAAAAAACAAGCAGTTCTGGTGGTCTTATCCAATTTTTGCCTTAGAAAAGGGTTCATTCATCCTATTTTTGCATAAGACCCATAAGGAGTATGAGAATACCAAATAGGACCTTGTGCTTCCAGAAGGTTTCAATTTTTAAAGAGCACCCTGTGATCTCATTTGATCCTCACAACAAATCAGAAAAATAGGCAGGATAGGCATTAGGCTCTTTTTATTAGATGGGCAAACAGAAGCCTAGGAGTGGCAAGTGAATTGCTCATAAACACATGGCTGGCATCTGGTGAGACTAGGACTGGATTTTCTGATTCTGCTAAGTCAGCCCCAGAAGCCCAGTTCTGTCTAGATAGTGGATTAAATGCAGGTACCTAGAAAAGGGTTTTGTTGGTATGGCTACTATGGGGGAAGGTTAGCCAAAGACCATTAAAGGTGGAATTATGACCAACAACAAGTTTTACAATGCAAGTTGGTATCCACTGAGGAGAGTAGTGCTCCTGCCTGGCTTCCACTTGTAAATACTTTTCCTTTAGCTCCCTGGGGCAGCAGAATATGGCAAGAGTCTACAGACCTGAATAAAGCTCTTAACTCTGCTGCCAATGGGTTATATGTCTTGGGCAACTTCTCTGAGCCTCAGAGGATATTGGCCTACATTGTTGTTTCTCATGCTTGCGCCACCAGTTACAGTGTGTGTGTGTGTGTGTGTGTGTGTGTGTGTGTGTGTGTGTGTTTCTGGGTGGCTTCCAGTCCCCCTGCACCTGAGCAGAGTCTTGGTGCTGGGTCACAAGCTCTTCTGGTGCTTTGTTGGCCACCGCTAGGCTAAAGGGTCCTAGTTGTCTTTCCATTTCGATACCTCCTTCAGCAATAACTTTTTGCCTTGACCCGGGAGGGTGAGGTTTTGTAGGGAGGTAGCACTTGATTTAACTGTAGATTTAAAAAGCTGTTCAGGGAGTGACTTACAAAAACCTGAGAGTCTAAAGGGGAAGTCAGTGAGCAGGTGGCACAGGTTAGTGTGGGGTGTGAGATGTTCCTTGTGCTTGTTTCAGGAACTGATGTAAGTTCTTAAACTCTGCTCATGCCAAACAAAAAGTATGAGGACTGTCTTACTTCTTACTTATCATTCTTCTGGGGAGTTGCCTCTTCTTGTTCTCCTCTGTCAAGCTCTCTTCATTCAGGTGCTGTCTAGGGCTTGTGCTCAGAAGAAGAGCTAAATTCTTACTTCCATTTTTCTGGGAAGAACATGGCTGAAATGACTTAATATATTGACCAAAGAAGTGAGACCAGAAGCACCGAGATGAAGAAGGAGGCCAGTAAAAGAGTCACATTTTAAAATATGTGCAATACTTATTATAATTGTTTTGTGCACTCTTATGGTGTGTTAAAAGATTTCACACTTTATAAGGTCTGGCTTCCAAACTGAATATGATATTGTCTTGCACTCAGGTTGCATATAAAAGTAGCTATAACAGCTTAAAGAGCTAGTCTTAAGAGAAGACTCATGGACCAACATTAGATAGTTTATGCTTATGAGCTTGAATTTGGACATTTTAATACACTGGGGTTGATAAAGTCATCAAAAATGTCATGGCAAGAAGCCAAATCCTAAAGGGAGGCCATTGTATTTAAAAAGGATTAGCATTTATAGCTTATAAGGGAACATAAGTTCTACTCACCTAAAACTACAGAAAAGATGGCTTTGTGATACAGAAATGTGTGACCTGTATGAATTAATATGAAGTGCAGAGTGTTGCCAAGTGAGTGAGACATTTTGCTGGATAAACTTATGGTTGTCCAAGTTTTCCTTGTATAATTTAGAAATTTATTTATTGGTAGATAATGCCTATAGATTATTACTAGCTCTCTATGAGATAAATTTTAAGTATACTCTTAAAAGTATACTTAAAAATATAGGAAATATAGGGTCTAGAAGGCACTAGTTTGGGTCAAGAAGTGGGCATGATCCATTAGAACAATGACAGGTACCATTTGGAAGAAGAAAATAAGATTGTCCCCTCCCAGTGGTGCTTTTATTTTCATTCTTCTGAATTCTTCAAAGATCATGCTTGGTGAATCCAAGGCCAAGGCTGCAAGTTGTCTCAGTATCCTGGGATCTTAGTCGACTGAGCCAAGAAGATTCCAGTTTATTTTAAATTGCCAGGCTCATATCCCCAGCCCTTTATCTCTCCTGTGGGGCCATCCCAGTGTCTACTCATGAGCAGCCTCCCTGCAGCTGACAACCCAATAGCCAGCCAACTGGATGCCAGCATCTATGGCTAAGCCCACTTCTGACATGCCAGCCCTCAGTTTCATCTCCTGCTGCTTTCTCCCATCCAGTGATTATACTGAAACGAACTATTCAGATGGAATGAAAATATCTAGAAAGAGGACTGTTAATCTGAGTTAATGGAAAAGTCTGCAGAAGGAAGAGCTCTCTGAGATGTGCTCGGGTGGTGGGAGCAGTAATGTGGGGTAATGTTCATTCTGCCAGGGTTGCTATTTCCATGTAGATCATCTTAATTTGGGTTTAATGTGGTTAAAATATTTTGCATATTACTATTCTTCACTTCAAAATTATACCTACTTTTAAAAAATAATAGTTCTTAAAAATTTGCTGGGTTTTCCATTTATTTTTTTAAATTATAAATGACATATAGCATTACTGATAATTTGAGGGGTAAAGGGAAAATAATCACTCGTAATCCCTAACACAATTATTATCTTTATTTATTCCCTTACAGTCTTTTTTTATAAGTATGCTTTTATCTAGTTGTAACCACAGTGCAATACAATTTCTAGTCCCTTTCCCACTTAACATGTATCACTTACATTTTTCCATGTTGCTATATGGTCTTTATCCTCCTAATGGCAGTATGATGGTCCATTGTAGTGTATCATAATTTACTTACCCATTTACCTATTGTTATCATTTTGATTGCTTCCAATTTCCTACTGTTATAAAGCATATTGTGATAGGCATCTTTATGCTTATTGTTTTCCTATATTTTTGTTATTTGTTGCATTTTTAAAAGTGTCATTCAGGATTCAAGATATTAACTCAACAGTGGGAATCACATTTGAAGCTAATGGGAAAATGGGACATTATTTAGCAATTACAGTTGGAAAATAGGGCATCATTTAACAATTTGTTGGGTCTTCACTATTCTATAAATTGAGGGGAACTTGTGGCATTACGGTATTAGCACAATCAAAGGTGCTTAGACACCTTAAAAGTATCTCTGATTTATTCAGAGGTCTTGGGGTGTTGTTAGGACTCTCCTGTCCTTAGCAACATGATTAAGTACTTTAGGGGTGGTCTTCATTGTGATTTCAGTGCTATATGCAGACATACAAGAAGCTATGTGGAAGGGTGACAAAAAAAATCAGCATATTCTTCGATCAACATCCTTCAGGAAAAAATAGCAGTGAGTGATATCCTACTTACCTGAACTTCACCTGAAGGTGTAGGTTTTGTGGCTGTAAAGCAATATCATTTTTGTCATGTTCAATGTCAATACTATCGTCCTTAGTGAGTATCCAAATGAAGGCTGTGATCCTTTGTTTAATATTCCCAAGGCACTGAATGTATTGGTCACTCACATGCCAAGTATAGGCTTGTAATTACAGTGACATTCTTGACATTTTTTCAGTGCTGCAAAGGTTTTCTTTAATGAAACGTGTTTAAGACTAACTAGAACACTTTTTCTGTCTCTCTACCTGTTTTCTTGACTGAGCTTCATTCTCTCAGTGTGAATATGAAAGGGTAAGTTTTGGGAGGCAAGAAAGTAGGGTTCATGCTGGTGGGTCTCTGTGAGCTAATAGCAGGGAAGAAAAATAAGCATTGCATTTTTTTAAATGGGGGAAAAATCAGGAAAAAGGCATGCATAAAGGATTTATCCTTTCCATGAAAACATTGATTAATGAAATCTAGTATGAACGGGGTGTCATGCCCTTTAAATATTAGATTTCATTACTAAGTGGATGGTAGCCTTCTGAAAAGGGATATTCTGCCTCTGCTGGCTTTTTTACAAACACAAATGTTTCATGCTGTTGTAGTGATCAAGGATGCAAATGCCTTGGGTAACTGAATCACTGGATGGGGTGAAACATTGTGCTGGTTAGATGTGTTGTCAGCAAAGGGCTTTTGCTGATAAAAGGGACAGCTGCCCTCAGGATGAGGTGGGGTAGGGGGAGTCAAGCAAGAGGGAAGGAAGTATGCAAGGGAAGGTGACCCAACCACATGAAGCCAGTCTCTCAGGCCCCCACCTGGGAAACTCCACCAGCTTGCTAGCTCTTCCGGTTCTAGCAGAGCTGGCCAGACATCTGGCCTCTGTTCTAATTAAAGTGGGCAACCAATTTGGTGGCTGCAGTGAGGAAAACAGCAGTGAAATCCTATTGGTTGTAGGGTCACAAGAAGGCCCTGCATAACTCTTCAAGACCGAGCCTTTACCAAATTATATGCATTTCCTAAGGGCCATTCAGTTCAATTCCACTTAGATTTATTGAGTGCCAGCTATATACAAAGCCCAGACCAGGCCCTCAGAAAGCCCTTGTTTATTGGGCAAGGCAGACAAGGAGACAGCTGACTACAGAGTAAAGAGAAATGAATTAAAGACTATGTTAGAGACACCAGCAGGGTTCTGCAAGAGTGTAGCAGAGGGAGCAATTGAGAGAATCTGGGAAGGCCTTCTGGTAGAGCTGACATTTGCTCTGAACTTGGTAATTTTGAAGTCAGGTTCTAGGCAAACATTCTGGAGGATTGCCATGAAGAGAGAAACAAATTCTCTAAATGGAATTTCCCACCCGGACTTCTTCCCTCTCTTCATGGGACTAAGATAAAAGACTCATTTTCATATAGTCACAGAGTTTCTCACATCTCAAGGGTAGCAGTTTAGGCCCTGTGACCTCTAAGGCTAGGGTTTAGACAGAGGAAACAAACCAAGAGCCTGGTTTTTCACCAGACTCGGATTGTTGGAGAAGGATCAGTTTGGTGCCTCCGTATCTGGCTTATGTTTATGCCTCAAACAATGCATATGGTAGCCTGTTACTATCAGGAATAATTAAGCACAATCTTCCCAGGTTATCTCCTGCTAGGTAGTTAACCTGCACTTGGCTCTGTTGGTGGCATTGGCCACAGGCAAAGTGAGAGCTGCCCATCTCCATGTAAATGAGCCAGTTGGAGCTTATTTGTTAACCATTTGCTTTCCCGTCAGTGCCCCCTCTGATATTCCTCTTCCATCCCCCTCTTCTCTCCAAGTGCTCAGTGATTGGTTGGCAATACCGTGCCAGGGATCCAAAAATTCTGATTTGATTTTTGTTACTGAAGGCAAAAATGATCTGCTATGTATATTTTATAAGAAAGTGTGTTTTGTTTATAGCTCTACAGTCAGCCGTCCCCACCTGCCCCCACTAATAAGCTCATGTCAGAGCTCTGAAGTAAGTTTGTCATAATGGTAGCCTAAAGGACATATTTTGTAAAAATGAAAAATGAACATATTATTTATATATCAATAGTGTAAAAAGCATTGATCAATGCCAGCAGCCTGATGTTTTGTTTCTCTATTTCCCTTCTAACCCTCTTTTGCCTTCCCCTACTTTCCCCTCCTTTCTTGCCCCAGGTGCCTGTGACACTCCTACGATTTAGAAAGAGAGTTCTAGTCTGTCCTGGTCAGTTTGTGCTGGGATTCGGTGTTTAATACAGAGCCTTCAACGGCTGAGCCTCCAAAATGACTCTCTGACAGCCAGCCATTAATTACCATCATCCGCGTCTAATTCATTCATCCCTCTCCCTCTCATGTAGAGGGACAGCTAGGGCTGAGGGCACTCAGGGAAATGTAGGCATGATTCCATGTTCTTTATGCAGAGAGGGCTGCCGGAGACTTTGTTGGATGCAGGGGCTTTAATTGAATTGGCTTGCCAATAAAGCTGTTGTCATTCAGTAAGTGAATTTGTTGTACTACTCGAACCACAGCTGCTGCAGACAGCCCGGAATTTCCTGAAGGCAAGCCAGACCCTGGGCTTGCCTGGGTTCAGCCTTTTTGATTGATCTCAAAGGCCAGGCAACGTGTATCCTCTCCCACCACCCCTCACCGGTGGGGCTTGTTTTTGGCACCCATTTGGATGGCAGCAAGTTGCAGAGGCAGAATTGAGCAGTGAGACACTGATGAGACAGTAGGTGTTACCTTGGGGGGGTCTTGTAGGAAACAGGGAACCCATAGGAATGTTAGAGATGGCAATTGGAGGGCAGGAAAGCCTTGCCCACCACAATTGGGTGTTTTTCTCAGTCCCTAAATAGTCACTGCCCTGGGCTTCTTCCAGCTGGTCATAAGAGGTTATCGCTTCCCATTATGAAAAAGAAATTGAGAATATGACAGTTAATATATTTGTAGAGCCTTGTTTAAGAGGTCGAGTGGTATTGAGGAAATACCACAGCTGTAGAACTGGCATTTGTTACTGGGAGATCGTTGGGCCAGAAATGCTCTACCTCTCCACACAGTTTATAAAACATGGCGAGATTGGCAGGTTGTGTGATTTATGATGGCTTTAAAGTAACATCAAGATTAAGGAAAGTTTTTCAAGGGACTGCAGGGCTATTTTTATTTTTTGCGTCCAAGTGCATGTATGTAATGGGCTCAAGTGAATGAGTGCAGGACTTGCAGGCAGATTTTCATGTTTTTGGTGTTTTTACAACTTACACAGGTGGAGATCTCTCATTGAGCTCTTCTTTCAAGGGATTTCTCCCCTTGTTATTTGGAATTCTCTGACCAATGCCCAGACCTTTTCAGGGAGCTTACTCTCCAATTGTGGAGAGTTCATAGAACAGAACGATCTCTAGTCTGCTTTCAATTATTCAAGAGCAGAGGATTTTCCAGGTCTTTGCACCTGTTCTCCACAGTGCACCTACATTTTAGTCATTTCATTGTACCTTTGCCAGGAAGTTGGAGGGAAAAAACCCTCTAAGTCAAATTTAGCTTTTGTTTGAGTCCTGAAATTCTGATAAATCTTTAAGTTAAACCTATGTATTGTCCTTGTTTTTGACCTGACAAGTGAGAACTGAATTGATATGTCACACACATGGCTGTAAGATTATAAGAAGCAAAGATGGTGGTGCACAGGTGAAAAAGACTTTGGGACTCTCTGTCAGCATGAATACATGGAGTGAGAGAGGGTGACGTGGAGTGTATATGGACTCAAACGTGTGTGTATGTGTGTGTGTGTGTGTGAGAGAGTGAGCAAGCAAGAGAGAGAGGTTACTTCGATGTCTGAATTTGGGGTGAAGTAGAGAAAACAGTGTTTCTAATTCTAATCAGTAAATCTATTGACCATAACTTTTCCTAGGATAATCATGCCTTTGTAGGCTCTTCCCCTAAATTAAATCATGGCAGAAGATGTGACCATGGAAATATAATAATTACAGTTTCATTTCAAGGAGGTGGATTGAACTACAAGTCAGATTTAAGGTCCATCTCCTGAAGCTTCAAACTCACACTTATTTTTTCTTACAAAATTGGTTAACTCTTAAAGTCATAACTAAAATTTTCTCTTTTCAAAGGAGAAGGTTCTCTCTCCAAGTGACAGAGTTCTGAAATAGTAAGAAAAGACAAAACAAATTAGAGATATTCCTCTACATGGCACAAATGTGCCACCTGAGAAAGGATTTTGGTGGCTGCTCTTCTCCATCCCCACAATCTGGCCTCTTCCCATGCTTCCTGTCCTCTGTCTTCTAGGCTTTGCACCCTTCTTGTTATTCCCTGCTCCTTCTCCTCCCTGACTTCCTTACTTTGTCTTTCTTCTATATCTCTCAGTCTTTTCCTCCTGATGGGTCTCAATCCCATCACATATCAAATTACATAAGAATAATATTAAAATTTTAAATTGTCTTGTCTTTACATATATGATTTCCTTAACCTGCTTCCCAAAATGATTATTCTTCCTTCATTCATCTTGGGTTTGCACAGCTTGTATCCAGTGAAGAGGCCACCAGGATCCTGGTGATTTGATCTAGATACTGCTTCCCACTAGCAGCTGTCTTGGGTAGAAGTCTTAGATCTATGTTGTACTTTCTAAGGTAATAAATTCAGGGGAACCCAGCTGAGACCAACCCACAATATTCTTCATTTGGGGTTTCTGCTTTTCATAGTGAGTGCCTTTTTACTTCTCTTTGATAAGTGGAATTAACGTCTCCACATGAACTGGAAATGCTAAGTTGACCATAGCCTCTTGAGGATTTTGCGTCTTGCTCTGACACCTTCAGTGACTTCATCAGAATTTAGGTGCATTAAGGGATCAAGGAGCTCGGCTTATATATATGAAGTTCTCAAGGTGTTCTCAGAGCATGTTCTAAGCCAAGTTCTGATGGTCCCCAGGGGAGAAAACTTTTCATGTGTCAAATGAACACATTTCGGTGTGAAACCTCATGACAAGCCATTGTAATACTTTAATCATTTTCTATCAGTGGCTCTGGAAAACGGGTATGGAAAGAGTATAATCTGTATCCTTTGTTATTCCCCTGCTTTGGGAAACATGGTTTTCAATTCTCTTTCTAAGATTCAGAATTCTACATTGGTTCTCCTCAAACCAGGGTATGTGGGTGAGGTGTTGGTATGCTGGGTAAACCTTGGGGCTATAGGATTGACATGGTGATTTTCCTGGAACATTTATTGTACTTATGAATTTTTGAGGAAAAGTTAATTAATGGAAAGATTATTATTACATTATGGAGTTGAATACAATATTTACATTAATTTTAAATAAAATAAGAAAACTTCAACCTTCTGCTTGGGATTCTCTATGCCAACTTCCGTCTTGGGGTCCCCACAACTGTGATTTCACTCTTCTCTGAGTGAAGGGTGGGAAGTCATATGACCCTTGAACCAATTGCCCTACTGAATTTCTTATCAGAGCTGAGAAAGATTTATTTGTCTGACTGTGAATTTTAATATGTTTAGAGCATGGATCTTATTATATGCATAATGTCAAATTCAGTCACTCCTAATAATGGTGCTAGATTTTTGTAGTTGTATTATATGCAAGTGTCAGAAGCAAAACTTGGGTTAATTTTGACTCTTCTTGGTTTATGATAATGTCTGGATGTGCATATAGTCAATCCATAGTCATTTGAAGGCTTCTCATTTGTATGTGGATTATCTCTGCTTCTTATGTTCCAAATTTCTGCTTACTAGCTCTTGGAGGTCTCTTCACCCATTAAATTAGTTATGATGAGTTGAAAAGCTATTTAACGAGGATCCTAAACATGAAATCATAGATCAGGCTCAAGGGAGATATGCAGAGTGGGCACTCTTGGCAAAGGTGTCCTATTGATTTCCAAAGGGCTTTGGCCCCAGGCTCTGATGTAAAACTCCTGTTCTTGCTGAAATCTGCCATACCAAGCATGGGCCACAAGGGCTCTGTTAGCCCTTCTGGCTGAAGGCCTGGCCCAAAAGCAGGCTAGTCACCTTAGCATCTGTAGCCCCATGCTCTGAGCTTGAACTTTCAATCTTGCCTTCTGAGATGAAAAAAGCAGAGGCCCTTAAGGAAAAGCAGGTGAAGAGGAAATTTCTCTGTAAGTCTAGAGTGGAGTGGACCTAAGATACCCACCTTGGCCAACTCACTGAATGGCCCTAGGCTCAGCAGCACGGGAGTGCTAAGAGAGAGAAGCATGAGTAGAAGAAACTGGAAAGAGTACTGGGCCCTTTACCCTTTACCCTTCTTTCCTCACAGGGAGAAGTGTGGGAATGAGAGAAGGGAAGAATCAGTCAGCAAGACAGGTAGTGTGGAACAGGGCGTGGAGGCAAGTTTAGTGGAAGATGCTATCAGCTTTTTCCTGATGTCCAAAGTGTGTGACTAGCATTTTGTGCCCACCAAAGAAAGGCCATTACTGAGAGAAGCAATGGTATCACGGACCATGCCTCCTTTTTGTTGTTGTTGTTCCTTTCCAGCTTCTTAGGTGGGATAAAATGGCCCCATCGTGACGGAAGATTCTTTGTGTCCCACGGTGGCATTGGACTGCGTGTGTCCTTCCCTGGCATGGCACCTGGTACTGATTGTTTGCACGATCTGATCCGTGAGGAAAGACTTTGCTGAACAGATTAGCAGTGTGGATGAGACTGCAGGAGGTACCATTTATCTGCAAACAAACTGTTTTCTAGCACTTTAGTAGCACCACTTACATACAATGTTAATGTGCTAATGTCAAGGAATGATTATTTAGTTAGTGAATTTACTTGAAAGATCTAAAACAGCCTTTACTGTTTTCTAGTTCAGACATCTTACTAACTCAGACTTGCCAGGTGCTTTGAACTGGAGAGGTGTGACAGGAATGTGCTCTTGAATTTTTGGTGTTGAGCATGCATGCAAGCAACGTTCCTTTCTTCAGAAGAAAAATAAATGATAACATTCTGTTTGGGGTCTTGAAACTGCATGACTGAAAAGATAAAGGCGACAACCGTGATATGCTTTTTTAATGAGGGCAGCGATGTCAAGAGAAACCAGCCTTCTAGGAACAAAACAATACTCTGTCAGGTGCAGTGGACTTAAGACCTTTTTCTCTCTTGGAATAATGTCCTTAAAAATAACCAAATTTTCCATTCAATAGAAAAATGTTCATACCTCCCTCCCCATCAATATGAATTGTTGTCATCGAACATGGAACACTAGCGAGCCGTATTGATTTTGGAAATTAAAATGGGAATGTTCAAGAACGTTTTCAAAGAATTATATGGGATTTTAGCCTTCTGAATGGCTTTCTTTTTAGGGTCAGTGAGAGTATTCTTGCTAAAATGTAGCCCATTGCTTTAGAAATAGTTTCCTTAATGTCTTTCCTGTCGCCCCTGCTGGGTCTGTGTAGGAAATGTAAACCAACATACAATATGTGTGTTTATTTTCATGTCCCATTTTATGGGAAATTGGATGGGATATTCCACTGAGGCTTCAGCTATGAACTGTTGACAATATGGGGAGAGCAGGGCAGGCTATTGCTGAAAGAGTGTGCAAGGGAAAAAGGGGCTTCTGTAACCTTTGAGGGCTGCGGAAAGAACCAGGCCTGCCTGCAGGAGTTCCGGTACTCAGAGGTGAGGAGGAAGGCATTCAGTAATGAAACTGGCTGGTGAGTTGCTGAGCCATTAAACGACATCCTCGTCAGCCAGCCCTAGCTGCCAACATAGTAGGTCTGTTGCGCCACACCTCATCGTGTGGGATGTTATGTCTGATACTGTGTGGTCTTCCTGCCTCTGCTGCCTACAGGAAACTCAGAATACCAAACACCCAATCCAGAGCCCACAAGAGGTCATTAACTAGGCAGGGGGTAGAGTTACCCCAAGGACCCCTGCAGGACCAGAGAGGCTATAGATTGTCAAACCAGTCGTATCCTGGCCATGTGCAGGTGGTAGTTAAATGGAACCTTTTCCTGGGATCCTACTGGAAAAGCAATTTAAACAGTGTCTGGGCAGAGTGGGGCCTGAGCAGGGTGTGTGTGTCTGTGTGTTTCCTGTAGAAGGTTTGAGATCTCAGAGTTAAGCCCATCTGTAAGACAGCAGTAGGTGTCGGTGGGAATGCAAGTTCTTCCTGCAGAAGAAAGGAGTTAGTATGTTTGCATTTTAAGCTCATAAACAGCTGCTGCCTGGACCATCATCGCAAACACATTGGGGCTGGAGGCGCTAAGGGGCTGCTGTTTGCCAGTGCACTGTGACAATTTCCAAGTTGTAGACTGAAATACTGTATAAACTTCCAATTGATTAGGATTTGTCTTGTGTTTCTAAACAAGGAAATTGAAGAGTGTCAAATTAATTTTGTAGTTTTGGTCACTTTTTAATTCCAAGTTGGCCATCCCAGTCTAGATTTGTGTATGTACTGAGGAGTCCAGGAAATAGTCGAAGTACTAAACTTGGTAAATAAGTGTGTTTATTTTACAAATGGATTCAAGATGAAACACCCAGTACTTCTCCAGGGCATTTCTGTCCCTGCCTGTTCATTTTAGCATCTTGACCAAATGAATTCCCTTCCCTTAGTATAATATTTAAATGGACTTCTGGCATTTGATGCATTGCCTGCTGCTCCAATTCCCCAAGAAAGTCATTTAAATAGATTTTGACTATCTTGCATCTACTATGAAAGCCAATCTATTAAAAATCCTGGTCACTTCTCTCTCTCTAATTTTAGACAAGCCATGTGGAATTATTGGCATTTGAGACAACTCATCTTATCAGAGCTGAAAGTTTTGGATTTAATTTTTAACAATCTTTTTATTTTTTTCCTTTTTTAGCTAGAAAAATGAACACAAAGTCAAATAAGAAAAGTTTGCCATGAGAAGTTAGCAAGCTATCAATAGATATTTTAGTACTAAATGAACCTTCTCACTTTAGCTTTTTGGGGCAAGATTCCCACCTCCCCCTCTCTCGATTCCCAACCTTCCCTCCACCCCACTCTTTCCATGCCCAATATGAGAAAAGGAAGGAATCTTGATAGGTGTCCTGCCTTCCAGGAATTTGCCATCCGGTTGAGGAGACAAGCTCTACTCATTCAGAGGGTAGACCATGTATATTGGATTATTTGCCATGCCCAGGTGAGGGGTGCAGAGCGGAGAGAGATGCTTATGCCCTGGTCAGGTGCCAGGATGTGGTGAAAGCTGGCCTGAGGGATAGTGAGATATGGGTATGCAGAGAGCAAGGGAGGAGATGCTGACAGCACAAAGATGGTGAATATAAGGGGAACAATGGCCACAGGAGTAGGAAGTGGAAAGCAAAAGGTGAATTGGGAGACATGGATTTGGCCAGCCTGACTGCATCCCCAGAAAGAGAGGGGATCACGTAGGGGGGTGGTAGGAGATGTGGGTGGAAAAGGAGTTTGGGGCCAGGAGGGAGAAGCCTTGGGGTAGGGCTAAGGAGTTTGGATTTTGCAGTGTGGCCAGTAGGGCAAGGTTGTGCCAAGCAGTGGTGGAGACAAATGAAACCCAAGGTAGAGACTCCTGCCCTCAATGTTCCTGGGCTGTCAGGGGTGCATATGTTAAATCACAATGTGTGCCACCAGGATGAGAATGTCCTAGGGGTAGGAGGCCAAAGCACTTCTCTAAGAGGGGGAGATAGAGGATGCTGCAGACTGGGGTTGGCCAGGAAGGTGTCTAGGAAGAACAGTATTTTACAAGGGGGAGGGATCAGTAGTAAGTAGTACTTAGACCCATCTCCTACCACAGAAAGATGATTATTAAAGCAGTACTAGATCCTACCTTGGCAGTCAAAATGTACGAATAAAAATACATTGGTCACCAATTTACTTCCTGTTCCCTTTCTTCCCGTTTAAAATAGTAATTGATGCTCCCCCCCCCCCCCCCCCCCGGCAAACAGATGTTCTCAATTTTTTAGCACGTTTGTGGGGTTGCAGAATGTGTGTGTGTGGGGGGCAGCAGCTGGCAATAACATCTTTTATGTTTTATTTTCTGGCTGTGGGTTGGAGTTAGAATGAGGATTGAGAAACGGGGAAGCAGCGGCTTGCGACCCTGTGTCCTGACCCCTCACACTGCATCTCAGGTAGCGGTTGTCCTCATGAGCCAAACCTACAACCTGTTGGCAAGTCGGTGGCATCTTTATATTATGTAAGTTATACCTGCTTGTGGTAAAAAAACAAGAAAGTTTCGTCTCCACCAATTTCTCTCTCCAGAGGAAACCCCTGTTAACAGTTTGGCGTTGATCCCTTCTTTTTTCTTTGCAGAGAATAATACTACTGACAACTAACTTTTATTGGGGGGGGGCTTTCTATTGTGTCGGCCCTATTCTGAGTGCTGTACACGTATGAACTCATTTAGTCCATGTATTAGTCCTATGAGGCAGGTATTGTGTTTTCTCCATTTGACAGATGAGGAAACTGAGGCACTGAGAAGTTAAATAATTTCCTTGAGATCACTTAGGTAGTATGAGATGAAGCCAGATTGATATCCAAGCAGTCTGAATCTGAAACTATGCTCTTAATTATGACTTTATGCTGCCTCCATGAATGTGTTTAATATGTATGCACACACAATTATATATTTAGTTCTTAAAAAAATAAAATCATGTTCCACAATTTGCTTTTTTTTTTTTTTTTGGTAAATAGTAAAAACATGGACATTTCACTGTGTCAGTGCATATCCATGTACATTCTTTTTAAGATCTGTATAGAATTATACTGATGTACCATCATTTACTTAATGGTTCTCCCGTTTGTGGCCATTTGCACTCTTGCCAGATTTTTGTTATGATAAACAATATTGCAGGGAACATCCTAACAATAGCAGCAGCAACAGCTATCATTAATCCTGAGAAGCATGCTCACTGTGGGCAGGGCTTTATTCTAAGCTCTCTCCATGTATGAACTCATTTAAACATGCATCTTTGTGTAAGTGAGCAAGTAGTCCTATAGGTTAGATGCCTGGAAGTAAGACACTAGGTTAGAGGCCGAGTGCATTTAAATTTTTTATTGTAACTGCCTACTTTTCCTCCAGAAAAGTGGTATTTATTGACTGTTAGCTTTCAACTCAAGACCGTTAGGCATTGTTTGGAATGCACAGATGCATAAGAGAGAGGTCCCCCTGGAGGTCTCCAAGGATGAAGAGAAAAGCTAGCATAAGTCACCAGGTGATTAAAGCTGTCTCTACACAGGCAAGGCTGTGGCATAGCTGGAACATTAGAGGAGCACAGAGAAGTTCGCACTGCAAGGGGTGAAAGGTTTGGGAGAGGCTTCAGAGAGGATTGAGCTGTAGGAGGCCTGGAAGACGTGATGGGATGGGCAAATAGTCCTCCAATTTTCCTCTCCAGAACAAGAAGAGAAGGACAAGGCTGGAGGAGGGGCTGGCGTAGTTTAAGAATGAACCAGTGAGTCAGTGGGACTGTGGTTCTGGCTGAAGCAGAGGGTGTGTGTTGGGAAATAACAAGCCAACCTACTGCCAAGAGAAGAGCAGAGTAAGAGTAGAAATGGAAGTCCACTTGTCCTATGTCTAAAATTTTTAAAGTCACACACAAAGCTAATACATTGCTACAATATGTCCAATTCTTCTGGCTTGACAAATGAATCTTTACAACCACCTGAAATAGGCTTGAATTTAGAATTTCAGCTCCATGGAACATGGCACCAGAAGTTGGGGGATTATATTTCCAGATCAGCACCATTCAGCAAGGCAAAAAAAACCTTGTGATAATCCAGTATATTTGCTATAGTCCCTTGGGTTAGTTCTTCACCTCTGCCAGTATTGAAGCATGCTGGTGGTGAAGCTGTTTTTAAGAGCAGGATGTCATAGCCCAGAAAGGGCAAGTGTGTGCTCTGGTCCCACAGAGGTTGGAACTCCCAATCTCTGACTTGAAGCTGCAACGTGGGCATAGAAATATTCCTATTTGAACTTCCTCCTCACTCCACCCCCAGCCAACAAAGAAAGAAATGCAGGTGCTTGACTGTGACTTTCTGTTCTGCAATGGAAATGGGCTCCTGTGTTTTTGTTTCACAAACATGGTTAAGGTCTGATTTTCAAGGCTGCAAGAGGGAAGCGAGGGTGATGGTAAGAAACCCAGAACTTGGATGCAAATGATGGAGCCATTTTTAATTTGTTCAGTGTAATCAGGTAGGGGAAATTCTATGTTTAAATATAACCAACCACTTTGAACCACATATGGAAGTAGCTATGTAAGAAATGCTTGGTGACGCACTGCCAGAGTTGTAAAATTTGTACCTCTCAAAACAAGGACGTAGAAAAGTTAAGTTTCTCCTGGTGATGCTAACATATCTGCATCGCACTGTGCATGCAATTTCATGTCATAAATAATGGATTTACTGGCTTACCTACTACTCAGGGATATCACACATGTGGAATGTGGCTGAATGAATGTCACCGTGAGACCCTTACCTTTTGTCAGGAGGTTTTCTCCACCTCAGGCTGGGACCAGGCAGGGTCAGGCTGGAGAGAGCCGATGCTGCCTGGCCTTGCAACATTGCCTAATGAGCACAAACACTGTTTTGGACTCAAGGATCTTGAGCTCCACAAGCCACAAATCATGAGGAAAGGGAAATCAAGCATTAAGGTCATCCCCAGATTATTATTGACCGGAACGGTCTGGAAATGGTTGGGTCTTTCTAAATGTTGACTGGGGCCTCTGTGAGGTCCATCGACGTGGTGGTGTTTGCTTTTATTGCTGAAATTTCTCTATTTCAGGTTTTACTTGCTCTGATCCCTCTCAGAATGGGTGTAGAGACTGGCTCTCACCTGGCCTTTTCCTAGAGCTGCAGGAGGTCCTGAGGGAGAGTTTGGTGGCAGGTAACGCATGCAGACCAGGGGCATAGCTTTTACTCAAGTCCATGTGGGCCCTGGGATCAATCACACCTGTCCTAATTTGTCCACTGAGGTGGACTTGGGTGAAGAGAGACTTCAGGGGTAGCAGAGGAGAGAAAATGCAAGGACATCGTGTGTGTGTGTGTGTGTGTGTGTGTGTGTGTGTGTGTGTTGTGACAACTGGAAGGGACAAGTGGGATTCACAGGTCCTGGTGCCCTGAGTCTGGTCCCTGAGGTGATGTAGAGCCCATTAAAATGGGTCCCAAGGCTGACCCCAGGACCTCATCTTTTGGGATCACCTTCCACTGCACGCTTCTGTCCCTGTGGAACCACCTGGGCTGCTGGGTTGTGGCATATGGACTGGTTTCACTTTCCTTCAATGGGAAGAACTGGAATTGATTGACCAGCAATTTGCTAGTGTGTACGTTTTGTGTGTTGTGCTGGGTTAGGGCCTGTGGAGGACACTAAAGAAATAGAACATCAGCCTTCTCTTAGAAGACTACCAGACATTGGTTACATGATTGTGGATATACACACATTCTAGGGAGTGACCCAGGGCACATCCTGGGTGCCTGGTTTAGAAGATAGAGACCCTAATGGGGGTTTGATGTCAGGGAAGGTTTCTTGGAAGAGGCTGAGCTGCTTTGCAAAGAGAGGGCATTTTAGACAGGCAGAGAGAAGTGGGGCTAACTCAACAGATGGAGAAAATTCTGTAAGCCCTATGATCATGAGCCCTATAAGGAGCAGGGATCCTAGTGATAGCTTTTTCAGTCTGAGTTCAGGCCCCAATTTTAGCATTGAGGCAGGTCAGCTAAAGACAAAACTGTTACCTTGCTCTCCTCCCTGGCTGTCCTGTTCACAACTGTTATGATAAATTTTAACCAAATTATACCCCAGAGGCAGGCAGGCAGGCAGACAGGCAGGCAGGCATCCTTTGCCACTAGTATAGAGAACCGAATCAACCAACCGGGGTTCCTGCCAGAACAGGAAACCATGAGAAGTGTGTGCCTGGCTGCGTCCTCTGAGGCACTTTTCCCACCCTGTTGCTCGAGAGGACAGCCTTGGTATGGCACCTGCCTCACTGTGGATGTGTGGATGAGGCCTCCGGAAGGCAGGAGAGAGTCCTGGCTGGCTTATCTGACATTTGTTGGGTGATTTGTCATTGAAGGCTGTCTCCCTCAGGCAGCTGTGTGCCCCGGGTGAGTGACTTCCTCTCTCTGGACTCAGTTTCTGAATCTGTATACTGAGAGGGGGAGCCAGATGGCCTTGGATGTCCCTTCCAGGTCAGCCTGTTCCTGTCCCTAAAGGCAGATGGAGGCAGGTGGGGAGGGCAGTGGAGCAGAGAGGAATTGAGAGGAATTCCCCAGCAAAGGCTCTCAGGAACCACACAGTTCCCCATTCTGGTGCCACCTGCTCAGAGGGTGTGGGTGAAAAGGATACTGGCCTTGAAGGTCGTGTGGATGGGTGACCAGGCCTCCCCAGATGTGTCCTTAGGCTCTTTGGGGTTCAGATTTGGACTAATGTGGAGCCCTTAGTTAGGCCTGTCTTGCTTTACCAGGAAAAGTTCAGTTTTGTCTTGTGTAGAAAGTTGCCTGTGGTGCCAGGGAGGGAACTGTTGCCCTGAGAGGCTCACACTCAGTCTCATGACTGCAGCAAGGGCTGTGTCATCACGGCCAGGATCAGCAGGGCAGCAGACACAGGTCCAAGCAAGTTCTCCAGGTGCCTCCCATGGACTCTTGGGTCCAAACACACCCTCATGTCCATAGCACATGATGTCTGAAGAGCTGAGGCTGGAAGACCCTGACCAAGGGCTGCACTGATGCTGGAAGGAAGGTTCTTTGAAGAATGAGGACTAGAGAGAGCACATGACTTGACCAGACGTGCATAGCTACTTGGGGACACAGCTGCAGCTAACTCCAGGTCTCCCGACTCTCTGTCTATCATGCTTTCTCTTCCACCAAATTGAAAGGTGGCAAAGGCTTGGTGTACCACAGATTGAAACTTGGACTGATCTCTGGGAATCAGATCATTCTCTAAAAATGTGTCAGAGGAAGTGAGAGTGCAGGGCCTCTCTTCACACATTGGAACTGTAGGTGGGGCACGTGTTCTCAGCTCCAGGCAGGGCAGAGAAAGTTGTGGAAGGGCAGCTGACCAAAAAGTACTTATTTAAACATTTGTGTGTGCCCAGCCTTGAGCTAGGCGTAGTAGGGCATGAAGGAGCTTTGAGGTTCATACCTCACACAGCAATTTCACTGCAGCTGGCAAGGCAAATTTAACCCCTTAACTAATTGCAAAAGCAACTGAATGCAAGCTCCTGTTTGTGTGATAAAATAGAAGAACATACATTTATATTTGCATAAAAGAAAATCTGAAAGGATACAAAAAGCTAGTAAAAGTGGTTAATTGAGCAGTCAGTCATGTGATAAGAACTAGGGGGTGAGATGTTGTCATTTGTATATTTTCATTACAAAAATTTTTTGAACTCTGTGAATGTATCATCTTCGTAAAAAATTAAATATAAACAACAATACTACCAATCAAGAACATGCTGAATTGGGTGACTAGTAGCAAAAGGAATTCAGAAAAAAAAGTTGAGGGGATTTCTTAGAGACTTCTCAAGCTTCTGGAAGATTAAAACTGGAAGGGGCTCTAGGTGTCATTGTGCCTGACTTTCTACTCAATGCTATCAGGTCTTCTATAGTCACAAGACACAGAACTTCCAGTGTCCCTTCCTAAGCCCTGTACCATACATGGACAGTGCCGATCCAGGGATCACAATGCATAAAGAGGTCAGTCTCCGTCCTCAGTGGCTTTACGTTCTTCAAGTGCACCTTTAACTGAGATGCCAAGGAGATTTTAAGAGTTTTAGGGTAAAAAACAAAGTGATAAGGGACTTAGAAGGAGGGTAGGATTAGGGAAAGCAGTAGTGTTAAACAGAAAGTAAGAAAGAAGAAAGCAACATTGTTTGAAATAACTCTCAAAGGATGGGTGACATGTTGACAATCAGAGCAGGAATGCCAGGTGGAGAGAATGCAATGTTTAGGAAATATTCAAGATTGACTGGAGATTGGGCCACCATGGTGGAATAGTGGCATGGAAATCTGGATAGGGATCATGTTGTTGACTATATGGAGTGCCAGTCTGAGGTATTTCTCTGTCTCTCCTTTTTTTAAGTTTATTTATTTATTTTGAGAGAGACAAACAGCGTGAGTGGGGGAGGGGCAGAGAGAGGGCAAGTGAGAATCTTAAGCAGTCTCTGTGCTGCCAGCACAGAGCCTGACACGGGGCTTGAACTCACAAAACCATGAGATTGTGACCTGAGCTGAAACCAAGAGCTGGATGCTTAGCCAACTGAGCCACCCATGCACCCCTGAGGTATCTATTTAAACTTTAATAGAAAATTGGGAATTAATACAGATTTATGAACATGTGCTTGAGTTATTCTTCTTGAGATTTTCCAGTGAGTGAGCATTCTCTATTCCATCCAAGAACTCACGAGGAGAAGCTTCCTGGAAGCAGTAGGAATTGAGCTGAGCCTTCAAGGATCAGTAGAATTTAGAAAGCATTCTCGGTGGAGGAAAGCTGAGTCCAATATCAGTGGGCATCACTGAAGGACTTTGAGCAGGAGAGAGCATGACAATACTGTGCATTGGAAGGACAGCTCTGTTGTGTAATTTAGCATAGAAAGGAGAAAGGATTGCTTGAGGCACAATGGTAGGTAAGGAAGCTTTCTCTATAGTCCCAAGGCAAGACACTGAAGGTCTCTCTGACTTCGGTGGCAGTAATGGGAATGGAAAGAAGAAGACTGGAAAGACCCATTCCTTTCCCATCCCAAAGATCCTCTTTTCTTGGATTTGCAAAAAGAAACTTTTGACCCATTTGCTAGTCCTGAGAGGAGAGACCATTCTTAGCTCAATGCTCAAGGCTCTCTACTTACCAGATGTTTTTCTGGATCTATCTACTCTCTCTTATCTCTCCACTGGCAGGAAGTGGCAGCCATACTTACCCCAGCCCTACTGTTCTTTGGCATATTACTGCAATTTGGATTTCATTTTATAGATGGTATAATAAACTTTTGCATCCTTGGACATCTGCTGCCAGGTTGGAGGAGAAGATGTTCAGTGGTGGTGAGAAGTCACCAATACTAGATTCAATTTTTTCATTTTACATGTAAGGAAACAGAGGCCCAGAGAGTTAAAGGAACATGCTTAAATCACAAAGAGAAGTGGGGAGTTAGGAGCAGAACTAGGTCTTTAGACTCCAAGTCCTGGACTTTTTAAAGTATACCTTATAGTTTCTGTTGAAGAATGCTAATATTTACTGAGCACATATTATGTGTTATGCACTGTGTTAAAGCTTTGATATCATCATTTAATCCCCTTAATGACCCTATGAGGTAGGGACTATCATTATCTCTTTCTCTTCAAATGGGAAACCGCAGGTCATAGAAACAAAATAATTTTATCAAGGTCACACAGCTAGGAAGTTGCAAAACCAGAATTTGAATTTAGGTATGTATAACTCCAAGTATGTATTCAAGTATAAGACCCCCCCCCCCCCACTTAAAATTATTTGTTAAAATAATTGACAGTCTCAATAGAAGTTCTGCTTTTAACATTTACTGTTTGAGAAGATATAGAGGACTCAGTAATGCCTTTAATTTAATCTGTATTTGAATAATCAGTGTCTGCATACATTTTGGAAAATATACATTTGGAAAATAATTGTACGTATATATGCAAGACATGGTGAGTATGAGATTCAGAACCCATCAGTGAGTAGAAGAGGTAGTTTGTGAGGTGTGGGAAGATAGTAGCTTGGGAAATACAGTAAGGTGAGCAATCTCAGTGGAGTGAAATTTTAAAGCTTTTCACTCCGATGAGATTGCTCATCTTTCAGTTCTCTGATGTAACTTGACTCACCAACCTGCAGGTATGAATGAAGTCACACATTTGTTTGGCTCATTACTCCTACCTGTAAAACTCATGACCTTGGGCTCCCCTGCACAATTTCCTACTTATACTTGTACTCACGGGATGCTGTGAGAGGCAGTATGTAAACAAACTTGTACTTGCTGGTGGACCTTGGATATTTGTCGTGTGTCTTGCTGCTCTCCCCAGTGTTCTGCCAATATACTGCTCTATTGTGGGGAATTAGGGGGAGCGGTGGGCCAGGGCAATGCCTTAGTCTTCTTTGTTAGAAACAATGTGTTACAGAGTTTAGAGAAGCATCTCTATGTAATTTTTAATTGAGTATTGAGTATAATTTATATTCAAGAAAATACACAGGGTACAGTGTTCAGGTCAATGAATATTAACCATTGTATATGCTTGTGTAATCAAAAAAGATATAGGATATCCCAGAAGTTTCTCTTGTACTCCTTCTAGTGTCAATTCCCTGATTCTCCAGAGGCAACCACTTTCTAATTTGTCATATTAGATCAGTTTTAACTTCATCTAAGTGGAATTATATAAATGTGTTTGGCTTCTTTCACTTAAAAGAATATTTTCAAGATTCACCCAAATCATTGCATTATCAATAGTTCATTCTTTATACCGTTAAGTTATATCCCATTATATAGATGTGCCACAATTTTTCTATCCTCCTATTGATGAATATTTGGGTTTCCTATTTTTTACTATTATGAATGAAGATGATATTAACACTCTTGTACAAGTCTTTTTGCGGAAGCATGTTTTCATTTCTCTTATATAAATACATAGTAGTGAAATTACTGGGTCATAGGGTAGATGTGTATTTAACTTTATAGGAAACAGCCAAACAGTTCTCCAAAGTGATCATACCATTTCACACTTATACTAAGTAATATGTGAATGTTTTACTTGCTTCACTTGTTTTACTTGTTTCATACTGTCTCCAACATTTGGCATTGTCAGTACTTTTTATTTTAATCATGCTAATAGGTGTGAAATTACAAGATGATGTTGAATACCTTTTATGTTTAATTGACTGTATCTAATTTTGAGAGATGTCTTTTGGCTATTAAAAAAATAAGGCTGCTGGTTTTTAGATATTTGATTTGTAGGTATTCTTTATATATGCTAGGTACACATTATACATAACTATGTATATATGTAAATATATACATAGTTACGTATATACATATTGTTATATATACATATTTTTCCCCAGTCTGTGGCTAGCCCATACACTTTCTTTTTTTAAAGTTTATTTATTTATTCTTAGAGAGAGAGAGAGAGAGAGAGAGAGTACAAGGGAGGGCAGAGAGAGAGGGAGAGAGAATTCCAAGAATGCTCTTCACTGTCAGCACAGAGCCTGACAACTTGGGGCTCGATCTCACCAACCATGAGATCATGACCTGAGCCAGAATCAAGAATTGGACGCTTAACCGACTGAGCCACCCAGGTGCCCTTAGCCTATACATTTTCTTAATGGTGTCTTCTGATATCCAGAATCATCTACATAACAAATTATCCTCCAGTTTCTTTACTTAATGACAATATTTATTTTGCTCACAAATCTATAATTTTGGTAGGACTCATTAGGAATAACTTGTCTCTGCTCCCTTTGATGTCAGCTGAGGTGACTTACCGGCTGGGGACTGAAATCATCTGAAGGCTTGATAACTCATATATCTGGCCCTTGATAATATCAGCTTAGACTTTAGATGGAGCTGTTGACAAGAACGCATACCATGACCTCTCCATGTTGCTGGGTTCCAAAGGTAAGAGCATATTAAGAAAGAGAGTATGTTTACTTTTTGGAAGATGGAAGCTATTTACTTTTTCCAACCTAACTTCAGAAGAAATATAGAATCATTTCTGCTTTATTCTAAAAGTTGGAGAAGTTACAAACTCACCCTGGTTAATTGACTCCACTTCTTGGTGGGGAAGTGGCAATGTTTTAGAAGACCATGTGGGACTGGAATACTGCTCTAGCCATTTTTGGAAAATACAATCTGCCTGAGTCTAATTCTAATATGTCAGTTTATCCTTTATTAGTTAGTGCTTTTTATAAGCATCCTAAGATTTTTTCCTACCTGAAGATTGCAAAGATATTTTTCTATGTTTTCTTCTGACACTATATGGTTCTGCCATTTACATTTAGGCCTGTGATCCATCTTTCTTGAATTAATTGTTGTGTAAGGAGTGAAGTAGATGTTGAGGATGACATTGTTTTTCATACAGATACCCAATTGATCCAGTACCATATGTTAGAAAGACTTAACTCTGAGGGGCGCCTGGGTGGCGCAGTCGGTTAAGCGTCCGACTTCAGCCAGGTCACGATCTCGCGGTCTGCGAGTTCGAGCCCCGCGTCAGGCTCTGGGCTGATGGCTCAGAGCCTGGAGCCTGTTTCCGATTCTGTGTCTCCCTCTCTCTCTGTCCCTCCCCCGTTCATGCTCTGTCTCTCTCTGTCCCAAAAATAAATAAACGTTGAAAAAAAAAATTAAAAAAAAAAAAAAAGAAAGACTTAACTGTGACACAGGAAACCCTCAAACTCCTAGAGGAGAACACAATCAGCAACCTCTTTGACCTTGGCTGGAGCAACTTCTTACTAGACACGTCACTGGAGGCAAGGGAAACAAAAGCAAAAATGAACTATTGGGACTTCATCAAGATAAAAAGCTTCTGTACAGCAAAGGAAACAATCAATAAAACTAAAAGGCAGACTGCAGAATGGGGAGAAGATATTTGCAAATGACATACCTGATAAATGGTTAGTGTCCAAAATCTATAAAGAACTTATCAAACTCAACACCCAAAAACCAAACAATCCAGTTAAGAAATGGGCAGAGACATGAATAGACATTTTTCTAATGAAGACATCCAGATGGCCAACAGGCACATGAAAAGATGCTCAACATCAGTCATCACCAGAGAAATACAAATCAATTCTGTGATGAGATATCACCTCACACCTGTCAGAATGGCTAAAATTAACAACACAGGAAATGACATATATTGGTGAGGATGTGAAGAAAGGGGGACCCTCTTACACTGTTGATGTGAATGCAAATTGGTACAACCACTGTGGAAAATAGTATGGAGATTCCTCAAAAAGTTAAAAATAGAACTACCCTATGACCCAGCAATTGCACTACTAGGGATTTACCCAAAGGATGCAAAAATACTGATTCAAAGGGGCACATGCACTCTGATATTTATAGCAGCATTATAAACAATAGCCAAATTCTGGAAAGAAACCAGATGTCCATTTACCCATGCATGGTTAAAGAAGATATGGTATACATATACAATGGATTATTACTCAGCCATAACAAAGAATGAAATCTTGCTATTTGCAGTGGAGCTATTTGCTATTATGCTAAGTGAAATAAGTCAGAGAAAGACAAATACCACATGATTTCACTCATATATGGAATGTAAGAAACAAAAAAGATGAACATAGGAGAAGGGAAAGAAAGAGGAAAAAAGAAGTTAAGAGACTCTTAACTATAAAGAACAAACTGGGGGTTGATGGAGGAAAGTGGGTGGGAATGGACTAAATGGGTGATGGGCATTAAGGAGGGCACTTGTGTTGAGCACTGGGTGTTATATGTAAGTGATGAATCACTAAATTCTTCTGAAACCAATATTATACTATATGTTAGCTAACTAGAATTTAAATAAAACTTTGGAAAAAAAATCCACTTTGCAAGAAAAGTTGAAGTCAATTAACCATATATAAATGGGATGATTTGTGGAATCTCTACATTGTTTTATTGATCTATTTGCTTATTCTTTCATCAATATCAAATCATAACTTTATGATGAGGCTTGAAATCATGTAATAAAAGTCCTCCATATTTGTTATTTTTTATGCCTTTGGATATTCTATTCCCATATAACTTTTAGATTTAGCTTGTAATTTTTTTTTTTTTCTTGAGAGAGACACAGGTGCAAATGATCAAGGGGCAGAGAGAGAGAGAGAGAGAGAGAGAGAGAGAGAGAAATGGGACTCACCCAAAGCAGGGCTCATTTTTACCTGAAGTGGGGCTTGTGCTCACCCAAAGCAGGGCTTGAGCTCACCTGATGTAGGACTCAAACTCACTAACTGTGAGATTGAGATCGTGACCTGAGTTAAAGTCAGATGCTTAATGACCGAGCCACCCAGGTGCCCTAGCTTGTGAATTTTTCAAAAAGGCCTACTTGAATTTTGGTTGACATGGCATTGAATCTATAGATCCATTTAGACAGAATGGCTTTTTAACAATATTTGTCTTCCAACTTATGAGCATAGTATATGTCTCCATTTTCTGACCTCTTTAATTTCTCTCTGTAAAACTTTTTTTGTGTTTTGTGTATTTCCAATAGATTTATTTTTAGCTATTTACTGTTTTTAATGATGTTGTAAATAGGATTTAAAAATTATTTTCTAATTATTCATTGGTGCTCTATTAAAATTAAATTGCTTTTGGTATATTAACCTTGTATCTTGTAACTTTGCTAAATTCATTTATTAGTTCTACTCCTTCTTTTAAAGTGTCCATAGCATTTTCTACTGGGCAATCAAATTGTCTGCAAATAATAATGACTTTACTTCTTTTCTAATATTCATGTGTTGTATTTTTTTTCTTGCCTTATTGCACTGGCTAGGACTTCTAGTATATACTGAATAGAAGTGGTGAGAATGGATGTAACTATGATATCACCAGTAGGTTTCTTGTAGATTCTTTTTATCAAATTAAAGAAGTTCCTTCTCCCTACCTATCTTCCTAGTTTGCTGAGAGGTTTTATGATTTTTGGTTGTTTTTTTGTTTTTGTTTTTTTGTTTGTTTTTTTAAATGATGGGTATTGAATTGTGTTAATTGCTCTTTCTGTATCTAATGGGAATGAGATGATTATGTAATTTTTTTGCCTTAATTACATTGAACACTTTTCAAATGTTAAGCTAATCTTGCATTCCTGGATCAACCTCATGGACATGATCTACATCTATATAACTATCTATCTATTCTATATGTGTGAATTTATTTTGCTAATATGTGGTTAAGAATTTTTCATTTATGTTCATAAAGGATGTTTGTTTGCTTTTCTTATAATGTTTTTGTCAGGTTTTGATATCAGTATTATATGAACCTTATGTACTGAATGGGGAAATATTCCCTGTGATTTCTGAAAGTGCCTGTGTAAGGTTGATATGAATTCGTCTTTAAATATTTACATAATTAATTGGTGAAGCCATCTGTGCCTGGTGGTTTCTTTGTTTGTAGGTATTTTATTAATAGTTTAATTTCTTTAATAGACATAGGGGCATTTCTATTTTCTTTTTCTCCGTATCTGAGTTCTATTAAATTTTATTTTTCAAGGATTTTTTCCATTTTATAGAAGTTGTTGATATTTTGGCATCCATTTGTAACATCTCCTTATTATTCTTGTATATCTGCCGCATTTTCAGTGATGTCTCCTCTTTTGCTCCTTGGTAATTTGTGCTTTTCTTTTGATAAGTTTTGCTAAGGATTTATGTGTTTTATTAATTTTTTCAGATATTCAACTTTCAATTTTTTATTTCTTTGTCTATTCTATTTATTTCTGCTATTAATTTTATTATTTGCTTTCTGAAATCTACCTAATGTTGGTTTTAATTTGCTCTTTTATCTTGATTCTTTTTTTAATGTTTATTTATTTATTTTGAGAGAGAGACAAAGAGAGAGAGCTGGGGAGGGACAAAGAGAGGGGAGAGAGAGAATCCTGAGCAGGCTCTGAGCTGTCAGTGCAGAGCCTGACCTGGGGATTGAACTCAGGAATTGTAAGATCATGACCTGAGCTAAAAATCAAGAGTTGGACACTTAACCAACTGAGCCACCAAGGCGCCCCTTTTTTTTCTTGATTCTTAAGGTAGAAATTTAGGTCTTTGATCATCTCTTTTCTTTTTTTTTTTTTTTTTTTAATTTTTTTTTTTTCAACGTTTATTTATTTTTGGGACAGAGAGAGACAGAGCATGAACGGGGGAGGGTCAGAGAGAGAGGGAGACACAGAATCGGAAACAGGCTCCAGGCTCTGAGCCATCAGCCCAGAGCCTGACGCGGGGCTCGAACTCACAGACCGCGAGATCGTGACCTGGCTGAAGTCGGACGCTTAACCGACTGCGCCACCCAGGTGCCCCTGATCATCTCTTTTCTAATATAGGGACTTAAAGCTCTACATTTCCCTCTAAACTCAGCTTTATCTGCATCTCACAAATTTTTTTATGTTATATATATTTTTTTAATTTATTACTCAGTTAGAGATATTTTCTAATTTCTCTTGTGATTTCTTCTTTGATTTACAGGTTATTTAGAAATGAGCATTTAAAATTTGAGACATTTCAAGATTTTCTGGCTATCTTCTTGTAATTCATATCTAATTTAATTCAGTTGTGATCAGAGAGAATTATTTTGATATTTTGATATCATTTTGAGCCTTGATAATTTTTTCAGATTTGTTTTATGGACCAGCATGCAGTCTCTCTTGGTGAATGTTTTAGGTGCACTTGAAATTAATGAGTATTTGCAGGTTTGGGCAATAGCTGCTTGACAGTGGTGTTCAATCCTTATATACTTACTAATTTTTTTTTAATTATATCAATTACTGAGAGAAGGGTGTTAAAATCTACAACTATGAATGTGGATTTCTCTTTAGTTTTGTCAAGGTCTGCTTTTTGAATTTTGAAACACTAGGATGGGTCTCTATGCATTTAGGATTGATCATTAGATCTTTGTAGTGAATTGACATTTTTATAATTATGGAATTCTCTCTTTATCTCTGGTAATCTGTTTTGTCTTGAAGCCCACCTTGTCTGATTTTTATATAGCACACTAGCTTTCTTATACTTAGTGTTTATATAGAATATCTTTTTCAAGTCTTTTCCTTTTAATATGTTTGTGAATTTATATTGAACATATGTTATTTTTAAATAACATGTAGGTCAGGCTTACCTTTTTTACTGAGTCTGACAATTTTTGCTCTACTTTTGGTGTGTTTAATCTGTTTACACTTAATATAATTAAATGTATGATGGATTTAAATCTACCTCTTGGCACTTTTCCAATCTGTTCTTTGTTCTTTTCTTCCTTTTCCCCTGTATACTTTTGGATGAATCAAAAATTTTTTGGTATTCTATTTTGTCTTCTCTACTGACTTTTTAGTTACACTTTTCTTTTTGTTATTTTTATAGCACTTGCTCTTTAGAAATTAAACTACATGTCTTTACATGGTCACAATCTATCTCCAAACATGTTCATAGTTTTTTTTATGAACAATGTAAACAAGTCTTATAGCAAGATTTCATGGACCTGCTTCTTGCCCTTTATCATCTTGTTGTTATATATTTTACTTCTATTTATGCCATAAGCCTCATGATGTATTATCATTATTTTTCTTTTAAAAAATCAACAATTTTTATGGAAGTTTTTATATATAATATACATTACAATTTGTATATATATAATATATATGTATATATACAGAATAAAAATATATTTTATATACACACATAATTTTGGGGGGCATTTCTGTGGTCCTGGTTTGCTGCAGACAAATTCTCTCTGTTTCTGTCTATCTGAAAATGTCTGTATATTGCTTTTATTATTACAGAATATGGAGCATTAAGTTGATAGGTTCCCTCCTTGCAGCACTATAAAAAGTTGTTTCAGTTTTCTAGCATTCTTATTGTTGTTTCCTGTACATTATAAATCTTTTTTCCTCTGGCTACTTTTGTGAATTTTCTTTTTATCTTTGAGTCACAGTTTAACTATGACATTTTAAGGTATGGTTTTCTTTGAATTTGTCCTGCTTGGGTTCACTGAGCTTCTTGGATGTACATGTTAGTTTTGGAAAGTAGAAAAAAAAGATTTTTTTACACTTATTTATTTTTGAGAGAAAGACTGAGACAAAGAGTGAGCACGGGAGGGGCAGAAAGAGAAGGAGACACAGAATCCGAAGCAGGCTCCAGGCTCGAGCAAGTGTTCAGCACAGAGCCCGACATAGGGCTCAAACCCATGAACCGTGAGATTGTAACCTGAGCAGAAGTCGGATGCTCAACCAACTGAGCCACCTAGGCACCCCTTGACTTTATTTCTTGAAAGGAAGGAAGGAAGGAAGGAAGGAAGGAAGGAAGGAAGGAAGCAAAACATATTTTCCCTGTTATCTTTCTCTTTTTCTTCTGGAACTTCAATTACATGTTTTCTAGACCCTTTGATATTATCCGTTGTTTCTTAATTCTTTTTGCCCCTTATTTTACTGTTTGGTTTTTTTTTGGGGGGGGGTAATTTCTATTTTGTCTTTAAGGTCATTGATTTCTTCTTCTGCTATATCTAATTTGATGTTAAATTTATTAAGTAAATTTTTATTATATATTTTTTTCATTTCTATTTTTTCCATTTGGTATTCTTTAACTGTCACCTTCTGTCTTCTGAAGTTACTCATCTGTTTATGCATATATTTTCTCCACTAGATTCTTTAAAATATTTGTCACTGTTGTTTTAAAGTCCCTACCTGGGTCATTTCTGGGTCTTTTTCAATTGACTGTTTCCTCTTTTGACCATGGGTAAGATTTTCTTGTGGTTTTATACCTTTCATGTATCTTGATGTGTGGAGACATTTTGGGTGGAGTAACAGTAGAGCAAATAATATTCACCTCTAGAAAAGGGGATCATCTTTTTTATCTGAGGGCATGTGTGAGGGAATTGAGTCAATTTCATATGTAGTTCAGTGAGTCTGGGCTCAGTGAGTCTGGGCTTGATCGCAACTTAAGTTACATTGATTGTGCCACTGGCTTAAAACAATTTAAGAAAAAAATCAAGTCTTGCTTTAGCAAGATTTAGGATCTGAATACTGGTGAGATTCCAGAAAATTCTTTATGCTCTATAATCCGGCTACCAGCTTCTACCTCTTCTACTGGAGAGTATTCTTTGCTCTCCAATTTTGCCTCCAGCTTTCTGCGTCTTGAGAGTTCTCTGTATCCCCTGATGTGCTGTCCACATCTTTTGGAAGATGGCTGCAGTGCACTTGATGGAAGCCCAGAGCACCTCAGAGTGATTTCTCTCAGATCTCTTGCCCCACCCATAGCTTCAGCCTTGCACTTGGGGAAGGCTGTGGGCACCTCAGGGGGATCTGTATCTGTGTCTGCTCTCTTGCCCTCCCAGCTCTCATCATACTACATCTGGGCCTAGATGAGAACAAGGGGAGCATATTGGTAGGTAGATGCAGATTCACAGTTTGGCTGGGGTTCCTCAAGGTTCTAATCTGTCATGCCAACCAACTCAGTACTATGTTTGACAACTTTGGTTGGTTTCTCTTTATTCCCATCCATGGCAGATTCCTCTTTCTCTACTCCTTCACCAGTGATGAAAGCATCATAGCTGTCTTCTTGCTAGGAAGGAATCATCACTTTTTGAAATTTAGTTCATTTTCATTTCTTGGCATCTTAGCTCTCTGATTGCTTTTGTATTTTGTAGCTTATCTGGATTTTTTTCACTGTTAGGGTGGAAGCAACAGTCTTGTGATTCTCTGCATTCTAATTGGAAGGGTGCTTGGTTCTTTTTATTTTTATTTACTTCCTGTGTCCAGGACTTAAACATCTATGCATTGTAGCTGGGATAGGGATTGGTTTGATTGACTTGAACTCAAAATCTTTACTCCCTTTCTTTGTGGAAGGCTTTCTCTTGGGTGAAACTCATAATTTCTGACTCCATCTCTCAGGAGGAGTTGTCCTTCCAAGAGGTTCTCAGACCCTATTAAATGGGTGTCTGTTGGGCCCACCCTATCAGTGTCACAGAGATACTTACATCTCACTCTTCAAGGTGTGGCAAACTCCCCCATCCCTCAGGTACACAGTGTATCATATTAAAGTAAGAATAACTAAGAGGGGTGACACTTTAAGAACATTTTCAGGTTGGTGACATCAAGGCCTATGGGAATGGGAGAGACCTTAGGGGTGGGGTGGGCTTAGGAAACTCCTACCTACTAACATTTACTTGATATCTACTTTAAGTCACCCTCTTTCACAGTGGTGGCCCTTGACATAGATATTCTCACTTTACAAATAAGGAAGCTGAGACTCAGAGAGATTATACAACTTGCCTAAGTGGCAAACTGGGGATTTGAACTCACAGCTGACCCACTCCAAAATTAAGGTGTTTTTGTTCTTTGTGAGTTTTTTTGGTGTTGTTATTTTGTTTTGTTTTCTTCACCAACATGGAGGAAAGCACAGCAGAAGATGGGAATGGGCAGACCACTGCATCCCAGTCTGGGGTTGGATATTGCAGATATTGGCCATGGGGTTGGAACCAGCATGAGGGCTTTAGTTTCTGAGACTAGAGCTCTTCCTATTAGGACCCTATTAGGACCCTTCCTATTAGGACCCATAATCAAACCATGCATTCACTGGGTGACTTTGAGCAGTTTAATTTTTTTTTTTGAATATCAATATTTTTTTCTGAAAACCTGAGCTTCCCCAAATCCTTTGAAAACACTTCTAAAGGATATTGGAAGCAGATCCTCCATGGGTCCTCTTTTCAGCAGGCCTCTCTCCCATTGACTGGACTTGCAGAAAGTAAAGGAGAGAAAATAGCAGCCTCCACACCCACCCCAACCTCTGCTCATCCCAATCCACACAAGCCTTCTCTCCATGCCAGAGGCCACCTCGCACTCGGCCTCTTCTCCCTGGCACTGCAGCTAACGCAGGAAAAGCCAAAGTGTAATTAGTTAATAGCAGAGCTCCTCTGTTAATGGAAAGGGCATTTCAAACTTACTTATGCAAACCGATACTGTAGGGTTTGTCAGAAACTATCAATAGGATGCAACAGAGAGGATTCACAGGTCACTTGTCAAGTGGGGACAAAGCTTTTCTAGCCTATGCTTTGAGAACCAGAATAGTTCTCTGGACCACCTGCTACCTTGGAAGTAAGACTGTTGGGAGAATAGGCTGGGAATCCCTCTTCTGAGCATCTTCCCCCTACTAATAGCCATGTGTATTAGGATGTGTCAGGATTGTGCTATGTACCCAACCAGTATTATCTCAGCTTTCCTTCTCTATAACCTGATGAAGTAGATGTTATTATTGTCCTCATTTTATAGTTGAAGAAATTGAGATTTAGGTATGTTACTTGAGTAAGGTAAAGCAAGTAGTCAGTGGTGGGCCTAGTACTTGAACCCAAGGCTACCTGAATTCCCGGTCTAGGTGGTTCACCACTTACTGTGGTACCTCCTCACTGAGTAGTTGAGGCCTTCTAAAACCTGAGTTACTAATAGAATATGACATTTGGATCTTCTTGGGGCTGGTAATTGATCACCATACCTATTTTTCCTCTTCGTGGTCTCATAGCCACACTACCTCCCTCCTCCTCCTTCCTACACATGATCCTCATGCTCTTTTCCCCTTCAGGTGGGCTGAAGCGGCAGTGATTCCTAGGGCAACCTTGTGAGCCATGTGTCAAAGAGGGTGGATCTACAAGTTAGAAAGATTCAGGGTCCTTTATTCACCATTTGGAGGAGAACATTCCTCCCAACAACAACTGTATAAGATTCTTTTATTGCATTAAGCCACGTAGATATGAAGGTTTATCAGTTGCAGCAACCAGTGTTACCTTAAGCAATAAAAGTGTTGGAAGGCCACTGAGGACCTGAGGGAGTCAATCTTAATACTCTATGATTAACCTGCCTATGGGGGTGGGGTTGAGCAAGCTTGGTCTTTGTTGTACAGATTCAGGTTTGGGTGCAGCCTTCACCACAGATTAGCTGGGAGAGCTTGACCAATTCATTAAATTTTTCTGAACATTATTAGTTTTTAAGAATGAGAATGATATTTACATAATTATAAATTTAATTCAACAAGTTATATTATAAATTTAGTCAACAAATTTTATTGAGCACTTACTACATGCCAGTGGTTTTTCTAAGTGTTGAGAACAAAGAATCCCTGCCCTTATTAGAACTTACACTCTGGTGGAGAGACGGCTGGACAGTCAATAAATAAATAAATAAATAAATAAATAAATAAATAAACAAACAAATAAGTCATGTGGTGATCAGTGATCTGAAGAACTAATAAAGCAACAAGGGGAGATAAGAATACCAGGAGTAGGAATACCAGCAGGTGGTCTTGGAAAGTGTCTCTAATTAAGGATGCTTGAGCCAAGACCTGAAGGTCATAAGAGAGTCAGACATGCAGGTATCTGGGCAGAGTGCTTCAGGCAGAGGGACTGGCAAATTAAAAGGCCCGAGGCTGAATGGTGCTTGGAATGTTGGAGGAGCAGCAGGGTGGCTGGTGCAGCTGAAGTGCTGAAGGCAAAGGGTATGTGTGGCAATGTGGGGGAAAAGCATCTAGCACAATACCTTTCAATAAATGTTAGAGTTCTTCCTTCCTGTGTGATGGCTTTGTAGTCACCCTCAGAAGTCCTCATTGCCAAAAACAAGCAAACAAACAAAAAGTGAAGCATATCAAACACAAATTTCCTTTATTGAGGGGCTGATGGTTGGAATTTTACCAGGGAGTATTGTTATTTTAGTCCAAGGCTTTGATTCTGGCAAAGGATAAGATTCTAAGCCATTTTTCATTATTATACTTTAAAAGCGTTGATTGCAAGTTTGCGCTCTGAGAGAAGCAGTTGAGACAAGAGGTAACTGGGAGTATGGAAAGGAGTGAGGTAAAGGTTGAGCTACAGCTGGTGAATGGAGGGAGCAGGGAGATCACGACCTGGCCTGAGGTCACAGTTTGAAGCTCTTCTGTGTTGTAGCTTTATGTGGGTGTCAAAGGAACTTACATCTGAAAACATCACTGATTCAAAGAAAGGATTGCTCTTAACTTACAAGGTTGCCTTGCACTGAAAGAATGAGTTCCCTATGTTCCCAGGAAGGCATGACCCTTGTCCTCTACCCGGTCACTAAAGACTAGCAGAGGAAAGAGTCTCCACAGAGCATGGACAGGTGTCAAAGGTCTGTGTGCCCCGAGGCTCCCGTGCCCTTTTCTCCTAAAATGCCCATGGTCAACACTTGTAGTTTCAGACAACAGAAATCACTTTGACTGTTTCAAGAAGAAAATGGATTTATTATGTGATATTTGGTTCCCAACAGGATCGTTGTCAATTGGGAGAGAAGCAGGTTCAAGGTTAAGCTTCCAGGAAAAATGCCTCAACCATAGTACAGAATTGGTCTGAAGGTGAAACCACCATTACAGCTGATGAGAATTCAGTGCCAGGAACTGGCCGTCTCTACTGCATGCATTGCTGCCTGCCTCCAGCATTAGGGCCACTTTTGTGTCTGGAGCTGGACCTGGTCTCCCAAGTCCTGATGCCTCTGGGTTCTTGGCAGAGCTGGGCTCCTCACATTGCGCACTTGTTCATCTCCAGAACAAAGTCTTGTGTGGATGTGTGTAATGACAGAGCTAGGTCACAGTCCTGCATCTTAGTTGCAAAAGATGCTAGGAGTTTTTGTGACTATATTAAGGATGCAGGGCTGAAAGCATGGGAATGTCCCCAAATATAGAAAGGATTGGTAAAGATAGGGCCAGTGTTTCTTGCAGAGATTATCTACCAAAGGCCCTTATGAAAATTCAAAGTTTGGGGGCGCCTGGGTGGCGCAGTCGGTTAAGCGACCGACTTCAGCCAGGTCACGATCTCACGGTCCGTGAGTTTGAGCCCCGCATCGGGCTCTGGGCTGATGGCTCAGAGCCTGGAGCCTGTTTCCAATTCTGTGTCTCCCTCTCTCTCTGCCCCTCCCCCGTTCATGCTCTGTCTCTCTCTGTCCCCAAAATAAATAAACGTTGAAAAAAAAAATTAAAAAAAAAAATTAAAAAAAAAAAAAAGAAAAGAAAATTCAAAGTTTGTATTTAGAACAAAAGGCTTATATGACCTTATGGGGCCCTAGAAAGAAGGATGTCTAGGAAGGTTGCTTTGGCATGGAGTAATAACCCAGTATGGCAACCTTGACTAAAGCGTGGCAGAGAGGCATGCTGGGGGTGGGGTCTTCATGAGCATGGAAGCAATCTACCGGGCAACTGGAATGAGCCCAATGCAAGCTTATGTGGGCTTAGTCTTTGTTTTTTTTTAAATAAATATTTATTTATTTTTGGGAGAGTGCCAGTGGGGTCGGGGCACAGAGAAGGGAGACAGAGGATCTGAAGCAGGCTCTGTGCTGACAGGCTGACAGCATCAAGCCTGATGTGGAGCTTGAAATCATGAACCTTGAGATCGTGACCTGAGCCAAAGTCAGACACTCAACCAATTGAGCCACTCAGGTGCCCCCTGGGATTAGTTTTATGATAGTATCCTGCCCTGCAAAGAGAGCAAGACCTTCAGGGGAAATGGCAGGGAAGGCAAAAAACCCATCTGACTTTGGTTTGTGTGCGGATTTAATTACTGAGGTATCCTGACGCCTGCATAAACTCACAGCTCAGAAGAGTGAAGAATTCTTTCAGAGAAAGCTTTGGTAAACAGAAGCCTGTAAGGGCTTAGAAGTGCTTAGAAGTGCTTAGAAGAACCTGGGGATGTTTTCCATTTATTCCAAGCTGGACTCCAAACAGATGTATATGTCTTTCCCTGTCCACTGAGAAGGCCTCTTCCTGTCCTGGGTCAGTAAACTGCAGGTTTGAAAGAGATGACATCCATTTCCATTTTCTGATCTGACCTGATAACCATTTAGAATTTTTGAATAAATTTTGGATTGGAACCCCCGTCTTAAAGTGCAATGCACGAGTTAGAACTTCAAGATGAGTCAGTAGTGAACGCCCCACAAAACTCAGACACAGATGACTTTGGTGTCCCCCAAAGCACTTTCCCACAGAAGGCAAGATTCTCTTGGCAGGGTAGGGCATGATCAGAATGAACTTTATCTGCTGTTTCCAAACTTCTTGCCTTGCCTGGGCCCTGTGCTTGTTCGTACCGCTGTGCCTTGTCTTCTGTGGCTTTGCCTATCTGGCTTGCCATCTTTCAAGGCAGGCCAAAGGCCTCCTTCTCCATGAAGCTTCTAGTATGACTATTTTGTGAGTGGGATACAGAACAGAGGTGCTTTGGAAGTTCTGGAGGCCCGTTTGGTTCTGCCTGTTGGACCGCAGAAGCCCTGAAAAGCCCAATTCCTCAAGATAGCACATTGACTAGTTTGGTCCTTGCCTTGGTTTTAATTTCCCTGCTAAGTTTCTGTTCTCGAGCAACATATGCCCCCCTTTCTATACTTCAGTAACCTCAGTGGTAGCTCTCACCATGTTAAACAACGGTCTGATTTGGCATGGAAGAAAGCAGTCAGTTGTTTCCCGTAAATCTTAATGTTTTAGGCCCTGGGAACATTTTAAGTAACTATTTAATGAGAAGACTTCTGGTGAAGCACAGGTAAGATCTTAAGGGCTCTAATTGCTCCCCAGAGAAAGCTGTCAGGGTTAAGTAACCTCATTCAGGTTGTGTACGTGGAGCAGGATGAGCAAAACAAGGCAGAAGTGAAGAGCAGGGGCTGCAGGGGAGACGTCCCCAAACCTGGTGCATGAAACCTCTTGGACCTGGAAGCTTCCTAGACTGTACGTTGAGCTGTCAACAATTAATACCTGCTGGCCGACTGCTATGCCCCCAAATGGTCAAACAAATGACTGACTTTTTCCTGAGCCTCCTTGCCTTCTAATTTGGAACCCAAATTACAGTTCTTTCCTCTGTTCTTTCATTTAAATACAAAACAAAGCCAGACAAAACCAAACCCCAAACTCTGTTTTCCCTTCTAATCCCCACTTGAAGTTTTTATTTGTGCATCATTCATTTGTTTATTCACGACACAAGTGTTTATAAAACATCTTCCTGGTTTCAGGCACCACTCGAGGTGCTGGGGATGCACTCAATTATTCACCATAGATTTAAGGGCAATGAAACGAAGTTAGGCACAAGAGGCAAGAGAACAGATAGGGACACCACATCTGCTGGCGGGGGGTGACTCCTAACATAGAATCCCAGAGTGCTGGTGTTTGGGGTGAGCCAGTACCCCCACCCCCAAGGGAAGGATGTGCATGATATGAAGGGGGATTCTGTCATGTAATAATGTTTACTGTGTGTCTAAGGCATGTGCAAAGTGAGGCACTTACAAAACGGGGCTCGAATTGACTTCTGATTTAATGGAACTAAAAAGCTCTTTGTGTGGGCCTTCCCCTCTCCAGCCAAACAGAGGTGGTCTGTTCACTTAGGCAAAAAGCCCTGCAGGCCCCTCATGCAGAAATGCTGCCTGGCTCCAAATAGCCATGCTGTCTGGGACCGTTACACGGGCCTACGTGGGTTTTTACCTTTGGAATTAAGTAAGAACCATGGAGGCAAGAAAAGGGCATACTGTAGCACAGACAATTCAGTCCTCTCCTGACATGAGCGAGCCCTAAATTGGGAAGTATTTGGCTGATGGCGAGGGCAGATAAACGTTACGGATTTGATGTAATCCCAGACCTCAGGCTTGAAACTGAGCTTGACCCTTCCCGTTGAGCACTTTTATGCAATACCACTGGACATGTAGTAACAAGAAAGGAAACAGAGGAAGGATATCGGTTCAGCCATATGTCAACTCTGGGAAAGAAGATGACAGGGAGAGCAAGGCATTGAGATGTGCATTGAGTCAGGAGTTGAAAGAACAAAAGAAAATTCTGTGAAGTTAGAGCTAGTGTGTCCTTGAGGAGACAAATGAGCTGATGTGAGTGCACTGATATTCCATTATAGGATATGAGAGGTGTGTGTATAGTGGGACGATGGGGGCTGGGCATGTCATCTGGCTGTTTAGAAGTCCGACCTAACCATATGGCCTGAAATTCAATTTATAACGATTGCAAATTGCACTCATTTGTCCTCATAAGCCTAAGTGTTGGGAAAGAGGAAGAGCTATCACTATACCAGTGTTTCAGATGGAGAAACTGAGGCACCAGGGGTTTATGGGACTTCTTCAAGGTTGCACAACTGGTGGCTGAATTTTGCATAACATGCAATGTTTGCATCCTGTCCTCCCACAATGGTGCTGCCCTGAATTTATCAAGGACGTTGGCATTTATTCTCTTATTGGACCAGCCCAACAACACTGTAGGAAGCGAAATAGGTGAGAAAACTGAGGACCAGAGATAAATCAAGAATGGACTGGAACTTCTGTTTCTTGATACCATAAAGCATTTGCTATGTGCTTTATGTGTGCTGTCTCAGAAATGCAATCTTTAATTTTTTTGATTACATTTATTTATCTTTGAGAGACAGAGAGAGGCAGAGCACAAGTGGGGGAAGGGAGCGAGAGGGAGACACAGAATCCGAAGCAGGCTCCAGGCTCTGAGCTGTCAGCACAGAGCCCAATGTGGGGCTTTAACTCACAAACCGTGAGATCATGACCTGAGCTGAAGTTGGACGCTTAACTGACTGAGCTATCCAGGCACCCCAGAAAATACAATCTTTTAAAGGTAGATCCCAGTTATCTCTGTTTTAAAGATGGGGAGGCTGGGGATGCCTGCCTCAATTGGTTAAGCTTCTGACTCTGGATTTCAGTTTAGGTCATGATCTCATGGTTGGTGAGATGGAGCCCTGTGTCAGTGCAGAGCCTCCTAGAGATTCTCTCTCTCTGCTCTTCCCCCCGCATCTCTCTCATAAATAAATAAATAAATAAATAAATAAATAAATAAATAAAGTAAAAAAAAAAAAAAGATGGGGAGGCTGAATTATGGAAGAATAAGAAACATGTCCAAGGCCACCCAACCAATAAATGGTAAACTTGAGATTCAGACCCAGGTGTCTAACCCCAAAGCCTGGGCTATTCCATCTCACCACCCACCAATCTGCCTGTAGATGTCCTACAGCCAGTCAGGGCAGAGTCAACTTTAGAACTCTATTTCCCCCATTCCTAATGTTTCCATCAAGCTGCTAGCACAATAACAAGTTAGTAGTGAATAGCAGGAGTGTGGAGTCAGAGAGGCCTGAACTTCCCTATATACTAGAGGAGGGTCTAGAGTAATTACTGTCTCTCAGATGCAGTTGCCCTACTGTAAAATAAAGACGAGCCCCCCTCCCCTTGAGGGTTTGTTGTGGGGGGTCAATGAGAGTAAACTACTTAAAGCAGTATCCAAGCTGTGGTGAGCGCTTAGCAAGTGGTGGTAGGAGTAGGATGGGGCAGCTGGGCGCCTGTGTCCCACCTTGGTCTGTCCATGTTCCCCTATCCTGGCCCCTCATTTCCACAGGCAGGCACACATTTTCGAAATCTTCCTGTGCCCTCTCTCTCTTCTCTCTTTTCTTTTCTCCTGATCTTGCTGTGAGTGCAGAGTAACCTCTTGTTTTCATTCATATATGCCATAGCCAGGTGTGTAAGCGTGCAGGACAGAACAGTAGCTCACTTTCTCCCTCTTCCTCCTCTCACTAGCAAGCCTGGAAGTGTGTAGGGTTACTCAGCTGGCTGGAAACTCAGGCAGGAGCTGATACTGCAGTCTTGAGGCAGCATTTCTTCTTCCTCAGGGAAACCTCAGTTTCACTTGTATAGGCCCTTCAATGGACTGGATGAGACTTACTCACATTATTGGGGATAATATCCTCTATTTAAAGTCAACTGATCATAGATATTTGCCACATCTGTGAAATACCCCACCACACTTAGATTAGTGCTTGGTTGAATAATTGGATACCATTGCTTAGCCATGTGGATACGTAAAACTAACCAGCACAGCTTCCATGGCTGCCCTTGGATAAAGGTTCTCAATTGGCCTCTTCTTCCTTCATCTCATGTGCTGGCTCCTTTTCCCTTTGTCTATTCCTTAAATATTGGTGGTCTTCAAGCTTCCATTTTGGTACTTTGCTGATTCTAGGTGCTCCGCTGGGATAGTGTAGCACCCTTATCCCCTTATAACAGCTGAACCTGTCCCTGCACACCATCTCTTGCCTTGTTTGTATTTCTAGAAGCCTATTTCTGACTGGCCATTGAACATCTCCGCTGGGTACTCCCGGAGTACCACCAGATTCCCTGATTCCCTGCTCCAACCTGTGTGCCCTCCTGAATTCTGCCTTCCCCACTCATCTGGTCCATCCACCCAGAAATCTGGTTGCCATTCTTGACTCTTCCATCTCATCGCTCTTCACATTCCGTTGGTGACAACCCCTGCTGACTTTTACCTACCAAATATTTCATTCACCTAGTCAAGAAAATATTTATTGATTATCCACACACAGCACCAAGCCAGTCTCTAGAGCAGGGTTCCTTCATCTTGGCATTTTGGATCATATGATTCTTTGTTGTGGAGAATGGTCTGTGCATTGTATGATATTTAAGTAGTGTGCCCGTTCACTAGGGTCACTGTAACTGAACACCAGAGACTGGTGCTTACACAGCAGATATTTATTTTCTCACAGTTCTGGAGGCTAGAAGTCCAGAATCAAGGTGCCAGCAGACTTGGTTTCTCTTGAGGCCTCTCTTTTTGGCTTGCAGATAGCCGCCTTCTTCCTGTGTCCTCACATGGCCTTTGCTCTGTGCACACACATCCCTGTGTTTTTCTTTATACAGGGGCATCAGCCATATTGGATTCAGGGCCTACCCTAAAAGCTGCCTTCTAACTTAATCACCTCTTTGATAACTTTATCTTCAATTACCATTACTTCTGAGGTACTAGGCATTGGGACTTCAACGTATGAATTTTGAAGTGACAAAATTCAGCCTATAAAACCTGGCCTCCACCCACTAGACAGCAATAAGCATCCCTCACTCCAAGTTGAGAGAACAACCAAAAATCTCTTCAGATATGGCCAAATGTCCCCAGGGTGCAAAATTGCCCTGGTCGGGTACCGCTTCTCTATACACCAATAGTTTTTAATACTGACTGCACGTTAGAATCACTTGGAGAGATTAAAACAAACAAACAAACAAACAAATAGACAAACAACTCACCTACAGGGATTCTGACTGAATTTTTTTGACTGGGGCCTAGGTAGGGGTATTTTGTAAAAGTGTTCCAGACTATTCTAATTTGCAGCAAGGGATGAAAACATTTTAGCAGTGTGAGAGTGACATTAACAACAAATTTCAGGGATGCCTGGGTGGCTCAGTCGGTTAAGTGTCCCACTTCGGCTCAGGTCATGATCTCATGGTCTGTGAATTCAAGCCCCACGTCAGGCTCTGTGCTGACCTCTCAGAGCTTGGAGCCTGCTTCAGATTCTGTGCCTCCCTCTCTCTCTGCCCCTCCTCAACTCACACTTTGTCTCTCTCTCTCTCTTCTCTCAAAAATAAACATTAAAAAAAAATAAAAAATAAAAAAACCCAACAAATTTCATAATTGAAAATTTCAAACACAGTTATGATTATGTTATACATACTGTTTTGTAACATTTTCTTTAGCAGTGTATCTTAGGCATTTTCTTGTATCATTAGGTAATCTACAGGTAAAATTTTAATAAGTTTACATGTGGATATGCTGTAAGTCATTTTAGCAGGGCCCTATTCTATATTTTAGAGGGTTCAAACTCTTCTCCATTGAAGTCATGTTCTAAAGAATATTCTTGCTACATATCTTTGTAAGCAGCTTTGATCACTTACTTAGGGTAAAATCCAAGATGTGGAAACCCTGGGTCAAAGGGATGAATATTTTTGTGTTTTTTGACATGTGTAACTAAATTGTTCCTCAGAAGTGTTGTATTAGTTTATAGTTCTGCCAACAGAATTAAAAAAAAAAACCCAAAAACCATTATCCTATATCCTCACCAGCCTCGGATATTTCAGTTTTTGAAATTAAAGGAAATGTGGTGACTTGTTTTAATTTGAATTTCTTTGGTTATCATTGAAACTAAACATTTCAAACACTTATGTGTTATTTGTGTTTTTCCTTTTCCAAACTGCTTATCCATGTCCTTTGCTCATTTTTAATGATATTTTTATTTTCATTATAGACTTGCAAGAGCTGATTGTAAGAATATTAATTCTTTCTGTTATGTGTTGCAAATCTTTTTATCTAGTTAGTATTTGCCTTCACTGTTTCTCATTTTTATTTCTGGAAGTAACTTTCATGCAGCTAAATCTATTACTATTTCCTCACTCCCTTCCTTCCTCCCTTACTAATTTTATATTCATAGAAAAGTTTTCCATACCTATCATCAGATCAATATTCATCTACATTTTTGCTCTTTTATCATTTTTTGAACACTTGATTTTTAAAATCCATTTGGAATTTTGGCATGCTGTGTGATTGAATTTTACATTTTATTTCAAATAGTTACCCAGTTTTCTAAAACCACTTCTTAAAATTTTTACCTTTTCTTGTTCATTTGAAACGTCACACTTTTCCTAGACTAAACTCTTATCTGGTTGGGCTTGTTTTGGTGCTTTCTATTCTGTTCTGCATTGTTTTATTTACTGGAGTTATAATTTGTTTTGGCAGCTGAAGTTCAAGTTTGCCTCATTATTCTTGATTTTTCAAAACAATTTTTGAAATTCAAAACCACTTTTTTTCACATTCCCAAAATTCCCATTGTGATTTTGAGTAAAAGCCCATTAACTTGGGGAGCATTTATAGCCTTCCAACATTAAATCTTAGCTTCCGGACACAATATATAACATTCCTTCTCTTCTCAAGGTATTCTTTATGGATCTTTGCAAAGCATGTCGTTTCCTTTACTGCATAATTCTTGTTAAATTTATTCCAAGATACTTTGTGTGTTGTTGCTATTGAAAATGGAACCCTTTACCCATTATCTTTACTGGGTAGTTATTGCCAGTTTTTAAAAGAAGCTGTTGTTATATATATATTTATTTGTAATTGTCTCGTTTTCTGGGTAGTTTCAATGGTTTACTACTTGAGTTTTTTTGGTCTGTTTTTTTTTGGTTACACAAATAGTGTTAATATGCTCTCCTTTTCATGTTTTCATTTCTTATTTCTTCTTGTCTTACTGCATTGGCTAAATGTCTAGAAAAAATATTTAACTATAGTGGGAATAGTGAACATCCTTAACCTGCCCTTGATATGTTTTGATCTTTTTACTTGTATTAGTATAAGATTGGCCAAAGTTTTGTTAGAGTATTTATTTTGCTGTTTTTGTCTTTGTCATATTTTCTTATTGACATTATATTAATTCACAAAATAAACAACAGAGCTTTCAAAAAAATTATATGACCTACCACATTTTGTATAGCAATAGAATAATCATTTTCTTCAAAGTTTAAATAATTTTCCCATAAAACCATCTGGGTCTAATCCCTTGGCAGACTTTTTCCAGTTGTTTCCATGGCATTTGTATGGTCGTCTTCTCTGCTTCTTTTGGATACACTTTTGGTAATCTGCATTTTCTTAAAAATTATCTATTTTACAAAGATTTTATTTTTTATTTGTTGTAGTGTGGCACATGAGATTCTTATAAAAGTATTTGCATGCCAGTTGATTATATACTCCTTTATGCCTAATTTTGAATCTTTATATTTTTTCTCTTAAATTTATTTATAACTTCAACTGTTTTTTGTTTTTAATACATTTTGTTTTATTTTTGCTGATCATTTCTTCTTTACTTTTTAAAAATCATTTTATTTGAAATTTTAGTTCATTTTTATCTTTTTAAAAAAATTACTAATGAAAATAGTTAAGGCTATTTATTTGTCTTCTGACTATAGTTTGAAAGTATCTCATAAGTTTACAAATATAGTTTTGTAGATAGTCCTGAACTGACTTTTTTCCTCTTTAACTGAAGATTATTTATGAGTGAATTTTTAAAATTTCAAGGAGCTGAGGGTGTTTTTTTGGGGGGGGTTGTTATTTTGTTTCTAGATTTGTTTCATGGTGAATTAAGAATATAGTTTAAACAATTTTCACTTTTTCAAATTAATTGTAATTTTCTTTGTTGGAAGGGTCTTCACTTTGTGCACACCCCTAGTTTAGCATGTACATTTTATTATAGTTGTGTGTCTACATGTCTATCATTCCATTAGCCAATGAGCCCTGTGTGACCTTGGCCATTTCTGTATTTCCAGTGTTGAGAGCAGTGCCTGGTAAATGCCAGACATCAATAAATGTTGGCTGAATTGACCTTGAATGACAGATGGGAGCATGACATGAGTTCAATTGGCTAAGGGGGCTAAGATTGTAGGTCCCATTTTTAGATGTACCAGTTGACTTTACTGATCCACAGCAGAAGGCTAAGTACAAGGGAGTATTTATAAAGCAGGGTGAAGTATTGGAAACAAATTAGTGTCATTTATTGATAGGATTAAAATTAATTCTGACTTTTTTGTGGTGCTACCACATAGTAGTGTACCTAGACTCAAAGTTATGAGGAGAAGTGGCCTAGATAGTGGAAAACAGCTAGTCCTAGATCTGCATCTAGCCAGAGGTCATGCCCATGATTTGCTTGGGCAAGTCACTTAGGCTCTCAGGCCATCAGCTTCCATGCCTGTCAAGAGAAGGACAGGGTTATTTTTTTAATTTTTAAATAAAAAAAAAGTTTAATGTTTGTTATTTATTATATATATGGAGAGAGACAGAGCACAAGCAGGGGAGGGGCAGAGAGAGAGGGAGACACAGAATCTGAAGCAGGCTCCAGGCTCTGAGCTGTCAGCACAGAGCCAGATGCAGCGCTTGAGTTCATGAGCTGTGAGATCATGGCCTGAGCCGAAGTCAGTGCTTAACTGACTGAACCACCCAGATGCCCCAGGAAAGGGTTATTTCTAATGATTAAAAAAAATGATCTTTGATAAGTCTCAGGAAAAAAAATAACTCATGACACTAAAAGAAATTCTGCTAAGAGACACAAAAAAGAAACATTTTTGTGTTTTAGTATTAATTTTTTAACGTACTGAAATCCCAGGGTGCCTGGGTGGCTCAGTTGGTTAAACATCTGACTCCTGATTTCAGCTCAGGTCACTATCTCATGGTTGTGAGACTGAGCCCCGTGTCAGGCTCTGCACTGACAGCATAGAGTCTGCTTGGGATTCTCTCTCTCCCTCTCTCTCTGCCCTCCCCCCTGCTCATGCTCTCTCTCTCTCTTTCTCTCTCTCTCTCTCTCTCTCTCAATACATAAATAAATATTTAAAAGCGTAGTTAAATCCCTGAAACAATGCAGAACTTTGTGTTTGTGTGTTGCAAATATATTTTTTTCTTTTTCTTTCTTTCTTTTCCTGCAGAGAGGGTCTAATTAGGTTTTCAAAGTATCTATAATCTAGAAAAGCTTAAGAGACACGTTTTTCGGGGGGTTCCAAATCTGAGAGTCAGTAGTCCTGATGAAATATGAGAGAAGTTTAATTTCCTTTTGCTCTCAAACCTTCCTGTCACATCACCTGTCAGTCAAATATTTATAGAACAGATCCCTGAAGATGTTGAAGATGTTCTTCTCTTCCAATGAGAAGAAGTAAAAAAGGGCATAATCCTGTCCCTGTCAGAAGCTTATGGTATGATTGGGGATAGAGGAAAAATAAATGTGGAAAGTTAGCAAATATGATTTCTGGTACAGAGCAAGAACATTAACTACAAGCTGAAGCCTCCCATTTCTACATTGAACACTTAAAAAGTTATGAGAAATTATGAGAAAAAAATTTTAACAAGTATATATTCATGCTTAAATAAAGAGAGGAAATTTCCAGCAGTCATAAATGGAGAGGTTTCTATAAAATAATTTAACACATGGGCCACACTGGATATTGGAGGCTGAGGCTTGTGGGCACTGGGGATGAAACAGTCTTATCAGTGGGTTCAGGTTGGGACCCCATTGCCCTGACTATATAAAGCTGAAGCCCAGACACATTCTCTCTCCATTAAATTTGGGAGGGGACAGCAGAAAACCCTTCTTTCCTTCCTGGGGTTGGCTAAAGTCCTGAGAAGTGCCACCCAGCATGACAAACTCCTGGGAGCATGCTGTACACTCAACCCAAATCTGCTGGTTGGCAAATAACTTTGAACTAAGAAGCCTGGATCTGAGTATCAAGTCCTTCTTAAAACTGCCTTGGGTTTTCTGAATATTTATTGGAGGAAATTCTCATAAAAGATAATCTCAGAAACAAAAATTATAAAGCACCTAGCAAGTCCACCATCATGAAAGACAAATAACAAACTCAGCAAATAGAGGAACCAACATTCAAGGGAAAGACCTGATAGAGCAATAAAAAATGTTTTAAAACAAATCATTTAAGTGTTCTCAAGGATAATGGAAGGTATAGAAATGATGAAAAATGTGCAGAAGGAAATAAAACAAGTGTAGGTGTCTTTAAAGAAAATTAGAAACTTCAAAAATGAAGAAATCATTATTGGAATAAAAAAAATTGAGTCTATGGGTATATTAGCTAACAGGTCATTCCAAAACTTAGTAACTTAAAACAATAAACATTTATTCCTGGTTTCTTGGTTTTGGGAATTCAAGAATGGGTTAGCTGGCTGGTATTAGTTCAGGATCTCTCATTAGGTTTTAGTGAAGGTGTCAGCCAGATCTGTGGTCTTATAAAGGCCTGTTTGGGCCTGGAGGACCTGCTTCCAAGATGGATGCTTCACAGGGAAGGTGGAGATGAGCTCAGTTCCTCCCCATGTGGGCCTCTCCAAATGGCATCTTGATGTGTCCTCATGCATGATAGCTGATTCCCCCTAGAGCAAGTGATCAAAGAGAGAGACAGCAAAGGGAAAGGTAACCATGATGTTCTTTGTCACCAAGTCTTGGAAGTTACACACCACCGTGTCCACCATATCCTATTCATTAGATGAGAGTCATTAAAACTAGTCCTTACTCAAGGGGAGAGGAGTTAGATGCTGACTTTTGGAGGAAGGACTATTAGAGAATTTGCAGGTATATTTTAAATCACATAATGGACCAAATAGTGTATTGCATACAACAAATAATGTATTATGAAACTGGAAGACTAAGATAAGTAGATGTCCCAAAATGTGGCAAGAAGAGCTAATGGGATGAAAATCATGAAAAAAAGTTAATAGAGCTAGAAGACAGATCAAAAAGCCCTAACACATGTTTAATAGGCATCCCAAGAGGAGAAAATAGAGAAAATTATGCAAAACAATACATGAAGGTGTAATGGCTGAAAATTTCCCAAGACTAGAGAGTACTGTATTTCCCAGATCAAGAAATTTCATTAGGGATGAAATGAAAGTTAGCTATCTCTATAAAACAGTTATACCAGCAAAAGAATGGTGGAAAAAAGAACTTCGTGGAAATGAAGGGCAAGAGATTACAGGTTGGAGTAGTCAGAAAAGGCTTCCTAGGTGGTGGAGGCAAGGCTGGGAAATTGTGCTGTGTCTGGTGCCATGGAGGGAATGCTGGGCTCAGAGGGCAGAAAGAGATGAGCTATATAGGGCAGCCATGATGGGGCCCTTGCAGCTCCCACTGACCTTCCATTGATACCTAGGACAGTTTCCTCCCCCACTCTGTTACTACCAAATAACCAACAAAGATGTGTGAGATGGCCCTGGAACTCTGATGCCCAGGGTATAATGCCAAGAACTGAAGACACAGTGCTTCTCCCTGAGAAGGATATAGCCCCTCTTGAGCCCCAGGCTCCTCTTTCCAGCTCTTGGGCCTCAAATGTCAAAATGCGGCATCCAGATGAAGACATTTTTCTTTTCTGTATAAAGGCCTTGACTTGGCACACTTCTGTTTATTTTCACCCCCAAAAGCTGTAATTAGTAGTCAGACTTGGTTTTCCCTGCAGACTCAGAGACAGGAGTAAGTGTTAATTTGAACATTTGCAACTAACAAATGCCTTCCCATTGGCCCATATGTAGCCAGCCAGTTTTGCGAGAGATGCTGGGTACCCTGAGGAGGGTGTGGGGTGGGTGGGGACTAGGGGTGGGAGGTGGGAGGTCACAGGGGGGCTAATATGCAGTCTGGTCCTGGATGCATTGCCACATCTCCAGGCTGAGACTTGGAGAAGTGACAAGTGATAGCCTCGATGGGAAGTGGCAGGAGGTAGATATGTATACCCAGATCCAAAAGAGGCAAGCACAGGAGTAAAAGATTTGGCTGGGAAAATCAGTCACTTGAAGAGAGAAAACAATATCAGGCAAGAAAAAAAAATCCCTCCAGCCAGGCAGTGTGATCTGACCCCATGAGAAATTTTTCTTAGGGTCAAACCTTTGCCCTTTGCATCCTGATCTCTGCCTCAGGCTGAGGCTGCCTGGATATATGTCTCTATGCTGAGGTCACTATTGTCTAAGGTTCAATGAGGCAGGGCATAAGGGAACAAGCTTGGGGTGTGCGGGGGGTGGGGGGGGTGGGGAGACAAAAAATCTACCGGCAAGGAGAGATCAGTGCTAAAACCACAATAGTTTGATGCCCCACAACTGTCACAGTCGGTTCAGAGTCCATTCACCCTTCCTTTCTTCCTCCCATTGCTGTTGTTATTTTTCCTGGTTTGCATTTCACTCCCAGCTCCCTGCAGACTGTTTAAAAATTGGATAAAGAGAAGACACCATCCGCTTGCCTTCCCCTCGAGGAGGAAAAGAAGTTTCCAATATCACCAACCAAGATGGTGATTTATTCATTTTGCTTTCATGCCTAATCTCAGGGAACACTGAGGGAAAGAGGGTATTGCCTTTGTCTTCCCTGCCTCTTTGTGTTGTTGTCACTCATTCTGTCTCCCTCATCACTTTGTCTCATTCTAGATCTCTCTATCTGTCTCTTTTTCCCTTTGTGTATTTGCGTCTTTCTCTTCAGCTCGTTTCTCTGCACAACCAAACTACACCCAATATATCAGCGAGCCATTCAGCACCCTGGGCCAGCCACAATCTAATATCCCACACAGCCGTCTTACATACCAGGTTGTATTTTCAACCTTGTTTCAGCACCCCTAGGCGGTGTGCACACTGCGTAACTTTGGATCTTTCAGCTCTCTGGATTATCTTTTATTTTAGTGACCCTGGGCAGATCACAGACTGAGCTCGGGCTGCAGACCGAGACCTGACCTCTTTTTATGTAGTTATGTCTAAAGGGGCATCTGTGGGATAGCCAGTTTTTCAGGCCAATAGTTTTGGGATGGTTGCATGTGAGTGAGGGTGTGTGTGTGTGTGTGTGTGTGCGCACACACGTGCAAATAAACATAACATTGTAAAGGGATTTATTTATTTATTTTGAGAATGCTATTTTGATTCCTATGAAGTAACTTGAAAGCTTCTTTTTTCTTTCTTTCTTTCTTTCTTTCTTTCTTTCTTTCTTTCTTTCTTTCTTTCTTTCTTTTGTGAGAGAAGGAAACTGGAGATACTTCAAGCTACTGGGGCAAAGACCTTTCTAGAAATGAGACAGTGCCAAAGTCTTATGTCATGATGCAGGTAGAGGGTAAAGGAATCAGGACTGAAGAAAAGGACGATGACTTTGTGTTAGGGCTGGAAATTGTGTGATGGTGAGGAGCCGACTGGACTCCTCTCTGCGACTAGACACAAGCTCCGACATGATTCAGACGCAAGGCAGGCTTTTCTATGACTCAAGCACTCTGAATGATTCTGTACACCAGAGGAAAGCATGACCTGTGGCTTGAGTGAAATCCATGGCTTTTGTGGGTACTGTGGTGGTTGAGGACGAAGGTCAAGTTTTTTTTCAATAACTTTGAACAGCACACCAGAATTTTAGGGAAAGAATTGTTATTTTCAAATGGCTGGATCTTCAGTGAATGGGGTGCCGGTTGACATGCTTGGGCTCCTAGGGCATTACAGAGATTTGTGGGAAGCCCCGGGGTAGAAGGATGAGTCCAGCTGCCTAGACATTAGGGACAGTTTCTGTACTGCTCTGAATATTGGAGAGCCCTGCAGCTTTGCATCTAGACCTGGCCTTGGAATGCAGGCTTATTGGCAGCTGAACAGAGATTTTTGCCAGCTTTTTGCCTCATATAAATATAATAGTAACTCTGAATCTTGGCATTTCACTCCATGGATATTTACGTGATCCCCTCTTCATTACCAGTGCTAATCATCAGCAAAATTGCAAACTGGGTGCATCTTGCCTCAGTGCCTTCAGCTTTTGTACTTTCCTCCCTCCTTCCACAGCTGGCCCAGTCCCCCCCCCCCCCCCACACATTCTTCTTCCCTCTCAACTTAGCATCCTGTGCTTCTTTCCCCTCCCCCAATAAAAATTCCATAGAGAACACAGATCTCCATCACTTATGCCTTGGTTATCTTTCCCAAGACTGCTTGCACCCCTCATTGTCTTGTGGAAGGCTGCGTCCTTGTCCTTCGTGGAGGGATAGTACGGAAGTTCCTCGTGGACAGACATTTTTGTCAGTTATGTTCACTGCTGTATCTCCAGGATCTAGCACAGTGCCCGGCATATGGCAGGTGATCAACAGATTTTATTGAATGAATTAATTGATTAAGTGAATTCAAAGTTTGGTCAGCACATAGAGCAGCTTTTTTTTATGGGGTCAGGATGACTGAGGGTAGAGAGGCCCTGACCACCCCTGCTGTCTCTGGGATTTCCCATAAGGCTCCTACCTTCTTGCCACTCCTCCGTTCCCACCCCCGAATAAGGCCAATCCCTTAAATAACTTTTTTTAAAGATGCAGCTTTCTTTTGTCAGGCTCTCTGGGATCCTAAAATCCCCTGCTTTGGTTCCTGGCAAACTTTCCACACTTTCAGGACAAAGATGGTTTCCTTTCCCACTCTCCCAGGCCCCTGGCGTCATTACCGTGACCTCTTCCATCATAGTGGTCAGTGCCTAATGTTCATTGACCCCTGGGGGATAGCAAAGCTGCACACGCAATGCCCACCTCTGTCTTCGCAGAGTGGAGAATGGAACAGTGTCTTTTCTTTCGCAAACCTCCAGTGCCTGCATCTCCTCTGTATGACTGCTTAATAGTAAAATTGATCTGCTTCTGGGCAGGGGCTTCAGGCCTGGTGACTTGGCCCTAAAGTCAGACCTGCAAAGGACAATTGCCCGGAGCTGTCTCCTTCTGAGCACTGCCCCTTGTTGAGGTGTGAGATGGAAAGTTGACAATGGAATGAAAATATTTCGGGCTGTTTGGAGAGCTATTTTTAATACGCGCAAGGGATGTGGTATTCCTTGTTTAGACCATCTTCAATTTGCCAGGGAGCTCTGTGAATGGAAAATGTGAGCCAAAGGCCTGAGGTGGAAAAGGGAATATAAACGCGGGGGCCCTTGCGATCTGGAAATTTCCCCGCTGTTCCAAGCTGCTGGAGGTCTGAGTTCTGTGCGTGTTAGGGATGGCTCTTCTTTTATTTCTGGATCTTGTCTCTTCCACCTTTCAGCTGGCATGTAAATACCCATCAGCACCCTGGTCCGCAGGACCATCCCAGCCAGCTGTACCATCCACAGTGTATTGTATACATAATGCAACACCATTAACTCTAATGCTGTCACACGGCAGCAAGAGCACTTGGGAAGTGCTGGGTGGAAGGCAGGAAGCCGCTGACTGACTGGCTCTCTCTTATATAATCATAAACTCAAACCCACATTTCTCTGAAAGCAAGAAAAATCACCCAACCACCTTTTGATTACACTTTTACACAAATTAATGTCATTTTCCTTTCCAACAGTATTGACTACAGGATTCAATTTGGTCCGGCAGGCGCTGGGTAACGGGGAAGCCTGCTAAGAGCAGCTGTGTTAACAGCATCCCTCTCGAGAGAGAGGATTCTCTGAGGAGGGTGAAGAAGGAGGGAGAAGAAGATACAGAAGAAGAAGAAAAGGGGGAAGAAACAACAACTTGCACACACATGCACACCCCTGTGTGTTGCTGCTGCCACCGCCACCGCGGCTGCTTGGACGCGTCTAAGATGGCACCTTGGTGCCCTGCCACATTCGGTCTCCTTGGTACCGAAGCGGCGCTCAGCTTCTTGTCACTGAGTGGATGATGATTATCTGCACCAGGGTCTCAAGGGTGCTCAAGCTTTGCTGGCGATTGGAGCTGAGATGCTTCAGCTGAAGGATTTTAAAAGCTGTACAAGGCCAAAGAACCATTACCAGTCACTTGCTGTGTGATGCTTGTTGAAGAGGGGGTAGGTGTGGAAAGGAGGGGCTCTGGGGGTGCAGGAGAGGGGAGGGCATATGATATCTCTGTCCCTTTCCCTGTTTTCTCTTTCTCCCCGCTCTCCTCCCACCTTTCCACCTCCCCACCCCTTTTTAGCCACTGTACCCTTGCTGAGGCATGACAAGGTTATGTCAGTGTGGTCTGAGAATCTATTGATCACGGCCATCAAAGATCTTTGCGGGAGTTTAGGGATTTGGTGCTTTGCATAACACCCCACTCATCTCAGTTAACTCCTCCTGTCCCGGCCTGGGCTCCCATCACCTCAGAGCTGAGCTGTTGGCAAAACTTGCTAATTTCTGTGACAGCTGCTTTCCAAACTATACTCTTAAGGCTGTCAAAACCATTGTAATTACTATTATAACAGAACTCAGGTGCATGACCCAGGCAGCAAAGAAGTGGAAGGATTGGACCAGACATAGCAAAGGGAAAACAAACAAACAAACACATAGAGATACTAACCTCCGTTGCCCACCCCAAGACATGTGCACACACACAAAAAGCAAAAAGGATCTTGTTGATCTCCTACCCTGCTGATTTTTCTTTTAATCAGTGAAAACGAAAAGAAATGTCAGAAACCACTGAGTCACACACTCAAATTCTTCAGCATGTAAAATTTTTCCATAAATATTTATTGAGCATGGACTGTTGAGCCAGTGCTGCTTTGGGTGCTGGGGCTAAGCGGTGTACAAAACAGACAAAAATCCCCGTCCTCATGGAGCTGGCATTCTGGGCACACTGATACAAAACTGCCTATCTTCAGTCTGTGGGGACTGAGACATCCCCTGTGATCAGGGGATGACTGCACCAGTGTTTCCTCCAGTGTGATTTGCACCAACACCCATACATGTGCACACACTTCCGCATAATCATTGTAGGCTTGAACAATGCAATGGTAAGAAAATATCTGGGACATTTCTCTTTGGGGCCTGCAAAACCAGGAAAAACTAAAATGTCCCAAACTCATGAGTCTTGGAGAAAAGTGATGCTAGTGCTTCAGCCTGGAGGTCCACTGTGCCATGGGAGGCCTTTGCATTAGCCAGACTCTACCCACCTGGAAAGACAATCTCAAGGGCTTGAAGGATCTGGACAAGTCCTTCTTACAGTAAGTGAGAGGCGCTGGTTCGCTGGAAAGTTCCTGAATGGGTAGTACCTATGAGTGTGTGACCATAGATTTCCTGGGGATGGGTGGGGTGGGTGCGATAGGATGCAGAAATAGGTGTGAGTGGTGTGGTCTTGGACAGGAGGCTGAACCAGGATGCAGAGGAAGAAGACAGGGCTGGAGGGCACCACTGAGCTGTATAAAGGTGCTGGGAGAACTTCTGGGGGTAAAGGGCATCCTCAAACCCCAAGACTGTGGCTGGAGTGTGGCCTCAGCACCCCATCTTGGGGGGGCAGAGTGCCCAGTTGCCTAGGGATCAGGGCACACTCAGCCTGGCCGGAAGGGTCTTGCTGGCTTCTGGCCGCAGCTAGCACCAGAGGAGTCTCTGCTTGTTTCTCTCTCCTTTAGCACTGGGTGTCACTACAGCGACCGTAGATCCCTTTAGAAACCCTCTTGGGGCCTGGAATTAATCACCTGGCTGGGGAGGGGAAAAGGGTGGAGACCAGAGGGAGGGAGAGTCAAGAAGAGGGGAGAGAAGGATCATCCTGGCTCAGCAATTCCCAAACCCTCTCAGAATCTGGCTCTTCATCCTTTGCTGTCCGAAAAGCCTCATTTGCAGAGACTGATGCGATGCCTCAGCTGAGCCCAGACGTTTTATGCATTAGTGCTGCCTTTGAACACATTAGGGGCTCTAGGTTGGAATCCCAGGCACTTATGTTTATGGTGGGACTGTGGGCCTGGTGGCTTTGAGGGGAGGGGTGTTTGTGTCTCTGCCTGCTGCCTCGCAGGCAGGGGAATGCTGGGTTTGGGCTCTACATTGGGCATGGGTAGCACGTGGCGGTGACCTTACCGTTTGGTCTGGAGTTCCAGTGCCAGAACTCCTGTCTGAATGGGAATCAGCAGAGGGTCAGCATACAGCTCCATCCTGTATTAGGCCTCCAGTCCGGGGGGAGAGGAAAGAGGATGTCTTTTTTTCTCTCCCCTTTTCTTTTCTCTTTTCTCAATCTTTATGTTGTCTTTGGCATTGAGAAGCTGAAGTTTGGGTGGTTCTCCTCAAAAGGCACCTTGTTTTGATTAAGCATGTACCCCCCCTCCTTTGAATCACACAGTGATTTTATTCGTGAGGTCACCCCTTTCAAGGTAGTAGATTAGGGAATGAAGAGTCTGGGTCCACAGTGAAATAAATCATTACCACCCAAGCCCAAATCAGGGACACAGGCAAGAGAAATTGTCTTCTTCCTCCAAAAAGGATTTATTTTAAATAATGAGAAAAAGACAAGTTGGAATTGGCTATGAATGTGTGCTCTGCATTTAGGTGCCATATTGTGGCATAACTCTGGGTGAACATGATAAGAAGCTTGAAATGGGTCTTTGTGATTACCTGTATATTTTTAGAACAAACAAAATCACGAAAGCAGGGTTACCAAACTCCATCCCCACCTCCAGAAGTCTCTTCCTCCTCACCACCCTTCTCCTCCTCCTCTTGCTCCCTCTTCCTCCTCTCTGTCCTCCTCCCTCCTCCTCCCTCCTCACCTCTTTCTTTCTCCTTCTGCATCTTCATCCTCTTCTTCCCTCCTCCCTCCTCCCCTCTCCTCCTCCTCCTCCTGGTCAGACAGTTTCACTTCTGTCGTGTTTTTTCGTTTCTCCTTTAGGTTCTTTTGCCTTTCTGAATACCTTTGTAGTGAGGAACCAGCTTCCTCCCCACCTCTTCTCACTTCTGCCAGTTTTAATGAGAGCACAGTCAATAACTATGGAGAGGTGCTGACGACATTACAAAGGAACTAGCCCTTAACAAGTCAACTGTAGATGAGGTGCCAACAGGATGGACAAGAGGATTAAAGTATTTATGCCAAAATATTAGAAGCACACGCAGAATTAGTTCTCCCCGTGTTAGATATTTTACTTTTGGCAAGTCCATATTTAAAAATATTTTATCCTTGTTTTGCTTAAAGTATTACAATAAGCCCTGGATTTTTCACAGTTACACTTGTATATTTTCACAGCTGTTTTAATCAGAAAAAATTAATGTGCTTTTGATAGCTCAGAAACCTATCACTGGCAAAAGCTTTGCAAAAATGTGCTACAGAGCAGAGTGGAATCCTCAACATTATATATTTTGCCGGCTATTTGAAATTCATAGAATTTCCCCTAAATATTTTCTTTTGCAATTCTTGCCTAAATTAATCTAACAGCTTGGGCTGACTTCTTTGATAATCTCTTTTGTTATGAAGGCAGGGATTGCTATTGTTAACATTCTTTGGGAACCAAACATGAACTGTTACTGGAGGAAAACACAATTGCTATTTTTGCTTGTATTGGAAGCATTTCCTCAAATAAAATACACAACATAATGGATAGGCAGGACTGGCAGTCTCCTTGATGGCTTTATGGTCACTGGCTTAGCATCAGTGTTCTCCCCTGGATTTTCACAAGCAGCACAGGAAGGAACTTGACTTTTGCTTCTCAAGGTCTGTGACACATTCAGTTCTACAGACACACACTCTGAGTCTTGAGCGTGGTGATCATGCACGGTTTTGGATTCAAATGCCAGGCACACGTCATGAACAGTGCAAGAGAGGAAACTACCAAGAGTAAAGTTCTGTGGCTGCACATCAATAATAACAATGCCAACAATTATTTTAATAAAAACTCGCAAAACCAAAACATTCGCAACGAGGGAAGGGAAAGATGGGGAAGGAACAAAAGGGATGAACAAAAGTCTTGGTTGCCCCTGTCTACCCGGCAAAGAAGAGGCTGATTTCCAGGGGAGGGAGAATCAGTGGATTAATGTGAACTTTAATACTGAAGCAGTGTGTGTTTATTGCTGGTGACCACAAGACATAAATCTTGCAAGCACAATATACAATACGATGCAGCCCCCAGTTTTTTTCCCTCTCCAGTCTCAATTTGTGTGTAAGTGTGTGTTAAGTGCTGTTGAAAAATAGTGACCTTTAATAAAGGATTGTATCCTGCGACTATTTTCCCAGACACACAGTGACCTTTCAAACCAGACTGAGGTGAGGGGGTGTGGAGTTTGGACTTTGAACCGGCCAGACCCCGCTGTGCTCCTCTGTTAGCCTGGCCACTTTTTATTGTGTCACCAGGGAGCGTTCTGTATGCAAAGCAGGCCGGGCTGGCAGCCTGAACCTTTGCAAATCAATTTGTCTGTGAAGGCGAGTCCACTGGAGTGAAAGATGGTCTAACAGGGCACACTGCCCCCTCTCTTTGTGACATCATCGCCTGTGGTACTCTTGTCAGTCATGTCTGCCCAGAGGACTGTTGGAAGGAGGGGGATGCCTGGATGGTGGGGTGAGGGGGTGGGAGGGGTTAATCCTCACGACCAACTGCGGCCTGAGAGACAAGGGGTGTTCTTCTTAATAGGACAGAGCTGGGAGGGGGTGCACAATTAGTCTGCCTGGCCGGAGGGTGTTGGGGGAGGGTGCTATTATACCCGATACTGTTGCCTAGCTGTGGTTGTCAACCCTACTGTTTCCCCTCCCTCCTGATGGTGACATGTTACAGGAGGGGATTGCTATCTCCCTTAGACCAGGAGAAAGCAAGAGTTCTGAGGAAATACTGAAGATCAGACTAGCCAGAAAGTTTGCCCCACCCCCACTCCCTGCCAATAGAGCTGATGCCCACAAAACTCTAACCTTTGATTGTTTTCCATCCAAGACTCTGAGCTACAATCTCTTCTCATAGCAAACCTTTTCATAAGGGTTAATATTCTTATCGATCTTTCCAAGTCATTCTAACACCTAGGACTCTACATTAATCAGTAGCTAAAAATGCCAGGAAAGACAGAAAAATTCAATTACTTTGTTCCCTAATTCAAATTTCTTTGAGAAGTCCCTTTAAAGATATGGAAATCCTGCATTTTTCATAAAACAGTGGTTAGATCAATTTCTGTGTAAGCAATTAATCATCTTTGTACTCCACAAAAGATGGGGAGCAAAGTGTGACCTACTACAGCAATGCTGACTGATTAGTCTCTTGGTGAGCAGCCTGGTGGAGGGCCCCAAACACCTGTCCTACATGTAGGTTTAAAACGTAAGCCCTGCGTGGAATTCTTCAAGGGGGGCAAAACAGGGAGGAGGTGGCTGTGATGGGCTCTGAAGCTGGAGGAGCGCTTAAGTTCTAATTGTTGTTCTGTCACTTGCCAAAAGTATGGGAACTTTGTCAAGTTACCAGTTGCCTTTAAGTCTTGGTTTCCTCATCTGTTTAATGGGAATGATAAAGAATAGCTACTTTGTGGGGTTTTGGTGAGAATTAAAAGTTAAGGCACATATGCTGCCTAACAGAATGCTGGCACGTGGTTACCTCTCTATAAGTGTTAGCCCTGGTAATAATATCATATGTGATGATTATTGAGGTGGAGTACTAAACAGGATGTAATTGTATCCACATGGATGAACTATGGTTAGGATTTTGAATAGTTTTATTATCCACAAGACTCTTGTCTCATTTAAAAATCTTTGGATTTAGGGCAGACGTGTTTTATTTTGTAGATTATCGTATCAGATTTAAGGCTCTCGACATATGGACCATATATGTAGCATCATGTATGTATTATATTGGTGCTATACACACATCAGTTTTTTTGACTACCAATCTATTTTCAGTTATAACCCCAAAGCATAGGACACTAAAATTTATTTGTGTATCATGTCCTTTCTACCTGGGATCACAGGATGATTTGCAGAGAGTCAGTGGTAAACTGACAGGGAGAAAATGTTTTTGGGAGCGAGATTTGAAAGGGGAAGTCACTGTGAGGCAAGACTAGCCATCCATTTGTAAAGAGCACGGGTGTGATTGGCATAGGCTCGAATCTGAAAGAAAAATTTCAAAAACAATTTAATTTTTAAATTGAGTTTCACCGTGAAAATGGTGAAGGGGCATTGGTTGAATGTGTCTCATTTTGAGGGGAAAAATTTTACTGACCCTTTTATTTAGGAACTCACAACCGTGGGAAGACTAATGGGAGATTTGGGAGGGAATATGGACATAGGTGGGGATTTCAGAGAGGCCTAAGGCAAGATGGAATGTTCTAGGTGATGAAGAGGAACTATTAGAGGCAAAAAGCTAAAAATGAGGTCAAATATCAGATATTAGGACCAGAGTTAAGATCCTAGAATCTCTTAAAGATAGCAACAAAACACAACCAATAAACAAATACAGAAACCTCCAGATAATACAGAAACAACACAAACAAGCCTTATAACCACACATTAGTGGTATAAAATGAAGACCTTGAAAGAGCAAGCAGGACAAAAAAAGAGAAAAAGAAAAAAAAAAAGACTTCCATTGAGCATCTCTTATCAAGCACTGAACACTTTGGGACTGAAAGCAGGTATAATGTTTAGTATGGAAGCAATGAACTATATAGAACAGAAAATGAAGAGAGGGTGATAAAAGTGGAACATGCAAGTCCAGTAGGATCCTGTTTACCCTTTCCTGGATTCAGTTATCCAAGATGTCACATCATATTTCCTTAATCTTAAAAACTAGATGACTCCAAAGCTTAATTCAGCACCAGCAGCATCTGACGTGGGCTGCCTTCTGGTCCCTCAGCTTCAGCTCACCTTACAGAGAGTTCCACTGCACTCCCTAAGTGAGAGGTGAATCAAGGTCTTTGTAGAGGAGCCTGGACAAGGTCAGGTTGAGAAGCAGGACAAGGGAGAGGAACTTGTTGGGAAAAGATGAGCAGAAACCATTCCTAGGAAGGCTGGCAGTGTAGGGACTATTAACAGTGCGTAGGTATCATATTTCCACTGTAGCCAGAGGCTGAGTTGGGGGGAGTGGTGTGGGAAGTTGGAAGTGGTGTGGTCTCTTCCCACTTGTTCTGGTTGGCTTTGTTTTTCTTAGACCTTGGAAAACCCTGGTTGAATACTCTCCTTCAACTGCTTATGAATGCCAGGAATTACATTATCTCAGAAGGCCTCTTCCACAGTGAGAGAAAAGTTGATGACTATTATCAACTGGAATTATGGGGAAAAATGAGAAGAGATTAAGAATCCATAATGAGACCAAAGCAGGGCATTAGTCACCCAGGGCAGGGCAGCCATTAGCCTGACAGAAGTACACGTCTGGGTGAAAGGGATCTGGGAGTTGGTAGCCAAGTGTGCTGGCAGGCCCATAGACCTTTGTTAGCGAAAGGCAATTCAGACACGGTCCGGAGGATAATGGAGCCGGTTTCTGCTATTGTCCTGGAGATACCACGTATTCTGAGAGGGCTCACGTTTTGGGACCCAGTTCAGGGTGACACTCTGAATGTCCCTGCGGCATGAACGGTCCTAAGGCGATCTGTATGAGAAATGTGAGAAATGGAAAAGAGCGGAGTTCTCCTCCTAATATACTCAAGTTGGTGATTTTATTCATCAACTAAGAAGCCTCATTTTGTACCTCTGATAGCAGGGCGGGAGCTCCCTGGTGGCTTCCAGCTGTTCGGAGAGGTTGCAGGGTACCTGTGATTCCTGGATGAGGGGCTGGGGGCATTATATGAGACCATCCCCGGGAATGTAGCTGGCATAGCGCCTGATGAGCACAAGGTGCCCAGCAAGTGGGAACTGTCTCATCATGCTCCTACACTAAATTGTATACTGTCTCTTCAACCCCAGTGTTATGCATTGAGGGGAGGGCCCATATCTCTACAGTAAATCCCCAGAATCTAGTACTAAACTGGCATACAGTGGCCAGAAACTCAGCAGGTGGGATGAGCTTGCCATCTAGGTATTTAAGTGAGGGAGGAAAGAGAAGGGGAAGCTCCAGAAAAGATACCCCAGCCACTGGGAAGGCAAGTGCGTGTGGTGGTGGGGAGGACATAAGGGTGGTTAATATCATTTTTCTCTGATTCCCAATTAACTTTATCCAAGTACCTTTTATGTTTAGAACTTCTCTGATAGCCACAAAGGTGATCGAAGGCTGCTAATGCTGGGTACCTGTCTGGATCTTACAGCTGTGGATATGAATGTCCCAGAGTAGTCCCAGAATAGTGCCGGCCACCAGTTAGACCTGGGGTTAGGATTTATAACAAAAGAACTTTACTTTGTGTAGTGCTCTACCATTTTCAAATCTCCAGGTAGAGTTGCCAGATGAGTTACAAAACCACCCAATTATATTGGAATTTCAGACAAACAACAAATAATCTTTTAATATATATATGCCCTATATATTGCATGGGACATAGACTAAAAAAATTATTTGTTGTTTATCTGAAGTTCAAATGTAGTTGGGTGCCCTGTGTGTGTGTTTTCCCCCCTACATCTGGCAATACTATCTCCAGGTAGAGGAGTTAAAGCACAGACACTGTTAATATAGATGTGGTTTGCACTCCCAGCTCTGCAACTTATGAGCTTTGTGTCTTTAGGTAAGATTTCCTTTTAAAAATCCAGCCAGAGTTTTCTTGTGTGTGCCAGACCATGCTGTGAGGACTTAATGAGATAATGCATGCATAGGCTCAGCGCATAGTGACTACTAAGGAGGTTGTAGTTATTGTTATGGTCTTACTCAAGGCTTGCCCAGGAGGCAGCCAGGCATTTCTTTACCCATGTAATAGAGGAAACTAAGACTCTGAGAAGCCCAGGTCTCAAGTTTTGACTCCTAGTTCAGCTTTTTGTACTAGATTGATGATACCAAAGTGTTGTTTTGCTACCATCTTGACATGGAAAAGCAGACTATGCTGAGGAACTACCCAGTGCTACCTGTTTTCCCAGAGCAGGGAGAGCAGGCCCCTCCTCAGAGGTCCAACTGGAAGCCTGGTGAGTCCCTTTGCCCATCAGCACCTGTGGCCAACAGGGAAGGGGCATTTCTTTCAGGGGGTTTCCAGTCATGAGCCCTTTGATGCTGTAGGCCATGACCCAAGCCACAGTAGGATGAGAAGCACTTCCTGCCACCACCCCTTCCGTGCCCCTCTGCAGACCAGCAGAGGCCCTGCCACTGAGGACTCCATGGCTCAATTCTCACCACCCACTTATCTTTATCTGCATGATGGCCTAATCTGTACTTGTTCTTGGCACTAATTTACATGCCCTTCCTAGGAAGTGTGTATGTTAGGAGAACACTCTGGGTGCAAGTGACAGAAACCTAACTGAAACCAAAGGGGGATTTGAACCTCCATAACCCAGTCTCAGGCAGAGCTGCTGATGTCTGCCTTAGGGATCACTGCAGCCAGGGCTTGAATGTTTTCATTACTCTCTCAGGTTCTGTTCTTCTGTTTGTCTGCTTCATTTTCTCTTGCCACAGATGGTTTCTGTCTTCTAAAAGGGGACAGGCAGCCCCTGACTTTCATGGTTACAACCTCACAGTCAGAGAGGGAGGAGGTCCTTCTCTGTCACTTCCAGCAAAATAAATAAATAGGTAAATAAAAATTGGGGAAGGATCCTATCGGCTCAGCTTGGGTCATGTGCTCATCCCTGGACCAATCATTGTGATCCAAGAGATGGGATCTTCATCCTGTGGTTATCCCATGCCCATTATTGAAGCCAGGGGGATGAGATGTTCACCCCTTATCAGAACCATTATGTGATGTTCATTAGGTTACTTTGGGAGCAGAGCAGTTTACAAATAGTTGGGATGGGAGAATATGATTATCAGAAGAAGGAAGGGTTGATTCCTGTGTATCCTTGTAAAGAAAGAGTTCAGGGCTAGGAGAATCTGGGCAAGGAGACTGGCTGGATGATTTTTATGAGGAGCAGGGAGCAGGAGGTCACCTGGGTCATGGAGATAAAATTATTTGGTCTCTATTTGGGTCTCTTCTGGACCTTACATCATTTTGGTTTGGTTTGGGCACTGGGATAGGGCTGATGGTAACTTCCAAAGGGAAAACAGAGGTATGCTTGTGGCTCATGGGGCAGCTGATACATTTAGCACTTTGTGGGGGTAATTGCATCCATGGACATTCTATTATTAGGCTTTTACTTGATGCCTAGTGAAGGACTAAGCACTTTAGGAGTTCCAAAAACAATAGAAGACAAGATTTCAGTCTTTGAGGAATTTATAATCTTCTTAGGTCAACAAGATGTGCACATGTAGAACACTCAGGAAATCCGTTAAGGAAGTGCCAGATGGTGTCTGTAGAAGAGGCTCTGGGTTCTGTGACACATCAGGGCCTGGGGTTCGCGGCCTGGGTGGAAAGACAGGGAAAACTGCCTAGAGGAATTTGAGCTGGGGCTTGGGGAACAAAATGCAGGATGAATGCAGGAGGATGGCCGCCCAAATAATAAATTTTTATTGTGCCTTAGTATAGATAAATGAAAATCAGGTTTTGCAAAGGAGGTAGCCAGGGTGGATGCTGCCTCAGAATGAGGACCCAGGTCTCGTCCCAAAGAATATGAAGAAATACCTTTGTTCTCAGGCTGCAACATGCATTTTGGAGAAAGGACAATTCAGTTTCCTTTTAAAATTAAAAAAAATTTTTTTTAATGTTTATTTTTGAAAGAGAGACAGAGCATGAGTCAGGAGGAGTAGAGAGAGAGGGAGACACAGAATCTGAAGCAGACTCTAGGCTTAGCTGTCAGCACAGAGCCCGATGTGGGGCTCAAACCCACAAACCGCGAGATCATGACCTGAGCTGAAGTTGGATGCTTAACCGACTGAGACAACCAGGCACCCCAGGACAATTCACTTTCTATGGAGATCTGCTTTGCTAATATACGATGAGGTACTCAGCCATATCATGTAAATGACCATAGAATAGGGAAAATCACTTATTTTTCTTATTTCAAGCAGGTTAGGATTTGTTTATGAATGAATACATGGGAAATGTTAAGAGACAAACTTAAAAAAAAACTTTAAAAAAAGGCAAACGTTTTCATGAATATTGTGAGGATCCAGGAAGCAGCAGATGTGCACAATGGGACAGGGTTTTTAAAGTCTGGAAGACCTGGGCTTGAATTTCATGTTTGTGGCTTACTAAGGGGCATGACCTCAGGCACTGAGCCTTAGTTTCCTGGCCTATGAAAGAGGAATAAGGTTGGTACTCACTTCATAGGATTTTATTTTAGAGAGTGGATAGATTATCTATGTAAAATCCCTAGGACAGCCTTGGGCAAGTAGGAAAGACTCAATAAACAGTTGTTGTTATTATTGTAAGGAAATATAATCTAGGTGTAGGCAGTTGGAGCAGGAACCATTGTGGTTCACTACTTATTATGTGCCTGACCCTGGACTACATAGGCACTTTACACATATGATTAAATGTAATCACCACAAAAGACATGTGAGGGAGGTAGAGTGATCTTCATTTTAAATTTTTTTTTCAACGTTTTTAATTTATTTTTGGGACAGAGAGAGACAGAGCATGAACGGGGGAGGGGCAGAGAGAGAGAGGGAGACACAGAATCGGAAACAGGCTCCAGGCTCCGAGCCATCAGCCCAGAGCCTGACGCGGGGCTCGAACTCACGGACCGCGAGATTGTGACCTGGCTGAAGTCAGACGCTTAACCGACTGCGCCACCCAGGCGCCCCTGATCTTCATTTTAGAGATGAGAAAAGTGAGCCTCAAGGAGCTTAAGGGGCCCCAGTGAGGTTAAGGAACCTAAGGGTGCCTGATTCCAGAATCTTGCTCTCTTTTCTTTAGGTGGACAATAAAAGATGGCTAGTTGAGGTATGAGGTGGAGGATGGGGTGGCCAGGCAATTTCTGGGCCAGAGGCCGCATCATAGACTCTCCATTCAGATGTCTTAGAAGGGACCCAGGAAATTGGAAGTGAGGGGGCAGCGATGCAAACCCAGTAGAAATGGTTGCTAAGACAAGATACAGGTAGGTGATCTCTTCTTGAGCCAAACTCCCCAATGAATTTCTGCCAGCAGCATTTGCCCAGGAATGCCAGAGAGAGAGGGAGTCCCTGAGAACCCTGGGAGCTTTGCTAAGCAAGTGTGACCTTTCCCTTCCCTTGGGTCAGAGCCTCCTCTCTCAGGAAGGCCCAGAGCTCTTGGGAGACCCTTGCTCCAGTGACCCCTCTCCAGCCCCACAGAGGAGGGGTGCTGGCTGGAGCTCCCCATGTGGGGGTGACAGCCAGCCTCTGCCATGGCAATTGCTCCCATCTAATGAAAACATTTCAGGACGGCATAAAGCAAAGGCACAAAGCGAAGTGGAGCTTTGCTGATGTGTGGACAGGTGCAGGCCAAGGAAAAAAAAGGTTTGAGTATGCAAAGTTGAATTGCTGAGACATGGGATATCTTAATAGCGTGGGAAAAGGGGATTGTGAGATCAAAGGCTGTGATAAGAGGGAGATTATTTCATCATGACTGCTAAGGAGACGGTGGTCATACATGCAGGGCACACACCTCACACACGCCCATTTCTTTGATTTCAAAGTCGTAAACACTCAATCCAATTCCGGCCCCCTTCTCTGACTCCCTACCACACTGGCCAATTCTGCACTGGTTTTACTTGCTGCGGGGATGCAAGACTTCCAGGGCCCACTACATTTGCTCCTGTGTCATTTTCATTTTATTTCCCCGCTCATACTTTTATTTCTTCATAGCTAAGTATTTTCCTCTGGTGAAGCATCCCGGCTTTTGCTTGAAGTCCCAGCCTATGTTCTTTATTTGGTTGTAACCATTGGGAGTTAATTTGGAGGCTTAAACACATTATTATTGCATTTTAAGAAAGACAAACCGGTTTGCCAGCATTATTTCTAGTTCTTAAAATTCAAAGCAGTTTGTTAGAGGTTGTTCCTTGCTTTTGGAGATGGAGCTGGTTTCAGCTTATAGCCCGTTGTCTTCACACCCGTCTCGGTGACTAATACTGTAAGATGGATTTCCTTTTTTTTTTTTTTTTTTTTCTTTCCTTGAAGTGGGTTTCAAATCCCCAAAGAATTTCTGGGAGGGGAAACAATCCTTTAATTGAAAGCAAGAGAAAACAAAACAAAAAAGCATAAGAGAGCTGACAAAAATATCATGTTTAATGAAACCAAGTTCCATCCCTGCAGATGGCTGTGGAGGCACAGAGTGACCTAAAGATAGAAAAACGAGTTTCTTTTACATGCCTTGTAGAGGGTTTTTTTTTTTTTTTAAATGTTGCGCATATGACTGACCAGCACCTTGCAGAGCCCTGAATGAGCAGGAGCAGGTAAGAGTCCAACCTACCCTTCCAGATGGGTTGGGTCCCCCAAGGCGGTGCTAGGATGGCTTGTGAAGGCATCCTGGGTTCTGCCCTCCTCTGACTGCCCACGGCACGTGTGGTGTGTGCTGTATCATTCAGCTTGGATGCAGTCACTTACCATCTGTGTGACCTCAGGCAAGGGACTTAACCTGTTTGGGCCTCAGTTTCCTCCTTGGCAAAGCTGGTGGGAATCATATCTACCTCCGTGGGTTTTTGTGAGGATTATTTAAGATAAGGTGGGGAAAGTTCTTGGCATAATGTCTGGTTCTTAGAAAAGGGTGCTGGTTCTTCCTGTGGCCTGATCTTCCTACCTGTGTGTGCAGCCAGATCATAATCTCCTGGTGGGTGGGTTCTGGGCCTTACATACCGGAGGAGCTTCTTGGGTGCTGGATACCCAAGGAGGCCCTTACAATCGATGTGGGCTAAATGAGTAACCAAGAATAACGGAATTACTGAGGCAGATTTCTTAAAATAACCTGAAAAAGTACCAGCCTCTTTGAACTTCCCTCTTAAAGAAACAAATTAAACAAAACACATAAAAAATGAACACATTAAAAACCTCTACAAGGTTGAAATGAACTTTAATTAAGAATTAATGACTTGAAAGTTTTCCTATTCTGTCAATTCTTGCGTCACATTGGTAACTTTTCTCGTCCGCCTTCCGTCTCTGGAGTTACTCTCTCCAAGGCTGAGACAACGTGGGTATATTTTGTAGCTGGAAATACACTTGACCTTTTTCCACTGGGGAAGGGTGCTAATGGTCCTAAAGATGGCATGTGGACCTCTGATCCATGAGATCCTGAGATAGCAAAGGAACAGCTTATTTTGGAATCTTCTTTGCTGGAGAACAAGGGGGAACCCATGTATCTTTTTCTCACTTTTCTCACTTCCTCTGCACATGCGCCGGCTGCCGCCAGCCCAGAGTTATTTCAAACCCTTGTCTGGGGTCTCTGACTCCCCCTGGGTACACGTAGCCTACGTGCATTTTTCCTGCCCTCACTCCTTCTCTCCACTTTGCCCTCTGTGCAGTAATGCTCCCTGTCTTTGGTTTTCCAGCTTGGCAGTTCATCTCTCTGCATGCTATTTGCTCATCTCAGTCCCTTTTAAGATGGGGTATGGACACCTTAACCTATTGAATTGGGTTCGTTGACCCAAGGAGGTATCGTTTCTCTCTTTCTCTCCTTCTCTCCTTTCTTCTTCCTTCTCTTTCCCTCTCTCAGTTTACTTCAGTACCTGCACATTTCTGGCTGGCATTTCATATTTTAACGAATTCAGAAAAACCTTTTATTTTGATGTCCTTTACTTTATAAAAATTCCATATCATACCTAGCAACCCAAATTGGCCTGAAAGATAAATAGCAGCTACCCTTTCTTTTTCAAATTATGAAAGGTTTCCCTCTAGGAACAATAGCTGGGATGCTGGCAATGAATCCATTTATTAAAACAATTTATATTTCACTTTTATGAAATATGTCTATGTGTAATTTGAGGCAAACCTGTGTTTCTTTATGGGTTTTTCATCTCCTCATTCTTTTTACTCCGGTCCTTCCTTCCCCTGTCCTAGCCATTGCTGGTCCAGTGGAAACTTAGCGGCCAGTGTACTTTAACACATTCATCTGGTGAGTAAAGTCGGGATCCCTTTAATTTGCATCCTACCCTTGCTTTGTCAGGGCAAGATGGGGGGCAGGACGGGTGTGAAGGGACTAACACCACTTTTTAATCACTTGGAAAACATACCCTTCCCTTTGGCTTTGCTTCTGTTCAGAGGCTTTCAAGCCTGTTAAGTCACACCTGGCCCCCAAATAATTGCATCCTCCACATTAAAGTTTATTGCCCCCTTCAATAGGAATGGAACGAACATGGGGAATTTAGAGACAGACCACAGGCTTCACTGAGCAGTGAAATTCACCCAGGTGTGACATGGTGGGGAGGCAAAGCACCAGGATGGAGGAGAAGACCCGCATGGGGCTAGATGGCACCCGTACTTACCCACGGGGCCCAGAGGTTCTGAATGGACAAAGCCTGTGTACCCTGAGCGGCAAGAGTGACCCGGGCTTGGAGGACTGGTTAATGATGCCCCCTACTTGTTTGGTGATCTTTGCTTTCTACATTTTTTAAATCCTTTCTTTCAAATAGCCTCAAAATGCTTTTTTGCTTTCATCTCTGCCAAGGCCAAAGGAACAGCATGGGTTAAATCTAGTTAGCCATGCCTGTGCTTACAGACAGCCTCTCTGTCTCTCTCAGACACACACACACACACACACACACGCACGCACGCACACACACACAGTCCAAACTTAACTGATTTAATTTCCATTATGAAAGGTGAAGTGCTGGTAGGAAATCGGGGGATTGGCTTTGGGAACAAAGTTAACAGCACAGAATTGGAAATACTGAGTCTGAGAAAGATTACTTTTTTTTTTTTTTTCCTTTAAGGGCAATAAGGTGACTGACTCTGGCCACAGACAGGATATGCCAGGAGAGCCTTATCACACACAGGCTGTTTTTGCCCCTTTCTCTGGTCACCCAATCTCTCTCCATGTGCTGCTTTTGGAACTTCCTGGTGCTCGGGCCTGGCCTCGAGAAAGGGAACAGCCATTCATGTCCAGACACATTTGCAGACTTCTGGCAAAATAGCCGGAGCTCACGAAAATTTACACTTTTCCTGGCACCTGGCCGAGAGTAGGAGCAGGATTTGGCTTGGGTTTGCTTTCAGTTAGAAAAGCCCTTTGGGGGTGAGGGTGGAGAGTTGGGAGTGAGGTGGCAGCAAGATCCTCATGAAGGGTCAGAGCTGCTGAAATAAATATCAACTCGGCTAGGGAGTGCGATTCCTGTAATTATATCTGCCCGATGACTTATAATCAGCATTCTTAGCAGAGTCTGTAACTTTCATGTTTTCTCCTCCTGTGTGCGATCTGGGTGGCACCGATGGTGTGGGTGGGAGGGAGAATAACACCTTGATTAAAAAAAAGTGGTGTTAGTGGTGGTTGGTGCTGTTAACATGAACATCATTCTCATTGAGATTACCTTTGAAATAATGCCAGTGGGGCATTTGCTGGAGTTTCTGGTGGTGGGGAAGGGGCCCAGAGGACTGTGTGTTGTTTTTCACTAGGAGAATCCTGTGTGCATAGACATTTAAACTACCAAAACAAAGCTGAGCGTGTGAACGAAGCTCAGACTTGCCATATTGGTCCTGTCCTCCAAGTGAGGGTCCATTTTGGATCCCAACCCAAACCATCCTCTATCTCCCCCTTTTGAAATACTTGAGAGAAACCAGCCGTCTGCCAGTCCACAGGCTGTGTGTCATTTCCTTTTCTCTCCAAGCCTCACTCTTTCCACAGAGGAGACTTTTCAAATTAACGTTTTCAGTTCATTAAAGACCTTTTCGCAAACATTTCGTTCTGGTAAAGGCAGTGTTTCATCTGGAAATGGTCAGGCTCGTGTTGGCACAGAATGGTGTGAGAAAGAAAAAAAAATCAAATCCCTTCTTACCAAGTAGACAGACAGTGTGCACGAAACCTCAAGTGGGTCTTCCTTAGAGGATGGAGAGATTTCTTTGGAAGGAAAAAACAAAGTCAGTGAATGAAAATTATTTGCTTGTGTGTTTTGCAAAACTAACAAGGGAATAGGGGAGCTGGGCTTTCATTCCCTTTCTTTAAAAAAAATTCTCTGGGAAGAAGCAACTCACACTGTGCCCCTTTGTCTTGCTTTTGCTAATATCCATTGCAGCCTCTCCAGAGCTTGCTTGGTGCTCAGGGAGTAATGCATGAAAATCCTTCTGCCTTCAAATGAAAATACGCATGGCCTTCCTTTCTCTGCCCCGTTTGAACCAGACACTTGGAGAGTCTCATGCAAATGGCTGGTTTCCCCAGAACAGACCAATGGAGCAAAGCAGCAGTACCTTGACAAGCTTGAGTGCTTGGGACTTGTTGGACAAAATTACAGAAAATATTCAGTTGATGCAGGACTGGAGATAGGCATACAGGATGTTCAGTTTCTGTTGCTGTGGTTGCCTCAACCTGGGAGAAAGAACCCAAGAATCTTAGTGCAGGAAAGGAACCTGAGACATTAGCTAGTCTGTGTGTGGATTTCTTTTTTTTTAAAGCTGTGTTTTGTAGAGCCCCAGATGACCTCAGGATTAGCTCCATTTTTACATGGTGGAGTTTGGTATAAGATTTCCACCAGACCTCAAACTCCCTGAGACCTCGGCTGTATTTGTGTTGTTCATGCTATTTGCACAAAGTCAGCTATAGGTAAATATTTGCTAAGTGAATAGAGAATGAATAATGTAGCCTAAAAGGAGTATGAAAACCATGGGTCCAGTCTTTTTGCTCTCTTCTTCCACCCAGTTTACATCAAGGCCAGAGATGCTGGGTGGGTTTCCCAAGGTCCCACAGCTGGCCACTGGCATGGCCAGGGCTGGAGACCCAGGCCTCACCCACAGCTAGTGTCTTAGTGTCACCTCTGTCAGTGGGACTCAATAATAACCACAAATGCCTTGGAGACAGCTTTCAGGTAGGGTCACTGTTCCCCACTCACCTTCCAACCAGTGGGCATGACTAGCTGGAGCTGCACAAGGGCAAGGGGTACGTGTGTTTGTTCATCTCTGTGTTCTGTGTGCCTACCACAGTGCCTGACAGTAGCTGCTTGGCCACTGTCATATTTGAGGAATGAATGAACACAAACACAACTCCAGTTCGAGTTCCCTTCTCTTGGATAATCTAGAGAGAAAAGATCATTTTCGGTCCCAAGTTTGTCCTCAAGACCCATAGAGATCTGTGGGTCTTAACTGAAGTATTAGCACCAATGGAACGTCACCTTCAGCAGCATCCAGTCTCCTTCATCATCATCATCATCATCATCATCATCATCATCATCATCATTGTCACCATCAATAGCACCAGGCAGATATGAAATACCTTACTCTTGTGAGGCTGTACATTTCTTCTGAGGCAAATAAGCAGTTCTTGCCTTATTTGAACATGGCTACTGGTTGGTCCTACCCCTATAATCTTCTTAGTCTTGCCCTTTGTAAATAATAGACTTCCACAGCCTAAATTCATGGGGTGATACAAAGAGCACCAGAATCCTAAAGTTGCAGGTTTTGGTGCTAGAGTTGGCTCCAAAACTTCTGAGGTTCTGTTATCTTGTACACATCCCTTGTCCTATTTGACCTTCAGTTTCTGCATCTGTCAAAAAGAGAAACAGACCATGTGGATTTGCCACTTACCAGCTGTGTGACATTGGTCAAACCACTTAATCTTTAGCTCTAAGCTTCAGTGTTCTTGACTATAAAATGGGTTCCTAATGGTCTGTACTTCTCAGCGTTGATGTAAGGATTATATGAGTTCATGTATGCAAAACGCTTGGCATAGTTAAGTGCTTGATATTTATACTGTCATAATTATTCTCATCTCACAGGAATCATGAAGACTGTATGGAATGATTCATTATACAGAAGAATTCTGTATAACATAAGGGATGGCTATTGAATTTGTAATTATTTTCTCTGTGTATCCAGTTAACTCACCAGCTTTCACACTTAGGTATTTGACAGAAATACTAAAGGTAAATAGATCCAAATGGAGTCATGACCTTAGCTCATTTCCAGTACTCTCCCCATCTCCCTCACCCTTCTGGTCCAACTCATCTCCTCTTCCTGTGTTTCTTGTTTCAGTGAATGGTGTTGACAACTGTGTAGTTGTCCAAACAACTGTCCGAAAGTTGGGAAGAAGTCAGTTTCTACCTCACCTTCATAACCACTCAATTACCATGTCCTATCAATTTCCCCAGTTAGGGGACCTTCTCCTAAAGCTGGATATACTTCTCCCTTGGCACTGTACTACCGGGCAACAAATCTGAGTCTGTTGCCTGGGCTTGGGTAGCTGTCTGTCAGTGACCCTGCTGCCCCATTCTTGCTGTCTACACTCATATGTTTGTGTCTTCCCACTTGTTGCCTCTGGCCTTTACACAAATAACTCCTCTTCCCCCTTACCTGGGAAATCCTTCAGAATTTAGCTTACAGAGTTCCTACCGGAAGCTCCCCTGATTACCCTTCTCTGGTCTGAGTTCCTTCTAGGGGCATCTCAACTATACTGCCCCGGGCCTACCTCTGCCATAGTATTTACCATCAGACCATATTAAGATTTTTAGAGCTTGTAAACCTGGAATGGATTAAGATGTTCTCATTTTGATATGCTACCTAAAATGAAAGCAATACTAAACTATATATGTCATAATAATGATAGATAATGGTTACTGAGAGCACTTATTATGAAACAGGCTTTGATGCTTTATGTTAAAATTAATTTGGTTTTCTTTTTTTTTTTTTTTTTAATTTTTTTTTCAACGTTTATTTATTTTTGGGACAGAGAGACAGAGCATGAACGGGGGAGGGGCAGAGAGAGAGGGAGACACAGAATCGGAAACAGGCTCCAGGCTCTGAGCCATCAGCCCAGAGCCTGACGCGGGGCTCGAACTCACGGACCGCGAGATCGTGACCTGGCTGAAGTCGGACGCTTAACCGACTGCGCCACCCAGGCGCCCCTAATTTGGTTTTCAAAATAACTAGCAATCACATAATATGCTCTATGCTATGCCTATTTTATAGATGAAGAAATTGAGGCCCAGGATGTTTAAGAAACTTGTCCAAGGTCACAGAGCTAGTAAATGGCAGAGCTGTGCTTCAAATACAGGCAGGGTTGCTCCAGAATCTATATTCTTAACCATCCACTGTAAAGAAGTTTAACAAAGTTCTGATTTTTCTCTATTTTACATTTTTTGGGGAAAAGTCCAATATGAAATTCTTTCAAAAATCTTTCTCTTTTTCTCCTGCTGTTGGCACTGCTAGGCTGAGCCTCTGTGCATATGCTTAGCTTGCCTACTGGTCACCCTGTGTTGCTCAGCTTACAGTGTAGAATTGCCTTTGACATATCTCTCTTCCCTCTGGACTCTGATCCCTGAGGGCAGGTCCTGTGTCTGTGTCTGTGTCTGGGTGCCTCTCAGGGAGAAGCTCACCCAAAATGAAGAGCCTGTGTGTACTACCACACCTTGGCTAGATCCCCCCTCATGGTTTCCTTCCCCAGCCAGGTTCATGCAGAGCTAGTGATAGGGTGGGCTGAAGTAAGGGTGACTCAATCTTCTCTAGAACCTTCTATTCCCTCTCCTATGCTCCTGCAACTGATTCCCTGGTAGTTTCCTGCCTCTCTCCATAGTTCTCCACATGGCCTCAAAAACCCTGTCTCCTAAGCTGTAGTTGGAAGGAGGTGTGAGTTGTAAATACATTCTAGTATACTAAATATAAATGATAAAGAAATAAAGACTCTCTTTCACTCCCCCTGTTCTCAGGACCCATAATTCTAAGATAAACACTGTAGGATTAAGAAAACAACAACACATGAAGGTTGCCACTTGCCTAATTGAGAGGAGGTTGAACTGAAGTTTTGGCAACATCCTTCTGGAAGGCTCTTGACCCCTGCAGCCTTCCCCAGTCCTCATGCTGAAAATACACATAAGCCCATGAGCTATTCAGTTGTCCTTGGGGGACTCTCTCCTTCATAGGGTTAGTTGTTTTTCTCTGTACTGCTGAGCTGTATTAGTGAGTACCTGTTCACTTGGTATTGTGAAGAGAAAGCTTATATTTGACTTATCAATGTTTTATTTGCTTGTTTCTTTTTGGGTGCTAGATTCCCTTTTTCTTTGGCCCTCAAAGAGATTTCATCCTCCAAAGGAAGCAATGATGCCTCTCTCCAAACTTTCTCTTTTCTGACTTTTGTCAGTTTCATTTAACTTGAGCTAAGCTATTGGAAATATGCCTCTCAATATGTATTGTATTTTATTTTTTCCATAAATAAGGATTGAACCTACTATGTGCCACAGGGGTGCCAGGCTTTTTATGGGAGAGTTCGTCATGGCAGGGGAGCACAGGGTTTGGGTAGTACTGTGGGAGGATACAGAGAAATGACTGTATTCACAGCCACTAGGAGTCCTACTGGGTGCAAACAGCCTCCTAGGTATGATAGTTGTTGTGTTCCCAGGGAGGGTTCTGCATTCTGTATGTGTATATAGATTAAATGTCTTCTAGTCTTGATTACTTTAGGTGTAGTCTCATGGGAGTCAGTGACAGAATTACCTTTAACTTTTTCATCACTCTCAGATTCTTTGACAATTAAGCAGGTGAGTTCAGACTTTGTACTTTTGCAGCTGATTTCTAGTAGGACCAAGATATGTTTAGACCTGGGAGAGAGGATTTGATTTTTGGATTAGGAAGCTTCTAGACTCTGAGTCCATTTGGGCAATTAGTTTTGTGCAATGTAATCAACAATGAAAGTTTTTCGCATAAGTATATCCCCAATATTGCCTGGGGTATACTTATAGTAAATTAATATTTGTTGTTTATATGAAATTCAGTTTTAACTGGGTATCTTGTGTGTTTTTGTTTGGTTTGTTTATTTTTGGTTAAATCTGGCAACCCTAGAAGGTAGGCACTTGAGGAATGGGTTTTGAAAAGATCCACACTGTATGTGCCTGGTTGTGTTTGTATGTTAGGTATGTGTTTGGGGAAGAGAAGGGAGGGTCTAGGGGAGAATTACTTGGGCAGCTGGACAAGTGCATGTCACAGGAAAACTCTGATAGGGAAATTAATGATGAGTATTTACTCATAAAATAATTCTGGTTATCTCAGGAGAAGCAACCTGGGGCTTAGTGATATCCTAAGGAAGAGAGTCTCTAACTGCTCTTGGCACCATGGGTTAAGTATGGTGGAAGGAATACCAAAATGTGCCAGGATAGCTGAATATCTGTATCTTGGTCAGTCAGTGTGGTCTTGGGCAACCCATTTCAGTCTGTTTTGTCTCATTTTCTGTATCTGTCAGATACGGCTTACTAATAATCATTTTATTTACTTCAAGGGTTTATTTTGAGTTATAAGTTGAAACAATTCTCAAGCTATTTGAAACATTGGTAAACTCGTAAGTTTTACTGATAACTTGGTAAACATTGGTAAACTTGCTATACTACTAAAGGAAATGGACCCTTTGTCTTGCCAAAATAGACAATTGTACCACATACTTTTGGGATTCCAGGTCTTGGAATCCATGCTTTGGATACTCCTAACAGAAAGTGCAGTGGACCCCTCTCCTCCATTCAGCAGGGAAAGCCCTTTGGATAAGTTCTCAGGTGGTTCTGGTTTTCTCTAAATGCTGTTTTGAGGTGGCTACTGTTCTCAGTACCTCAGTGGGATTCTTAAGTGACTGAAGAGGATTTGGGATATTAACGTACAAGCTGGTTTAACTTAGCAGAGAAGGAATGTCTGGGTAAAAATTGAATGTAGAAATGATTGAACATGCATTTCTCCACAATGACTTCAGTATCTCTACTCAGGTGAATAAGCAGAATGTGTCACATACATAATAAGATATATCATTCACATTGCACTCGAGAGTTTACGATGTGCCTTTTTACACACATTATCTCATTCATGTATATATTATCTCCCTGTGGGCAAAAAACAGACCTTTTGCTTCTTTGTACACATCTGGGGAGGAAAGCAGGCTCCAGAAAGGGTGACTGAGCAACCAGGCCCGACACACACACTGTCTCCCCCATGCACTTGTGCTTCACCATCTGGGCACTACCAAACTCCTTTGCTCCTCACTCTGCTCTATTAACAATGCTCAGTTAGTGTTTTCTATCATTGGTCGTTACGTGGAACTTAGTACTTTCTTATACCATTGCTTATAGGACTGTTGTGTGGAGGGCAGGGATTTTTGTGTCTTTTGTTCATTGTCTTATTCTCCATATTGAGAATATTGCACATAACAGGTACTCAAGAAATATTCATTGAGGGGCGCCTGGGTGGCTCAGTCCGGTAAGCGTCCGACTTCAGCTCAGGTCACGATCTCGCGGTCCGTGAGTTGGAGCCCCGCGTCGGGCTCTGGGCTGATGGCTCAGAGCCTGGAGCCTGTTTCCGATTCTGTGTCTCCCTCTCTCTCTGCCCCTCGCCCGTTCATGCTGTGTCTCTCTCTGTCTCAAAAATAAATAAATGTTAAAAAAATAATAAAAAAAAAAGAAATATTCATTGAATAAGTGAATTGTTCTTCATAGCTCAGTCATATCTTCTCAACCAGATTCTAGTAACTGTGAGGGCAGGGACAATATCTTCATTTCTCATGTTTCCCCAGTGTATTTCACATGGTGCTGAAGAACTTGAATATTAGTGATGTCATTTATATGAAACAACCCACACATGCACACGGAAATGTGCTATGGATGGGTAGATGTGGCCATTGGCCATTCAAGGACCTTCATGGGATAAATAAAGGCACTCAGTTTTGGAAGCCTCACCCCACATTATATTGATCTTTAAAGTGCACATATATTTCATGATGTGTTTGTGTGCTTGTGTGTGTGTGTGTCTACACACATATAATTTTGCTCTAAAATAATTTTTGTAATTTGCTTTGTTAATGGTTACTTTATCATTTTGATTTCACAATTTCTATTTTGTAATTTGGAGCCCCCCTTTTTTTTCACCTCAAATATTTTCTTGGCCCTTGACAAGCCTACAGGTCTCAATCACTGTGCCTATAGTGACTGATGCATACAATGACTTTGCCTGTGGGTACTTCCAGGACAAGAGTGACCTAGAAGGCACAAAATGATGATGAGTTCAGCATCCCAGCGGAACTGTTCTCCATCCCCTTTTTTCCTGTCTCTGGGCCTTCTCTCCTGCCCTGCCCCATCTGCCAGACTCCAGGCGTGTGCTCAGAGAGGATGCGCTGTGAGTTTTATGGTATCTGTTGTTGTCCCCCAAGTGCAAGCGTCTAATTAGGCTTGACACTACCGAGGCGTTTCCCTGACATTTATGTCACTGTCTCTCAATCTTTAGCAGCATTTGGTCTTGTGGGAAGCACAACAAACAATGTCAGAAACAACATAAAATTCCCCATTAGAGGGGGCCCTCGGAAACCGTGGTGCTGTTTATTAGGCGCACTCAAAGGGGAGGCCGAAGGGTGGAGCCGGGTGTGTAGAATCTGGGCTTGGAGGAAGAAATAAAATGGCTCATTTAAATTCTTAAGAACTGCATAGGAGGCAGAAGACACAATGAGTATCTTAGAGAAGAAAGGCCATCAGTTGAACAAACTAATCACATGGTAATCAAAGGGGAGTGATTCGCTGCCTACTGAGAAGTACTTTAGAAGAAGTTCCAGCCGGGGAGAGTAAAGACCCTATTGAATGACAGCTTTCATAAATTATAGATTTTTAAAAATTGCACAAAGGAATCTGTAATAACGTGCGAAATGGATTTAAAGACGAAAAGTGCCCAAAGCATCTGAGCAAGTCCAGGGAACAGGCGGGCCTGATGTGGGAGAGGCTGTGCGAGCCTTTGCGGGAAGCCCCCCTCCCCGCAAAAGCCCCGCCTCCCGCACAAGTTCCGCCCCCATCCGGGTCTGCGCCGGGGTTGTAGGATTGACCTGGATTACCTGATTGCTGTCCGGATTTGCACGCTTGGAGACTGGCTCAACGTAGACCCTAACAAGGGAAGGTGCTGGTAGGTGGCAGTTCTCTGTCTCCACCACAAACCGAGCCCCTGGGTGTACAGGCTGCGGGTCCTACGTTTCTCAGCCCCTGGCACTGGGAAGGGCTGGAGACGCTGCCTCACTGGGAGTCCTGCTTCTGCGCAAGGTCAGGCAGGCTCCCTGTCCGGATCTGGGTGGGCTGCCGGTTGTGATGGGATTGGTAGGAGGACTGCCCACCCCAAGTTCTTCTCCCCTTTTGTCCTAGGCTTGTCATAAATGTAGGCCCTCGTCCGTTGCCTCCTCTCCTGTACCAATGTAGTCAGGTGGGAGTGCGGCCTGCAGGGAAGGGCAGCCCAAGGCCAAGGGACGCTGTGAGTTGATTCTGAGCGTCAGGGCTGGGCCAGCCATCAGCCAGGAGTAACGTGGGCCGAGTTTGCCTTCTGGCCTATCGCCTCTGCAACCAGCAGCCCTTTTCTCCCACCTGTGTCCACTGTAGCTGCCTTGAGGCCTCTCTCAGGTGAGGGCCAACAATTCCGGGCGCACGGTTAGCAGATAACCAAGGTGATGACTGGTAAAGCCTTCAGGTGTGGCTCTACTCCGGCGTATCTCTTGGAAAAGGTAGTTTGAGAAGTTGGGAAAGTTAAGACAAGTTAGAAGTATTAGAACTGAGTGTTCTTTTTAGTTGTGCAATCTGGGCACAGTTAACTTTTCTGGGTCAAAGTTAAAATGGATATATGACTAGTACCTTCTTCTGAGTTGTGATGAGAGGATCAAATTGTAGTTTGATTATTTTAATTGTAATTTGTAATTGGACGTAAAGTGCTCAGTACAGGGCCCGGCGCAGTAAGTGTTCTGTAATGTCAGCTGTTGTCATGCTTCTGAGGTCTCCCTGAGCATGCCGGCTGATTGCAGAGATCTGCATGGGTGAGGTTAGGTCTCTTCCTGATGCCCTGGAGGATTCAGAGTAGAGAAGGAGCATTATCCCTTGCAAGTTCCTAATAGCACCTCCTAGGGAACCATGAGAGCTCCTCTTCTATTGTAGAGTAATTTAGCTAGCTGTTGTAACAAATGACCCCCAGATTTCAATAGCATACCACTATAAAGCTTTATTTCTAGCTCACAGTCCTGCGTAGATTGGTTGAACCGAAGAGGCCTTTCCGTTCCATGTTGTCATTCAGGACCCAAATTCTTTCCATGTAATGGTTCATTCACACATCACTTGTGCTCATGTCCATTGGCAAGAATCGGTCACACATCTCTGCTAATGTGCAAGGGGACTCGGTAATGTAGTTTAGCTGTGAGTTCACAAGAGAAAACAGGCTTGATAAGAACTTACTTGTCCCCAGAATAAACTTCAGAGTGGCACAGGATAGCTTTTGGACAGCTCAAAAACTGGAGCTTCTTAACCCAAGCCCCTTGAATTTGTGGAGGGTTCATGAACCTCTTGAAATTGGATGCTAAGTGTCGTATATATGAGCCTTTTCACTTTCATCCTATTCTCCAAAGCTGAGAGGGTGAAGTCCTGCCCCTGCTTGGACCAGAGTAGTATTATGGTACCTGCATCCTGCATCTGATATTCTTTGAAAAAAATGGTGGGCAGGGTCAGGATTTCTCTCCCCTTGTCTCTCTGTTTACTTTTCTTCCTCCCCTCTAGTTGGGAGAGAATGATGGCTAAGAGGCAGAGATTTGTTAGCACCATATCCTGTGGTGGTACTCTATTTAGAAGCTGTCAACATCAGGGAGGAGGGTTTATGTGGCTGTGAAGAGTCTAAGAGACTGCAGTGGGCAGGGTAAAGGCCCAGCGTTGCTCTTCCAGAATGCAGCTGGGACTAAGGGTCATCCAGGCCTCACCAATTTTTAATTTAGGGGCACAGTAAGTAAGAGGAGGGAGAGAGATCTGAGCGGAAGGACTCCCAGATGCCCATCTGAGACAGCCTCTGTAAGTACTGAGAGGTGACTTGATGGGGAAATGGGCATTTTTGCACTGTTGTCTCGATGCGGCATATGCTTGAGATGGTCCAGAGTGCCATTGTTTTCTTCCTGGTAATGGCCTTTACCTAAAAGACCTTCCAGATGTCGAGGGCATGGCTGAGGAGTTACAAACATTTCCATGGCTTAAAAAACAAAGTTGGAAAACCACCGGTGTAGTCTCACAATGGGGCTTTGTACTGTAGCCTGACCCTGCCTACCAGAGGGCTTTTGTTTCCAGTAGTTTCTGGCACTGGACTTCAGGAGGCCATTGGCTCTGTTTCTCTCCTAAAGTCAGAAATACTTGCAGCTGGCATTTTGTTTGCATCCTATCTCCTTAAATTCAGGGACCTGCCCCCTTTGAGGTCACGGCTGAACAGGAGTGGCCTGCTCTCTCTCCCATTTGTAAGGCAGGGCAGGAGACAATACTCCATCCGGCCTGGAGCGTCGGCTGTCTGGATGAGTACGACGCCAGCTGTCAGCCTGGGATGAGGTCAGACAGAGGCCACCCTGGTTCCAGGTGGGCAGGGGTCACTCAGGTGACCAGACTACACTGGAGGCCCAAAGAGTGTGCAGGAGCATGAACTTTTGGCCTCCTCTGCAGGGGAGGAGCTGCGATGCTGAGCAGAGTGAACTGCACACTCTGGCCAGGGAGCCGGCATTCCAGGTGCCTCCATTCCTTCAGGAAGTTCAGGCTCCCCATTGAACTTGGCTGTCTGCAACCTGAACACAGGGGCCTCTACTGTGCTGCCTGGGTAGCCCGTCACCGTTAATAGTTTTATCATCTGGGGAAGTGTTTCAGGCAGAGGTGATGCACGGATCAAACCCTGTGTCTGGCTTTGGAGGTAGTGAAGTTTAATGATTAGGGAGAAACATGCTGGAACCAGACAGCCTTTGTTCAAATTCTGTTCTACCACTGTGCAAGTGACTCAGTTTGTTCCTTTGTAAAATAGGCCAAATAAGAGTATGTACTTATTTCATAGGGTTGTTGTAAGTTTGAGTTGATGCATGTAACACATTCAGAGCAGTGCCTGGTAAACAGTAAGCACTCAGTAAATATCAGTTTTTACTATTAGCCAAAAATATACAGCCTGTAAGCAGATCTCCAGGGGAAAGGAACCCTTCTTGCTCGTGACAGTTCAAGGCTCTGTGAGTAGTATTTATGTCTATCTCATCATCTCTGAGAAGCTTCTCTGATTACTCAGATCCACAGGGCTATCTTTTGTTTTAACTGTCCCGGTGTGTTTTGACACCTTTTTCTCTAAATGATTCCTACAGATTGAGATCTCTGCCTTATCTTTTCTGTCAGTTCTCGCAGCAAGTAATATAGTAAATTCTTTTTTTTTTATTTTTTTAATTTTTAGAGAGTGTGAGCAGAGGAGGGGGCAGAGGGAGGGAGAGAGGGAGGGAGGGAGGGAGGGAGAGAGAGAGAGAGAATGAATGAGTCCCAAGCAGGTTGTACACTCAGTGCAGAACCCGATGTGGGGCTCCATCCCATCACCCTGGGACCATGACCTGAGCCAAAATCAAGAGTCATATGCTCAACTGACTGAACTACCCAGGTGTCCCAGTAATATAGTAAATTCTTATTAAACATTTCTTTTATGGTTGATTGATTGCACCCTCTGGTTTGTTTGTTTCTTTCTTTTAATGAACTCAAACTCTTTGTGGGAATATCCTTCATGAAAGGAAGAATTTCTGTCCTAGGATAAGATCCTGACAATTTTGTGCTTTTTATAAACTCCAGTTTTTTAAAAAAACACCCTACCAGACCAAAACTATATTGTAAAGCTATAGTAATAAAACAGTATGGTATAGCTCAGAAGAAGGATAGACAAAGTAATGAAACAAAATAGAAAGTCCAGAAATACAGCCAGAAATATATGAGACTTTATGACATTATAAAGGTGGCATTGCAAAGCAGTGGAGAATTGGTATGTTGATTAATGGTGTTGAGATGCTGACAAGTCATTAGGAAAAATTAAATTTGGATCCCTAAATGTAAAAAGAAAAATTAAGCCATAAAAGTATCACAAAAAAATGACATTAAATTTTTTTTTTAACATTTATTTATTTTGAGAGAGAGAGAGGTAGAGTGTGAGCAGGGGAGGGACAGAGAGGGAGACACAGAATCCGAAGCAGGTTCCAGGCTCTGAGATGTCAGCACAGAGCCGGATGCGGGGCTCAAACTCAAGAACCATGAGATCATGACCTGAGCCGCAGTTGGACGCTTAACCAACTGAGCCACCCAGGCACCCCCCCCAAAAATGACATTTTAAATGATATTCAAGTAGAGCAGACATTTCTAAGTATGACGTGAAACCATGGGAGCTACAAAGAACTGATTACATAAAATCTGAAACATCCAAATGGCAGAATATCATAAAAACTGGAAATAAACGTGGCTAAATGATTCTACATAGCAAAAATGCCATTTGAACAGATGAAAAAATGACTAATTGGAGAACATCTTTTAAACGTATATTTCCTTGGGTCACCTGGGTGGCTCAGTCAGTTAAGCATCCGGCTTTGGCCCAGGTCATTATCCCGCATCAGGCTCTGTGCTATCAGTTGAGATCCTGGAGCTTGCTTTGGATTCTGTGTCTCCCTCTCTCTCTGCCCCTCCTCCTCTCACGCTTTGGCTCTGTCTTTCAAAAAATGAATTAATGCTAGAAAAAATTTTTTAAACATATATTTCCTTAATATACAAAGAGCTCTTCCAAATCAGTAAAAAGACAAATATACTAATAGGAAAACAGGCAAAACTCAAGAACAGGAGTTTCAAGAAAAAGACATGTAAGTGACCAGGAAACCTACAAAAGATTACCTTGTAGTTTCTACAGGTTAAACCGTATATGATTTTCACTTATCTCATGAGTAGTTTCCAGAGTCTCATAATGCCTGTGTTTCCAGGGTATTAGGTAACAAGCTCTCAAACAGTGTTGGTGGGCATGTAAATCAGTACTGTTTTTTAAAAAGGTAGTTTGATAATATCTATCAAAATTCAAGCTGTGCATTCTGTTGACATAGAAACGCTAAACATCTCCATACATACAAAAATGAGCATTTAACGTAACAATAGCAAAAATTGGAAACAACTAGATTTTCATCAGTAAGGGAATGGTTAAATAATCATACTATGATACATTGGAATTCTGTACAGCTGCTAAAAAAAATGAAACAAGTATTTCTCTTTTTTTATAGAAACTTGTCCAAAATATGTTGTTAAGAGAAATAGTGGTGAAACAGTATATATAGTATGATCTCACTTGCATAAAAATGTATGTATTATTGCATATATATAACAGAGTTTTGGAAGGATATACATACAAGGAAGAATTAACAGTTTTTACCTGTGGGGGTAGGATGGGAAGGGTGCTGGTAAGGGAAGAGAGGTGCTTTAACTTTTAACTTTGCACCCTTCTGAACTCTTTTAGTTTGGTTTATAACATGCACGTATTACCTTTAACATAAAGAAAGTCCTAAAATCTGAAAATTGTATTGATGTTAACACAATAGCAACATCAATAGTATTTTAATTTTTTTTAGTGTTTATTTATTTTTGGGAGAGAGAGAGACAGAGGCACGAGTGAGGGAGGAGCAGAGGGAGAGGGAGACACTGAATCCAAAGAAGGCTCCAGACTCTGAGCTGTCAGCACAGAACCTGATGCAGGGCTAGAACTCAACAGCCATCAGATCATGACCTGAGCTGAAGTTAGACGCTTAACTGACTGAGCCACCCAGGTGACCCAATAATATTTTAGAAAACATTGTAATGGTACCACATGTCGAGTTGTATAGGTTGTTCATTCTACAAATCCAGATGGCACCATTCACAAAAATACACTGTACAGCCATACATGTCATTTAATGTAAATCCATTGTGGTATTTTCTTTGTTAGATCAACAGATATAAAGTCTTTGATTTCCATAAGATATCATGCCTGAACCAGCCCCACGGAATCCATAGATATAAGATAAAGGTTGAAACACAGTCGGTACCTGTTGCAGTGAGTGGGAGACAGGAAGAAAAAAGGAAGGGAGAATTAAAAAATTAAATGAGGGAACTTTACATGGGCCAGCAGTGATGGGTGCCATGAACTGGAGCATAAGGGTGACTCAGCTCTGAGGGCCTGTCAGTTTTATTAATTACACATTCTAGACTCCAGCTCTTCCTGGAATACCATTTGAAGGAAGATAGGCTTGGCGTGGAAGGTCCCTTACCAGCTGACACCATCTTTCCTTTTCTTCTACATACCCTTTCTAAGGGCCACTCATTAGCCGGCTAGAGAACAATATAAAGAGGCCTCCCATTTGTGGGCCTCTTTCTTCCTTCATTTCTATTTCAGGTGACTTTCCTTCTGCCTTACCTTGCCCCAGTCTGGCATCATGCTTTCAGATGTGAAGGAGTGGTGTAGAGCTCCCTCCTTCTATTCCCTATGCTCTTCCATGCCATCTTTGGTCTGCTACTCAGTAGGCCACCTTAGGCACACTTGACTTTCAGGGCTCATCTCTGACTCCAAAGACGCCCTTCCTCTCTGGAAGGTATTCTTCCTTGTCAGAGGGCCATTGTTGTCAAGCTTACTTCTTATTAGCTGTGGCCATCATTTTGGTTAACTTGGAGATGCATGGGCATATTTAAAACCAAATTGACCCAAATTAACTTCCAGTAATTTTAGTCATTTAGATCCTGGCAGCTCTACTCTCAGGTAGTCTCCAGCATCCTTGAAAATAAGTTGCCTGTGGATAGTGAAACTTGAAGTTGGTTAGTGCCTCTAATTATACCCATGACTCAGATGGCGACTGGTGCAGAATGACTCTTGCCACTGGGCGAAGAAATCACAATGTCGGCTGTCTGGTCTGTACCCTTTCAATGCATGTATTCTCCCAAGTTCAAGCTGTGGTGTCTTGGCCCATAATGATTTTTCTTTGTTAGACTTCAAAGATGAGGAAAGGAGTCAGGAACTTGAATAAGCAAGACCTGAAATTTTGAGCCAGATCTGTAAAGGGGAATCATTAAAATATTTTCATCTGGATTAATGCCCTGCTGGTGGTATCTTTCTTTAACTATCTAGGGATAAAGTCCAACCGGAATAAGAATAATTAAAAAAAATCCCACTCGAGCCTCCAAGCATCCTATCTTCATCAGAAACTTGGCAGCATGGATCTGGGGTGGTTTTGTGGAGCCCTGTTGGGAAGCAGAGGCCCGGAACCATGCACTTCTGTAGTTTTCTACCCAAGCTAGGATTCCAGGATGAAGAGTCTATGGTACTTTTCCCTCTTCGTGTTGTATGCTTATTGTCTCTTCATCTTGTCTTTTCCCTTTCTGAAGGTTTACTTATTTGTTTATTTATTTTTTATTATGAAATTTATTGTCAAATTGGTTTCCGTACAACACCCAGTGCTCATCCCAACAGGTGCCCTCCTCAATGCCTGAAGGTTTAATTAATGTACTCACATGACAGTAGAAGGCAGACTTCTGAAAAGGGCTCATTTGCAATGGTGGTGGTGGGCAGGGGTAGAAAAAACTGAGAAGATAACAGAAGGTGGGGCGAAAGGGCATTGTAAAGGCAAGCATTACCACTCAGCAGGACCTGTCTGCAGGAACCACTGCACTAGAGGCTTTCCTGGCCCTAGAAGCTTCAACAGGGTGTCCTGGGCCTGGGGTCCCCTTTGTCTACTATTGTGAGAGAACCTGGGGCTAGGGACCAAGACCAGGAAGACCCACCTTGCCCACTCAGTCTATCTCTTCCTGCTGTATCAGGGACATACTAGACCCATCTAACTATAATGGAGGTCTGGAGTGTTTTTGTGGTTTGAAACAACCTTTCTTTTTATAAATGGTGATAACTGGGTGCATGAGAAATGCTGTGTCCTCAGTTGATATTCTTGCCAGTAGAGAGAGGAGAAAGGCATCTGGTGCTAGAACCAGTATGGAATGTGGAGCCATTTTTCTTGGCTGATTATTTGGCATTACGATAATGGACAAGGTGTTTGGCCTTCTCTGAGGAGATGAAGGCAGATTTCTGGTAGGTTCTGATAATAACGGTGGGAAGAGAAGGTGCCGTAATGACTCTGTAGGAGAAATTGGGGGCTAGAGGCAGGAATGAACCCCATTTGAAATATGCCAGACACCATTCAGTGGAAATGATTGTTTTAAAGCTGGCAAGCAGAACACACACTGTCATACGAAGGCTTAGTATCATGGCATTAAAAATAAGCTCCGAAACATTTCTTGCCCAGACAGATGTTTTCTGAACCACAAAGATGGTGGTAAGAAAGCAGACAAAATTGGTATTTATTTTTCTACAGGGCTGGTAAAAGTTAAAAAGTAAATGAATACACTAGGCTTGCAGATAAGGACTTACTCTCAAGGTGATCCTAAGGGAACCTTTTCTAAGAGAGGTAGGACGAGGGATGGAGGGCCATGGTATCCACAGACAAGAACAGTAAAGGCATGTACAGTTTCCTCTTCATTGTGTCCCGTGTCTTTGGTCTTGAAGGACAGAGACTCAGAATTGGTCCAGTGTAATGCTTCATCAGTCATAAAGACTTAATTACAATCCCTATTTGACTAGGATTGTAACGTGAAGTCTGTAAGTATTTACTGGGATTCTCTGTCGTCGCCTCTCACTTTCTCCCCTTCCCGCCCACCTTCCGTTGGCCCCCCCTATTAAAAGGATGACCAGTTTTGAATTACGGTAATAGCTGCACTCTTGGTTTAGGACTAACCTCCCTGAAATTTTCAGGACCACTAATTTGTGGTTACTCCAGTGCTAGAATGAACTTGGCGCTCTGGCCTTTAGACTGGCAATGCAGTAAAAGTTTAAAGCGAAGACTGCCTCAGAGCCAAAAGAAGAGAGGAGATTGAAACCTAAAGGTTATCCTGAAATGCACTTTACTGTTATCTATGAGAACAAATGAGTTAAAAAAATTTCAAATACCAGAATACCCTACAGGGAGGAGATATAACTATTAAAGGGCTGTTATAGCTGCAATAAATGTAGGAACAATAAAAATAAATTGATGAAGTAAATGTCAGCGCTGTTCCCCTGAGCTGCCCCCACACCTTTGTCCAAAAGTAGAACATCTCCAATTACAGAGGGTGGAAACAGCCTTCAATGACAATATGACAAGGACAGAACACAGAACGCTGGCACAGAGAACACAATTATGCACAGCCTTGAAAAATTGTATCATAGCACAATGCATGGGAGAAATCAATTAATGATGCAGGGCTTCCACTGCTGTCTAATAATTCTAGAAAGGAAAGGAGGGGAAGAAAAAAAAACTCTGTACACCCAGTGCATCAAAAAGGTGACCCTTAAGTGGAAGTCTACATAATACCAGAGGTCAGTCTTCAGAGTTTATAGCATCTGAAATACTCTTTTTTTTTCTTCTCAGTTTTTTTCCCCTTAAAAAAAATCTAACAGTCTTAAGGAGGCATTTAAGTAAAAGTCACTTCTTCTCTGGTTAAATAGGCTTGCAAAAGAGAGTTCTTTGGTGGAAAGGGCAGGGATGAGCAAAGCGTGTGGCTGTCGCCTCAAGCCCACCAGCTGAAAGGGGAAAGGCAAAAGTTAGGCATAAACACTGTGGAAGGTAGAAGGTGATTTATCTTGTGCAATTTACAACAGGTGCTAAACATTACGAAAACCAGAGCTATTAAGCAATCAAATTAAGCTATAATTATAACCGAAGAAAACTGTACAGGAATTCTAATTAATTCAAATCTGAACATGTCCAAGAGGAATGCTCCAGCAACCCCACTTCTGAATAAAACAAAACAAAAATAACCCTTGGATAATGCCTTCAGATTACACAGGAAATTAAGAAATACTTCTCTGCCGGAATATTCCAGGCATTCCTTATTAAATGGTGAGAGAAATTCCCCACAATGCCTGAGCACTTGGCTTTTCAGGTACACACCACATAAAGCGTGTAGTTGGGGGGCCCTTAACTGGGCAGGATTTGAAGACCGAGCGGACCGAGGGATTCCACTGTACGTGTAAGTACTTCAAAGGGTCTGCAGGGTTAGCTCATTCTTCTCTCCTTTGAAGGTTTCTCCCAGGGCATGTGAGCCTTTTAAAGAACTGTTCACACTCCCCTTTTACTTTTTATTTTTTTGTGTCTTTTGGACCAATTCCATTTTCTTTTCAGCCACTCCTCTTCCAGTCCTCAATCCCAGTCTTTCCACCTGACTTGAGCTTTCTGCTTTTCTTCCACCCCAGGGAGCCCTGGGGTGTCAGAAGACCAGGGCAGGGTTTTCTATTGGATATGCCTGAACCGTGCACGTTGTGTCCCATTAAGCCACAGATGTTATGGGAAGAAAGGGATGTTTAGGTGTTTGAATAAGATTTCCAACCCAGAGACTGAACCATTTGATTAGGGTGCCTGTTTCCCCTAATTCATGATTCTTTAATTTTAACAATTCAGGAACAGGAACAACAAAAACAACAGTGACAGCTAACATTTATCAACTGCTTGTTATGTCCCAGACATTGTGCTGAACTCTTTACCTCAATTAATTCTTTATCTCAATTAATTTTTTTCAACCACTCTGTGGGGTAGGCGGTCTTATAATACCCATTTCATAGAAGAATCGAGACCCACTGTTGGCCGTTAAATCGACTGTGAAACAAAAACCCCTTTGTTTTTATTCACTTGATGTTTTTACGTTTCTAAATAATTTAATGTAAAATTTCTTTGCTTTTTACTCTCTCAGGTTGAAGTGGTGGGGAGTATGGGTGGAAGGGGAGTGATTTTCTCAGGATGAGTTTGTCTTCTGGACTCAGGATGAATGTAGCATGGCCCTGTTGTTAACACAGTTTTGCCCACCATTTTGAATATTTACTTCTGAACGTGTCTTTGACCTTTGCTTTGACTTTGCTTCCATTCACATTATGATATGGTGCTTGGGGGCAAAGATGTGTGAAGAAACACTGCGTTTGTGCATACTGTTGAATTCATAGCTCTTTTAACCATTACTGGAGTTTGTGTTCTCATGGGAATCTCTACACTGACTGTTGAGAGTTGCTAAAGGGCATGTAGCTATTTTTCTTCCATGCTCTGGGTCCCTTGGAGCCTTCCTCCAAGGCCACATGCCCTTTCCCTTTGATTCACGGGGCATGGGAGGGTTGGTATCTTCCTAGTTTGGCAAGATTAGTTCATAAGTGTTTGCTGGAAGCAATTCTAATAATAACACTGTGAAGAAATTCAAATTCCCATGGATAGATGAGGAAACCAAGAATCAGAGAGTTAGAAATTTGACTATGGTCACATTGCTGGTTATGTGGTAGTCCCAGGAAATGAGCTAGAGTGCAAAATGCTCTTCATGGGCCACCCCACCTATGTGCGTTTGTGGACACGCACACCCATAGCTTCCCTTCTCTGCCCCTATGGCACATTGCAGGAGCTACAGAACTCCATGTGGCTACCTTTTCCCTGTTGCTTTTGAGTGCTCCTGCCAAACCTGGGACTGAGGGAGTGCAGAAACTGCCCAAGGCTCACCCCTGGGAGATTTATGCCAACAAAAATGACTTTTGTGTAGGGTACCAGGCAGGCCATCCAGCCTGGAGTCTCCCAAATGGCAGCTTAGGGATTCACTGACCTAGAGCAGGACTTGGCACATGGTAGCTCCACAGCAGAAAGTACACAGTGTTGGGGGGAGCAGGGGGAGACGTGAAGACACCCTGTCATGGAAATATGTACTAGCTGGGCAAAAGCTAAAATATAGGTACATTCAAAAAGATAACTAATAATCCTTAACTTTCATTAAGTAGCTACTACTGTTTGTGCCCAGGCCCTTGCATACATGTCTTGATTCTTACAACAACCCAATGAGGTTGATCTAATTACTGTTCCCAGCCCAGGGCTGAGGAAATTGGGCTTTAGAGAGATTCAGTGACTTGTCCAAGATCTTACAGCTGGTAAATAAAGGGCAGAACTAGTATTCTCACCCAGACAGGTGGACCCAGGAGCCCAGCTCCTCAGTGAAGAGCTGTGCCCATCGCAAGCCCATAATGCAAGCAGGGGTCCCAAAGGCAGAGTGTGAAAAGCTGAGTAGGAGTGGTCTGTGGACCTGGGGTGGGGTGGTTAGGAGGAGTTCTCTGGACAGCTTAATGGAGGAAGAGGGTCTTTTCAGTGGCATAACAGATAAGTGGGATTCAGGAAGGCAGGGAATGATGGAAGAGGGAGGCATGTGTAGGCCTCGCAAATGGTATGAGCAGGGGGCAAGCCCAGCCAGAGGATCCTGAGGTGGAAGGACCCACATGGTGAGTGCCGTTGGTCTCCTTTTACCTCCCTTCCCTTTCAGGATTCTGCCTGGGTCCAGCTTGCACACACCCCTCACCCCTAGTGTGATTTTGGTCCTAAAGCACTTTCTTCAGCTTGCTCCTGTAGGGGTGGCAGGTTCCTTGGGATCCCACAGGGAACTTTTGGCCACTTGCTTCATGGACTGAGGTTTAATCTGTGCTTTCTGTCCTTTGAAATATATGGGCAAAGGCCTGAAGTAGCCTGTTGTCCTGACAAGCTCTGCTTGGTGATCTGGCCTCATAGGACTTTTCCCAGCCTTCCCAGTGAGGAGCTTCTGGAGTTGAAGAGGCCCTGGCATTCCTTAGGCCTGCACTGCACACTCTGCTTCCGGCTTCTGAAAGTCGCTCCAGTTTTGCACAAGTAACGGACATTTCACCCACCATGCTTTGGGGCTAATTTTGACTTCATGTAATAAGGCTTAGTTTTAAACTGGCCTAGAGGGTGACCTAGGGGCAGCTCCAGGTGGTGGCTGGAGGCCTGGAATGGGCACACCAGTATGACAGCCACCCATCGTCCTGCTTGCTGTTTCTATAGAGTTGGACCAGAAGTCATTTCTGGGACTAGAGCATGGTGGTGATGAGGTTTGGCTCTGGGATCCGACTGTCTGGAATTATTTTTTACTTATTTTTAAAAAATGTTTATTTATTTTTGAGAGAGAAAGTGCGAGCACAAGTTGAGGGGCAGAGAGAGACGAGGCACAGGATTTAAAGTGGGCTCCGTGCTGACAGCAGAGAGCCGGATGTGGGGCTCGAGCTCTTGGACCGTGAGATCATGACCTGAGCCAAAGTCGGATGCTTAACCTACCAAGCCACCCAGGCACCCCTAGACTGTCTGGATTTAAATCCTGGGGCTCCCATCACCAACAGGGCAGCCCTGGACAGGTCACATAACACTCTACTATTCATTTTCCTCATTGCACCCCTCTCATATGTTTGAGGAGTAAATGGAAAAATGTGAAAAATACTTAGAAGAACATCTGCATATAATAGATGCTCAATAAATGCTAGCTATTATTTTTGTACAGTTAGAGTTCTAGGAATCTCGTCTTACCTGTCCATTTCGCTGATGGAGTCTGAGACCCAAACAGGTTGTTTACCTGCCTAAGATTACCTACTGGGTGTCAGAGCTAGGGCCTGTTCCAGCAGCCCTGGACTCCCAAGTCAGGGCTTTTTCCATCTAGCCGAGGTCCTGGGATTGGGTCTTTCTCACAGTATGATGTAAAACCCCATGCATCTTTTATTGTTTTAATTTTTTTAATGTTTATTTATTATTTTTGAGAGAGAAACAGTGCGAGTGGGGAAGGGGCAGAGAGGGAGGGAGACACAGAATCTGAAACAGGCTCCATGCTCTGAGCTGTCAGCACAAAGCCTGATACGGGGCTTGAACTCATGAACTGTGAGATCAAGACCTGAGCTAAAGTTGAATGCTTAACCGACTCAGCCACCCAGGCGCCCCACGACCCCATACATCTTATTAAAAATAGATTCCTGGGGCGCCTGGGTGGCACAGTCGGTTAAGCGTCCGACTTCAGCCAGGTCACGATCTCGCGGTCCGTGAGTTTGAGCCCCGCGTCAGGCTCTGGGCTGATGGCTCAGAGCCTGGAGCCTGTTTCCGATTCTGTGTCTCCCTCTCTCTCTGCCCCTCCCCCGTTCATGCTCTGTCTCTCTCTGTCCCAAAAATAAATAAACGTTGAAAAAAAAAATTAAAAAAAAAATAGATTCCTGGGCCCCACCCTAGACTTATTAAAACAATCTGGAATGGTGTATGAAAACCTATGCTTTAGCCAACCGCATGTCTCTCCTCCCTAGCTTCCACCCCCTACTTGATTCTTACGTACTTCAGACCTTGAGAACTGCCAGCTTAGCTTTGAGTAATTTGGTCAAAATACAGAAGCATCATCTGCCGCAACGTCTCCAGTCTTTCAGCCAGGCTGTTTGTGTCCTGCCTCCTGTGTGCCCTGCATGCTGCCCCATCATCCTGTCCTCAGGAAGCTTACAGATCTGTTGATCAGTGTCTGGGGCGAATGGGGTGCCGGTGAGAAGTGAGGAAAGCCAGTAGGAGATTGAGTTCTCAAAGGGAGGCTGAGATGACTGGTGACAATGACATTTAGAGGGAGCAGAGGCCAGTGAGTGGAGTCAGGAAAAACTTCAGCACAGGAAGGCCTTTGCAGGATACAGAGCTTGGAGTAGGCAAAGGAGAGAAGGGCAGCTCATCCAGAGTCACCCTTGGGTGTGGGTGGGGGGAGCTTCTGGGAGCAGATGTCACTGTGGGCAGCTGCAGGGGTGTGGAGTGGGGAGAATAGCCTGACTTAGCCAGTTACTAAGATATCCACCCTCTTCTTTTGATACTGTCAGGCTGCTCTTGTATGATTAGACAAACATCCTCCCTCCAGAGCTACTGTTGATTTCATTTTATTGGTGTAATTTTGGGGTGGGGTAGCCATGGGAGAGCAGTTTGCCCCTTGATATTCTTTGTTCCTGCAACCCCTGCAGGACAGCAGAGGCCAGCGTGGGCATGGTGTGGCTACAAGAAACGTGGGAGCAGCAGGCAGGCTGGGCAAGTAGGAATGGCTTGGTATGGCGTGGGGGTGCCAGGTCTGTGGTGCCAGGTAGTCTGTTACCACCGTCCTGCACCTGCTCCCTGGTTATCCCGTCTGCTTGGAAGGGGTAGGGTGGGCTGACCTTCCTGGCAGATGCGGAAGAAGAGAATGCCCTCATTCCTGTCACTGGAGGTTGAGTAGATTTATCTGTGCTGCTTTACATTCTTTCTGGAAGCTGGCAGGGTATAAATTAGAAATAAAAATGGATTTATCAGCACTTTCCAAGTTCTTACCAAATTCAGGGGTGGTAGTGCAAGTACCTCTGAGCCCTTTAAGTCAGGGGTCAAGGTGTATGTGAGGAGAAAGACCACATAGCTGCTGCCATCCCCTGGGCCTCTCCCACTGAGTGGAGGGTCCCAGCCAGACATCCTGATGAAACAGGGGACATGTGCCAGTGGCTGATATTCCTAAGTGTGGACTGTAGACCCTTCACTGTGATAAGCCCTTTATGTAGATTAACCCTTCAAGGTGGGTACCAGTATTGCCATTTTGCAGATGAGAAAACTGAGGCCCGACAAGAATAAGTCACCCAAAGACACACTGGTTGAGTAGTAAATTGGAATTGGAACCTAGGCAGTCTGGCTCCAGAGGTCCCACTCAAACATAGGCCATAGGACAACTGTCCCATTTGCTTGGAGGCAGAAGGGACTCTGTTGTGTTTTCTACTGGTTGATTGGAGAGACAGCTGATGTGTTTGGCTCTGTTTTGTTCAGTGGTGGCTGGCGTCAGCACTGTTTGTGGCAGACAGACTGGCCACTGCTGGAGGGCAGGGCCAGGGGCTGGTTGAATGGCTCGGCCAAGGCTCTGGCACCTCCGACTTTAAGTGTTTGGTGCCTTTGTCTGCAGATTGTCAAGTGCTGCCATTTCTGCACTGCCCAGCCTTGATTGAGAACCCCTTTTTCATTACTAGCAAGCTCTCCCCGTCCCGTCGTTCTTTCACCCACTAAGTTTAGCATCCATCAGGGGTTCTCGCCTGTCACAATTACTACAGTGTATCTGCTCAGTGGTGGTTTTCTGTTTCTGTCACTTCTTCCACATTTGTTATTTGGAATTCTGCTGTAAGAAGTAGATGCTCCTTCTCCTCCATCTACTTATTTTGGAAATTATTTATTTATATTAGCATGGACTTGGATACTTACTGTATTTAACCCGTAGATCAGCCTTAAATCCTGTTGCCATGGTTTTGAGGCAGCCTTGCCTCATTTCTTGCCCGGATCACTGCAACAGCCTCCTAACTGGTCTCCTGGCCTCCAGCTTCCTTTGGAGCCAGACGTCACATGCCCTGAGGCTGTGTAATGCCACTCTGACCACGTCACAACCCTTCAGTTGCTCTCTTTGGCCCCTAAGCTCCTGTGAATGATAATATAATGACAACTAACATTTGTTGAATATTCTAGAATGCTTTACACACATATTCTCATTGAACCCTCAGAATACTTGGGTAGATCAGGTAGTATCCACCTCATCAGCAAGAGCAGCATCTCCCTGGTGCAAATGAAGAAAATGAAGCACAGAAGGATTAAGCAGCTTTCCCAGGGTTGCTGAGCTATTAAATGGTGATCTTCTACCATCAGCCACTAGACTGTACCCCTTACTACATAGGCCCTTGATGACCTGACCATAGCTGCTTGTCCAACCACGTTTTCACCAGCCTTGACATTCATTGCACCTTCCAGAAACAGTTACTTGTAGGATTTCTCACCCAGCATTGCTGAGGGTCCAGATGACATTTCTGGCTGCAGTGCTGGTAGGGACATTGGTAGTAGGAGCAGTCTAATTGTATAAATAGTGGCCATCTGTCCTTCGACTATACATGAGTCTGGTAGTTCAGTATAGGCAACTAGATTGCAGGTCTAGGTGAATTTCTCACCTTACTTGCCCACACCTGGACTGCCTTCCCAGGCCTTCATTGCTTTTTCTGTTTCTTCTTTACCAGTCAGGGTAAGGTTAACCTATGCAAAGTTCTTTCTGAGCACCAATCTGCCATGATGCCTTTCTTGTCAAATTTCTTCTCTGGGCCAATAGCATGTTGGTTCTACTTTAGATCTATAGAACATAGGGCTATAAGAACTTGTGGTCAAGGATCATGAATTTTAACTTGTTACATGCCTTCACTGCCTGGGGAGTTGCCTCCTATAATAAGTGCGTAGCTTGAGGATTCACTAATTGATAAGTAGATGTGAGACATGAAGAATAAGGACTCTAAGTTACCACTGTCCCCAAATCCATTATCTAAAACCTGTGGGGACGTATGTGATTCAGAATACAGAATTTTTCAGATTTGAGCAAGATATTATGGTACATATCCAGTATCATTTATAATACCTCAAGTGGGGTCTGGGGAATTGTTCCATAGCCAAAGAAACTAATATTATTTTAGTGAAATGTATGAATATTCTAAGTGAGGTAAATAAATAATTTAAATGGATTCATAAGTTTTACTATCAAATAAGTTCTAAGAGAAATAGTTTTCTCTATTTTGGAATTGCAGATAAAGGATTGTGCACTGGCATTAAGGTATTCAACAGGTGGCATTAAGAGGCACCCACATTTTGTCCTAGGAGTTCACATGAAAGTGAATTCTGGGCATGAGCATGCCAAGGCCACTGGCACATGAGAGCAGGGGAGTTCTGTGACCTTCACCTAGTTGTGGACTGAGACCCTATAGGACAGGCAAGTTGGGAGTAATTACAGTTGTCCAGGTGAGAGGGCCTGAGGGCTGGACTTGGATGGTGGTGATGGGACGGAGAAACAAAACTTGATGTGAAATGTTACAGAGACGGGCCATGGAACTTCAGGGGGCAGTTGAATCGGATGTTCCCAGATTTTGTGCTCTGCAATTTGGGAGAGGGTTGATGTCCTTAACAGCCCTGGAGTAGAGGGGAGGTGGGCAGAGGAGAAGACAGATGCCTTTGAGCATGTGGAATGTACTCAGAGGCCATCCAGATGGAAATCACTTCTAAGAATAAAAGAGAAAATGAGTGTGAAACTACTTCTGACATGATATGCACTCTGCAAATATTGGTTACTGTCATCATTCTGTCTGATATCAGCCTATTATTTTGCAAGTATCCTCATCACTAGCCAGAAGTCCCCTGCTGTCCAAAGCTAGGCCCATTGTCAGGCCAGTGTTTGCCCAGTCCAGTTTGATCTGCTTCCAAGTCTTTCAGGAAAGCATCACATGCATGCTCTGTTGGTTTACACTGTCAACCTGTAAATGATCACTGATTTATTTAAAAGTACAGGTTTTGTCTCTGAGTGGATGTTTAGAGCTGGGGTTTCACCTGGGGATATAGGTTTCCCAGCTGGGTTATGAACCTGGGAAATAGAGGACTGAATGAGTATAGTGTCGGGCTTAGGTAGGTCGTAAAGTTCATCGTTAGGCTTTTAGAAGTACAATTCTACAGGTGTAAATAGTCACAGAGGATAAGCCCAATCTGTCCTTAGCCTAGCCAAGACTAAAACCCCCCTTGACCAGCAATCTCTGATCAAAATAACCATCCTCATAGCTAAGTGTTCCTGCTGTAGGGCTAGTTCACCCTTCTCATTTTCTTGGCTCAGACAGAGGTGAAGAGGACAGGACACATTCTGGTCAGACCTTGTCCTGCAGAGCTGTCTCAAACTGGGAAGACTGGTCCAGTGGGCCAGGTGGGTGGTTGTCTGTGTGTCTGGAGGAGTGGGCAGGGCCTCTCTGTCTCCCTGCCTGTGCCTCTTTCACTGCTGCTGCTGGGAGCTCAGGACTGGGGTGCAAAGAGGAGACAAAGGGAGATAGGTTGAGGGACTGCATAGAAAGGGAACATAAAACTGGCAGACTTGATTCAACTCTGATCTCAGTTTTCAAGGATTGCTTTGGGTAGAACCAAATAGTCCTCAGTAAACGGAAGCGTCATGCCTCTGAAGAAGTGCCAGCCCTCACAAATGATTCGCGTCATTGATACCCATTGTCAGTCCCCAGATACAAGAGGGTTCCTGCTCTGTCCTCCTTCTAAACCTGTCCTTCTACATGGATAGGGAGGGAAAAGAAGGAGACACTGGTCTTTGTCTTTCTCAGTGGTTCCAAAACATTTACCTTAAACACGCCCTGGCTGACCCAGCACCATGTCTGCAGTTATGGGGAGAGGATGCTGACATCCATAAAGACTCTTTCTTGGAATGTAAGTGCTCCTTTAAATGGCTGTAAACTCACCTCCAGAGATGGTGAAGGCTGGAGCCCTCTCTAGCATTCTTGGACTTTAACATCTGCTGCTCTCCCAAGGGTGTTCTGTTTTTTAAGGAGGAGATGCCAACCTCAGTGAGGGTCCCTGCCTGTAGGTAGATCTGAGCAACAGCTGTGATGGGGAGCAGTTTCAGCTCTGGCATTGATGTAGGGGCCTTTCCTCAGGAGGATGGAGAAATTCTGAGAGCTCAGAGGGCTGCCTTACTTTTCCTCCTGGCTGCCCAACCTGGCTCAGGTGGCCACCTGACTGAGAACACATTGGTACTCGTTTTTTGTGGGGGTCTGAGACCTCCTTTCTAGACCGATGATCATATCTGCCCTCATCTCACCTTGCTTTTCCAGGGAGAAATGGGAACACAAGGAATCACAATTTTGAGGTCTGCACTGGGGAGCAGCTGTGGGCATGATTGAACTTCTATTCAATCATGTACTGAGTACACACTCTGTGTCCCTCTAATCTCTCTCTTTCCAGGTTCCTGAATAGGCCACTTAGCACCTCTGCTCCCACCTTTCTCTTCTTCATCTCATTATAGCCTGGGCCCCTGACTTTTCCAAATACAAAGGGATCCTTTGCATTTTTGGCTAACTTGATTGGCCTCTGTGGTTTTGGACACTCTTGGCCACTCCCTTTGTCTAGAAAGTCTCCTCCACATTGACAAGTGTGAATGTACTCTGTTGGGCTTTGAGTAAGTTATTTAGCCTCTGTGAGCTTTGATTGCCCTGGTGTGACAGTGGGAACAGTTGTAATGTAGCATGGAGTTGTGAAGAATAAGTGTGTGATGTGGTGTTTCCCCAGATGAGGTCATGAGTACTGTTATAGATAATGTTTGGTGAACAGCCAATTGGACATTACAGTTGTATATTTCATTCCAATGTATTTTACCAAAAATACACATCAAACCCATGATTATATTATGGTACTATGAGATTTTTCTCTTAATAATAAATAAGTAAATTTATCAAAAGAAAAGCATTTAGCAAATGATACTATCAGTATACATGGATATGACCAACATCGGAAAAAACCCGAGACAGCACACATAGAGGCGCTCGCAAGGTGCATGGCATATAGTAAATGCAAGTAATTAATTAATTATGATTGTCCTACACTCTAACCATGTTTTTTCCTGTCTTAGTTGGATTCTTTTCCTCATTCTGTGTAAACATACACTCACACGCATAGTATATGTGGTGGTGTGTGTGTATATAGAGACACTATAAATATATAGTGTGTATATATGTATACGTTATAAATGTGTGTGTGCATATTTGTATATATATATAGAGAGGGGGGATATGTGTGTGAGTGTGTGTATATATGTATATATATATCTATAGAGAGAGACAGAGACAGAGAGAAACTTAAAAAATTTTTTTACTGTTTATTTATTTTTGAGAGAAAGAGAGAGAGAGAGACAGAGCCTGAGCAGGGGAGGGGCAGAGAGAGAGGGAGACACAGAATCTGAAGCAGTCTTCAGGATCTGAGCTGTCAGCACAGAGCCTGATGTGGGACTCGAACTCATGATCTGTGAGGTCATGACCTGAGCTGAAGTCAGATGAGTAACAGACTGAGCCACCCAGGCACCCCTTGAAACTTTCTAATTACTCTGATTACAACCCAGATATAAGTCTTTCAGGAGAGGGGAGATGAGCATGAACTGAAATAAAGGAAGACATTTTCTGTAGAGAAAAACACGAAGGGAGATTTTTCGTGTTCATCAGTGTGACCCATTGGAAATTGTCCACTTGTGACCTTTATTTTCCAGTCCCAGTATCCCCCAAGGCCTGGTGGTCAGCCCATTGGGTGATGGGAGAAATGAAACAGTGGCAGCCACGTGTGGGTTAGGTCTCTCCAGGGGATGCCACAATTCCTGACTCTCACCAAGTTCTCATGTTCTTACAGGGTGTGAGCAGTTAACCTGCTCTGCCAGTGGGCTGAGCCAGGAGCCAGATCCCTCTGATGTTAGCGCTGGTACCAAGAGGGACTTATACAAACACACACTGATCCTCCACCAGAACTGTGTTGTAAGCCACATCTACAAATCATAAGCATATTTGAAATATTCATGACCATGTCCCATAGCAAACCCTATTGCCACTCAGTGTTCCCTGAGCCTCTCTGGAACAGCTCAGTCAGTCTCTGAAAAGCCATCCCCCCTCCAAAGGGATTGGAGCTCTTTGGATCCTGGGATTGCATTAGGATTTAGTTCTTGACCCTGTGCCAGGTCCCATAGACTTGTGTCAGAGTTTTTATGCCTGTAGGACAGTGAGAGAAATTTACCAAAATGTGTCATCCTCATGGAGATTTAAATCTACCTAACCCAGTGCATTGATTAATGGTGTAATGGTTGCAATTCTGTTGATAGTGTATTTTCTGGAATGAGAGATGGAAAGAGTTGAGTAGAAAATCTGCAAGCTTCCTCATCTCAGCTCTCTGGGCCCACCTATCCCCACAGCCAACCAGTGGGCCCAGAATGCCTAATCTGGATCCTGAGCTGGAAGCAGGGTAGGTAGGGCTGAAAGAGATATCTTCTCCAGAACTCTGTCTCTCTCCCAGGGGACCTCTTGAAGAAACCCTGCGGCAGAGAATTTTTGTGCTCTCCTTATCAAAGAGAAGGATTTCATTTGCTTGTTTATAAATGGGTGCTGTCTAGTAGTTAAATCTGCTTGGGGACTAGGGTGTGAGAGCGTGTTTGAGAGTTTCTTGTTGATAAATACCACGTGGAAATGGAGTTCTGCTAGCATAAGCCAACTCCTGAAAAATGGGTCCCTTAATGTCCTCTCAATGAGACTGGCTACATGACAACTAGCCCGGGGAACTAAAATACTGGTGAGAAATTGAAGCCATACATCTGTCTCCGAGTGCGGCCTCATCAGCTGTGATTGTTAGGTGTTAAGTTGAAGACTCTACAGCCCTCTGGTCTTGCTTGCTGTCTGATGAATAACAGCTCGGGAATCAGCCAGGGCAGGAAAGGCTGGTGGTGGGTGCTGCTGCTGCCAGGTGCTAATTTTATATATGCGCCGCCCCCCCCCCCCCCCCCGGCATGCACTGAGGGGGGGCCTCAGGGGAGAAGAGAGACCCAGAGAGCTGGTGATTGCATCAGTCAGGGTCGAGCCAGGGAAATGGGAACCACCTGGGATGTTTCACAAAGAGGACATTTAATGCAGGGACTTGGTTACAAAGGTGCTGGAAGGAGGTAAGGACTAGAGCAAAAGGAGAAAGTAGGGTGGTTGTGAAGGAGCAGAAGAAGAGGCAATACCCAGAGATTAGGAAGCTGCTAATCCCCCTGGATTGGGGTCTGCACCTGAGCCCACGGCTGTGCTCTTGGAACCGCCGAGGAGGTGCCGGCTGCCACCCTTCTGGGCATCTGGGACCAGGAACAACTCTTTCCTGCTGCCGTTATGGCTACTGGCAGCCAGAGCCGGAGCTGCCTCTGATGTCCGAGAAAAAGGCGGGGAGCTTTTCCCTTTCTCCCACCTTCCTGTCACCCACTGGTGCCTGACTTGGCAGAACCTAACCAGAAGCTGCTGGAGAGTATGTGAAGTGTAATTTTCAGACTTTCAGCCCCAGTGGCCAAGAGGAGTATAGAAGGACCTGTGTAGAACTGACAGGCAACAGAAGGGTTCTTGGTTTCCAACTTGGCTCAGTGACGAGGGCACGTTCAAGATTTAAAATCCATTGTGCCCTGAGTATGTATTTGTTTTTTTCTACAATTTTCTGGAGAAAAGAAATTAGAGGTGGAAAGTGATCAATACTCCATCCAGGGCAAGAATGTCTTTCTGCAGCATTCAGAAGCATGGGAAGATGGCCCTTTAGCTGTTGTTTGAACATTTCCAGTGATGGGAAGCTCACTGCCTCAATAAGGTAGCCCGTTCATTTCACAGCTAGGCAGTTCTTCTTGGCAAGAACTTTGTTGAGCTGAAACCTGTCTTCAAGGAACTTCTGCCCACAGGTCCTTGTTTGCTGCATCATAAGTGATTTCCTCACCCTACCTCCTGTTTGCTTTGGGAAGCACCATGTGTTATGCAGACAAGGTGGGCTTTGGGTTTTGTATTAGTCAGGAGTAGGCTTGTCCATGAAAGATAGGACCCTCTCCCATCTCAGAAGTGGGGGAGACAGCTCAGGGTAAGTTGGGGGCTCTGCCCACTGATTTTCCAGGGATCCTGTCTCCTTCCACATTTCTACTCTGTCAGACCCAAAGTATAGCCCTCATGCTCATGGTCCATGATGAAGCTAAGGCATTACATCCATGTGCCAACCAGTAGGATGGCTGGGGTGGAGGTGAGTGGGATGCTAGTTCTCCCTTAAGGAAGTGTTCTGGAAGCTATCATTGGAAACTTCCACTTACATTTGATTGGCCAGAACTTCATCACATGGTAAAAATTTTAGCTGCAAAAGAGTCTGGGAAATGTATTTTTTATTGGGACAGCTAAGTGCCCAGTCAGAATTTCTATGACTATGGAGAAGAAGACGACAGATGTTGGGGCACCGCGAATAATCAAGCGGCAGAGTCAAGTTTTTGACCTAACACAAGTCAAGCAATGTACTAGGTCAGTGCTTCTCACACTTAATATAATGTAAATCCCCTGGGAAGTTTGTTAAAGGCAGATGCTGACTTAAAGATCCCACTGGGACCCGAGATTCTGCATTTCTTTCAGGCTCCCAGCTACTACCAGTATTGCTGGTTGAAGGACCATACAGTCCCCAGAGGGCTGAACTCTGGAAATAACAGTGTTGAAAAAGATGAACAGAGGTTCATCTTGTACCCCATAAGTGGAGTTGAACCCCAGCCTTTTTACTGTAAACCTACCTCTTGGGGATACAGTGAGATTTAAAGAACTGGCTCCCACTAGGCGCTTAATGTAGCCTCCAGCCTGCCTTTGGAGAGGCTCCCCCGCCTGCCCTCCTGGAGGGTACAGATGACAGGACTTGCTCAAATCTAGTGTATCAGCCACAGACTCTAGAACAATGAGCAGAGGCGGTTTCCTGAGAGCCAGGAGGGATCTTCCTTGATTGCGGACAGGGAAGGTCCACTGGGCACTGACGACAGCAGAGAGGAAGCTTCAGGCTGGGCATAGGGCAGTACAGCAGAGAGTGCTTCCTCCTGTGCCAGGGAGGACCAGGGCCTGAAAGCAACCAGACTGCCACCACGGGCCTGCCCAACTCCCCATCTGCTCAGGGAGAAAAAGGACGTGGAGCAGAGGCAGGAATTCAGGCAATTAATCCTTTATTTAAAGAATAATAAACAGCCAGATTTTACATACTGAAAGAGGGAACAAGGTAAAAGGGGTTAAAAACTAAAAAGCAAGGACGGCAGACACCAATTAACACAATGCTAATTGACAATTTCCCCAAGCTTCCATGAAACATGCCAGGCCGATTTCCCCAATTGCTAATTAAATCAAACCGCATACACAATACTAATTTCCCTAACTTAGGGAACTCAGTAGACAAATAAAATGAGGAACTAACTTAAACATTTTGTCAAAGTATGGGAAGAAGGATGAATGAAATCTTAACATGAATAAACTTTGGCTTCATGTAAATGTGTTAAACTTCTGGCATGTTTAATGAAGTCTTGAAATATCCCAGTATCTCCGTTCTACTCACAATTGCATAAATGCACTTCGCTAATCACAAAATAATACACAGCAGTCCTCTTAAACTTACGTTCTCTCCCTCCAGTGAAGGGTACCCAGCGCATCATGGAAGTGACATGTAAATTGCACCATTTAAAAATTATAAAATACCTACTTAATTACAATTAAAAACAAAGGAATAACTTTTCTTTAAAATAGTCCCTGAGGTTCTTTGAGCTAGAGTTTGGCTTTGTGAAAAAGAGAAGCCAGTTACTTAATCACATAGTTGAGTGTAGAGGCTGCTAGCCTTGGCTGGTATTCTTGCAGTCTCCCCTCCCCCCAGCCCTGCACTCACACTCCCTCTGATCTATCTCAGGGGCCCCATCGCTCCCTCTTCCCACTAGCCCCCACTGCTTCGTGCTTTGAAGTGTCCCCTTTACCCTCTGGGCTATACTCAGGGCCCACTAGATGCATTTGCATTGAATTATGCCATCACAGAATGGGGATGGATCTTTGAGGTCATCTATCTAATTCGCTCATTTTACTATTGTGGAAACTCCTACCAAGAGATGTGGATGTGTCTAAGATCTGATAGCTGGCCTTAGGCACCCTGTTTTTTTTTTTAATTATGCAAGAAAGGTATGATTATCTGAATAATCACAGATAATACTTGCACAGTACTTACTACGTGTCAGCCACTGTTCTAAAATCATCCCATTTGATGCTCACAGTGGTCCTGAGAGGCTGGTACGATTATTTCCCCATTTTACAGATAAAGAAACTGAGGCACTGGAGAATTAAATAGCTTACTCTAGGTCACATCCTTTAGTGGCAGAACTAGATTTAATTCTAGAAAGACTGATTCCAGGTCCATGCTCCTAACCACTCTATTAACCTGCTCCTTTGTAGACCGATAAGAAAATACAGACCAAAAAAATAAAGTAGAAAATGAGAAGTAAGCATCACTTGTAATAATGCTACCCAGATATAATCATTATTAGCATTTTGAACATAGCCTAGCATAGTTTGTCCTCTTTCTTCTTACCTATTAAAAAGAAATAGAATCAGACATGTTTAGATGCTCTCAAAGGACTCCCTTGATTTTTATTTTTTCTTTCAAAAGTATGCTATGACCAGCTGTCTCTTGCTGATAAATGCAATGTGAAACATAGTCAGTGGTTGAAATGCATTCCATTGAATGGATGTGCCACAATTTATTTAAGCTGTGCACCATTGATGACGTTTAGGTTGTTTTCTTCTTTTTTATAGTATGTTGCAGTGGACATCCGTACAGAAACGTCTTTACCTTGTTGGCTTTTCCTTAAGATAGTCCCTTCACTAGTAAATATATGGAAACCCGAAGATCTGAAAGTTGAGAGGGTGGGAGTGGTAAGTAGGGATAGGGGACACTCCTAGATGTACAGAACTAGGAAGCTGGATTCCTAGCCAGCACTGGAGGAAATCTTGACTCCCTAACTTAAATGTTTCACCTCAAGCCTGCCCTTGTGCTGCCCCAGTTTCTTGGGGATCACTAAGGCAAGGGCCAAAGCCCCCAAAAGATTATAATAGGAGACTTACCTTTGTGGCTCAGGAAGCTGTTCTTGGAGGGATAAGTGATTAGCTTTAGACATATGTGTCTTAGACATTTTAAGAATTATTTTAGGATAATGGCTTTTTATTGGGGTACATGGAACTATGCTGTTGGTGAAATTTGTTTCCATGGATCTGCATGTTCTACCCATCCGCCAGAGGGGCAGGTAGCCATCCTTGCTCAGCCTGGGATGTAGGGACGGGAGACGACCACGCACAGCTGCAGAGCTAGGCTCTGTGGCCTTTTTGTTTGACTGGCATCCATAATGCATTTGTCAAGAGGGAGGCTGCTTATCTGTCCTTGTCCCTTCCTGGGACAAAGGCAGACCTGTCACTGTCAGATCAAGGGAACTCTGGAACCGTGTGGAAGGACAGCTGAAAGTCTTTCTCGTTCATTGTGATTTATCATAATCACTGACCCCTCCCCCAGGATGAAATAGGAATGAAATAGTAATGTGATAGGTTAATGCTGATAATTAAAGAGAGTTTAAGACCAGTGTGAGACTGAACTGTGTGTGTGGGTGGTTGAAATGGTTGTTTGATGTGAAAGTCAATGATTGAATTATTCAGAGAGAGTGATTTCCAAATGATAATTTTACACTTTACATAACTGATTTTGATTTATTATAGTGGCACCCAGTTGAGCTGCTTTAGTTCTAAGGGCCTGTCAGCTTTTCCAGCTTTTCCATCCCAAACCTCTGGTTTGGAGCCCAAACACACAAAAACCTGCTCATGTCTGAAAATTTGACATTGTTGTTATCTCTCTGGCTTGGCTTTTCCCCCTCGTCCCTCATAAGAGTTTATGGCTTGTTTGGCTTTGCAGTTTATAATCTGGCAAAGGAGTGTGTGTGTGTGTGTGTGTGTGTGTGTGTGTGTGTACGTGAGTACACACATGCCTGTGTATGTGTATAGCGAATGGCCCAGATAACCTGATCTCTCCTTCCCTCTCATTGTGGCTTTATGAAAGCTTTGATCTTTTGTCATTTAGTAAGAGGTAGAGCCATGCTGGGAATGGGGCCCCATGGGCAGTTGGAATGAAAACTGGATCACAGTGGCAAATCACAGTGCTTCTTCAGAACTGAGAGGAGAGAGTGAAAAGCGCCCATGAGTCCTACTTCAGGATCAGCCCAAGAGAAGGAATGCAAGACTTTGAACAGATACGAACTTTTGCCAAGTAAATCCATCTGAAAAATCAGGCCTCCAGAGGCTGCTGCTGCTTTTCCTCTAAATTGGTTCTGTTGGAAGTGATGCAAACCAACACACAGATCTGTTGATCTTTTCAGTGTGGGATGCAAGGGCCATGTGACAGGCAAGCAGGTTACTTACCCTCACATATCTGCTTGCTTGACACCATACCTCTACAACCCCCTCCCTACCCCACTTCAGCCAGCATCCCTCCATGCTTTTAGGACAGGGGATTGCTTATTCTTATGGACAAAAGCAGTGGCACAAGAACCATTCGTTAGTTGACAAACTAATTGAGCAGTTATATATGGTATAATAATAGGGACAAGAGCTGACTTTTATTGAGTGCTGACTTTGTGAGAACTGCCTTTAGGACTTTATCTGTATTAACTCATATGATTCTCCTTAGACCCTACAAAGTAGTTCTGTTTTTTTGACCCATTTATTATTATTATTATTATTATTATTATTATTATTATCATTATTTTAATTTAAATTCAAGTTAGTTATACAGTGTAGACTTGGCTTCAGGAGTAGAACCCAGTGATTGATCTCTTACATATAACACCCAGTGCTCATCCCCAAAAGTGCCCTCCTTCATGCCCATCACCCACATTATACATCAGGAGACCAACAGTAACTAACTTACCCCTGAGGGTTCAGTGTGGCATTTTGCTACAGTGCCTGTCTTAGTGAAAGATGCCACATTCCATGGTAACTCCTGAAGTAAAGGTGGTCTTTGCTTGCCCAGGTTGCAGGTTTGTGATCTATGGCTCTGAAATAGGAATAAAGCAGCCCCATGCAAGAATATGTTGGAAAATTGTGGGGCAGCTAGAGGAGTTTGGGGATGTCGAGGAAAGGGTAGGGTGAGTGGAAGGCAGAAAAAATGAGCCAGGACACCTTTGTGGAGGAAGGGGCAGGAGGGGCAGAGGGAATGGAAGCATTAGCAAAGGGTTCTGGAAGCACAGTCTAGACCTTTCCCCTTTGTGTTCAGCACTCAGGTCAGATTCCCAGGATGACAGGTCCTGAAAGGAGCTGTCAGTTCCCTAACCTGTGGAACTTGTCAACTGGACATTGTCCCCCCTCTCTGCTTTGGTCTAATTTTATTGATTGATTGATTGATTGTTTTTTTAAATGTAACTTATTGACAAGTTGGTTTCCATACAACACCCAGTGCTCATCCCAAGAAATGCCCTCCTCATTGCCCATCACCCATTTTCCCCTCTCCCCCATCCTCATCAACCCTCAGTTTGTTCTCAGTATCCAAGGGTCTCTTATGGTTTGCCTCCCTTCCGCTCTGTAACGTTGTTTTTTTCCCCTTCCTCTCCCCCATGGGCTTCTGTTAAGTTTCTTAAGATCCATCCACCTATGAGTGAAAACATATGGTATCTGTCTTTCTCTGACTGACTTGTTTCACTTAGCATAATACCTTCCAGTTCCATCCACGTTGCTGCAAATGGCCAGATTTCATTCTTTCTCATTGCCAAGTAGTATTCTATTGTATATATAAACCACATCTTTTTTATCCATTTGTCAGTTGACGGACATTTAGGCTCTTTCCATAATTTGACTATTGTTGAGAGTGCTGCTATAAACATTGGGGTACATGTTCCTCTATGCATCAGCACTCCTGTGTCCTTTGGGTAAATTCCTAGCAGTGCTATTGCTGGGTCATAGGGTAGTTCTATTTTTAATTTTTTGAGGAACCTCCACACTGTTTTCCAGAGCAGCTACACCAGATTGCATTCCCACCAAAAGTGCAAGAGGGTTCCTGTTTCTCCACATCTTGGCCAGCATCTATAGTCTCCTGATTTGTTCATTTTAGCCACTCTTGCTTTGGTCTAATTTTAATAACAATTTAAAAAAATGCCTGAACCTGGGGTTCAGTTACCACTGGAAGTGCCTAGTGCTGCCTGCCTCATAAACCTGGTGGATTTCAAGGAGGGGAAGTTAAATAATTTAGTTTGGTAGTAATCAAAATATTACTTCTATAGCAAAATAAGTATTAATAAGGCATGGAGTAGAAAACAAAATTCTAATGAATTCTTTAAAAAAAATTTTTTTTTCAACGTTTATTTATTTTGGGGACAGAGAGAGACAGAGCATGAACGGGGGAGGGGCAGAGAGACAGAGGGAGACACAGAATCAGAAACAGGCTCCAGGCTCTGAGCCATCAGCCCAGAGCCTGACGCGGGGCTCGAACTCTGGGACCGCGAGATCGTGACCTGGCTGAAGTCGGACGCTTAACCGACTGCGCCACCCAGGCGCCCCGAAATTCTAATGAATTCTTAAGATAAAGCATGGGATTTCTAAGAACTTTTTCCTTTCACTGAGCTGGGCTGTCAGACCCCTGGCAGTGTGGATCCACTCTTCTCTGACCTTTGGAGTATTTTGGGAGAGAAGCAGGAGCAGTGCTGCTGCTCAGTATCCCCCAGCCTTGCCCACCAGTTACCTAGGGCTCCAACCCAGCCCTCTTTGTGTGTGACTCCAGGGGACTCCCAGCCTCAGACTTCCACCACGCATAATATTCTATAAACTTGGGGGTGGAATCACTTGCAAAGGAAGACAGGAACCCCAGAGGCCTTGGAGAAAAAAGAATAGAAACATAGGACTCAAAAGCAAAAAATTTTGCACATGCGAAAAGACAATGTAAACAAATTTATAAGACAGATGACCGACTGGGAGAAGATATTTGCATCCCATATAAAGGATTACAATTCTTAATATATAAGAATTCTTAATATATAAGGTCTTACAAACAGAAAGTAAAAGACAGCCCATAGAAAAATGGACAAAAATATGAACAGGTAATTTACAGAAAAATATATATCAGTGGCTGGTAAACATTTGTAGTTTAAAAAAATTTTTTTTAAATGTTTTTTTATTTTTGAGAGAAAGAGAGACAGAGCACGAGTGGGGGAGGGGCAGAGAGAGAGGGAGAGACAGAATCCAAAACAGGCTCTAGGCTCTGAGCTGTCAGCACAGAACCCAACATGGGGCTTGAACTCACAAACCCTGAGATCATGACCTGAACCAGAGTCGGATGCTTAACTGACTGAGCCACCCAGGCGCCCCTGGCTGATAAACATTTGAAAAGATACTCAGCCTTACTAGTTATTAAAGAAATGTTAAACACTAGCATATAATTGTTTTTTCACCTAGGAGAGTTGCAAAAATGAAAACACATTGATACTGACAAGCATTCAGGGAAATGGGCAGACACATATAGTATCAGTAGGAATGGGTATATGGGTACAGACTTTCTGGTGAGTAGTTTTGCTGGATTCCTTAGAATTTAAAATGCTCTTGTCTAGTACCTAAAAAATAAAATAATAATAGGAGTATTGTATCTATATTAAGGATATATGTATAATGACATTCTTCACAATTCTTTGTGAAATGGCTGTAATTTAAATGTTCATTCAGTAAGAAGGGAAATGGTGAGATGTACAGTTCCATGCAGTGATGGAAGATGATGCATCATATTGCCTTATTAGGCAAATCTTTATATGCTGATATGAGCAGAAACACAGTGCAGGCCAACAGCCTGATCACTTGCTTTTTGATTAAAAAAAAAAAAGATGTGTGTCTATATATGTTATGTTATTGAAACATAAGTACAAATCAGGAAAGAGCAATGCACCAAACTCCAAAGAGGGCTGTAGTTGGTGAGATTAGAGATGGCTTTTCTTTTATATGTTTTGTAGTGTTTTTCAGAGGTTAAACAATACGTGAACAAATGCATTTTGTGCGCTCGTTCTGCCCCCAGTATTCACTATTTTGTGTTCCTGGTTAGGTGTCCAGATGAATATCCTTCCCCCCCTTACTATACTCATCGTATAGTACTATACTCACCGTATAGTACTATACTCACCGTATAGTACTATACTCATGCCCTCTTGACCTCGGTGTTTCATCCAGCCTCTCTATTTTGCAGATGAGTGTGCGAGGCTCCGAGGGACCACGTGTCTCCATTTCCTGAGGACAGCCTTGGCTTATCTGTCATCTCAGCATCCTGTCTGGTTAGTTTTCCCCTTCAGTCTCAGATGTGTTCTGTTCTGGACTATAAATTACACAGCTCCGCTGCTTAAAGAGGCCAGATAACAGTTGAAGTTCACATAGTAGGTGAGAGGTGGAGGCAGGGATTAAACTCAGAGCTCCTAATTTCATTGGATTTGGTAAAAGGCAATTCTTGCCCTCAGTGAGCTTCTAGTAACTTTTGACGAGAAAAAGTATTTTCTCACAAAGGCAGGTAGTTCTCTGGAAAATACTGGATTTAGAATCAGGCTGGATTTAATTTTTAGTGCTGCCTCTAGTTACTGGCTGTTCTCTGAGCTCAGCTCCTTTTCTGTAAAATGGGGTTAATAGTGCAGGTCTCAGGGGATTGATGTATTAAATACAGTGCTGAACATAATGCTTAGTACATGAACTTCATTTATGAAAAGAGCAGTCCAGAGTAATTCTAAATAATGTAAAGCTCTAAGTGTGTGGAATTCTCTGTCATATAAAATGAAATTTTCAATGCGTCCAGGCACCCAAGGACACCAGGCACCTTGAACAAACCCGTTCTCATTTCATAGATGCTCTTTCCAAATATCTGAGGGAAAATGTGTTTTAAGGATGCTGGAACATGGAAACACTTTGAGTTGCTTGTCAGAAGTCAAAGTTGATGGCTAAGAGCTTTGGTTCTCTCAGGTGTGTGGTGTGGAGTCAGAGCCTCTTGCATCATTGGAAATGATGCGGGGCCACTAGGAGCAGACATGGCTCCAGCAGCCTTCGGTAGCCAGAACCTATGCTGTCCTGCACTGATCCTGTTGGGAAACAACCACAAGAGGTCTTTTGGTCCTCTCTCTGGTCTCTAGCTTTCCTCCTGTAGGAGTCCTAGCTGTGAAGAGCCTCTGAAAGGCCACATCTCTCTTAGAGCACCTGCCACCCAGCTGGTTAGAAGCCTGGGTCACAGGTGCTTCGTGGCCAGTTCACACCCTCTGTGTCCCTGGCAATGGCCGAGTCTGTAGGTAAATACCTCTTGTGTTTCCTGCTCAGTACAGTAAAGGGTTTTTGGGTTTTCACTTCTGAACTAGCAACAGGAAGGGACAAAGGACCTGGATGAAAACAACAACAAAAACACTTTTTTACACTTCAGAGGGACACTTGGTCTTTGCACATTTGAACCTAAAAATCTCCCTCATTCTTAGCTCAGCAGTGAACAAAATTTAGAAGGGTTCGTGGGTAGTTTTAGTTTCCATTTCCCATGTTTTCTTTCCTTTTAGTTTGTAGCATTTTCTTCTGCATCTTTCAAAGAAGGTAGAATATTCCAGCACAACAAAGGCATATTTTAAAGGGCTACATGCTGAACATGAACTAATATTATTGGACAAAAAGTTTTAGACTATTCTGCTCTTATGTTTATCACAACAATAATTTCTAATATTTTGTGAACATTCACTATGTGCCAGACACTGCCAAGTGCTTTACAAGCATGATCTCATTTAATTCTATTAAGAACCTCTGAGTTTGATGCTGTTATTATCTCTGTTATTCAAGTGCTGAGACCAAGGCTTAAAGAAATTAACTTGCCCAAAGTTCCCAGCTAGAAAATTCCAGAGTCTGAAGGCAGATCTCTCTGATGTCAACAACCATGTCTTAATTGTATATTGTATTGCCTTCCATCGTGCCTGTTAACCTACAGTATGCCAGGCAGTGTCCTAAAGAAGAGTTCTGTTGTTGGCAGGTTTTGATGATGAATTTCAATGGCACACTTGAAATATTTTTGCCCGGTTCTGATTGACACCTCCCTCTTCCTCCACCTCCTTCATTTTTTTTCCTTTCCTTTCCTTTCCTTTCCTTTCCTTTCCTTTCCTTTTCTTTCTTTCTTTTTTTTTTTTTTTTTAGAAGAAAGTCCCAAATACCTGCTGGTTGCCATATCTTCCAGCTTATGTGGTCAACATTTAATTACATTAGCATTTGTTTTCACTAAAAAGTAATCACATTACTGCCTTTCATGTCACATTAGTGAAAATGGATACCAATATGATACATATTAATAGAATATGATGGGAAATTGCTAATACAATTAGACTTTCACATTTTATTAGTTCTGGAGTGACACCATACGCTGAAGAACAGCTCACTTTAGTGGTGATGAAGAACAAGGTAGAAAGTGGTAGATGCCTTTCTATCCTGCATAGACAGAGCAGGCTCCCAGGGGGCCCTGGTACGTTCATGGGGCCCCATGCTCAGTTTCTGAGCCCCACTTCCTGTTTCTTCCTGTAACATGAGCACCTTTTGGATTTGGGCTGGGAGAGGAGTTCCTCCTTCACAGCCAGGCTGTGTTGCCTGACTTGTGGTCATTAAAGTATCATATGACATGATACTGCCTGGGTGGCCCCAGATCAGATAGAATTAATATTTTATTATCCCTTCTGTGGCGGGTGCTGGTGAAGAGGGGGGGACACAGGCAGGGAAAATGTCCCCAGGGCCCTTCCCAACTCTTATCCGCAGATTTCACATAGGCCTCTGTCTTTGTCTTGGGGCCTCAGGAGTACCATTTGTTGTTTTGGCTTCTCAGAGGTCCCCCTGTTTTCCATTCTTTTCTTCCTGCCCATCCCCCCTTTTCTGTATTCACCCAAGTGATCTCTTGGAGGAAATCTCTTGACCATGTCACTGGTGGACATCTATAGGCTCATTGTTTGAAGGACAGCTACAGTTTATACTCAGTCCTGGTTAATTGTCTCCTGCCACATTATATCCTACTCCTGTGACTTTGTCTCCTTATGTCCCCCACTTGAAACACTGTCCAAATCCAATTTGTCTTTTAAGGACCATTTCAAATCGTACTTTTTCTACGAAGCCATCCCTGTGTACCGTAGGCTGATGTTACCCCTGAATCGAAGTATACATTTGTATACTTGCTTGTATGTTCTCATATGACTTCACTAACAAGTTACAGTGGCTACTTCCTGGCCTTGTTCAAAAGAAAAAAATGTGATTCCAAACTGAGAGTGAAGCAGACAGAACCTTGTAAAGTTAGTGTTAGACTTGAAAGGACACGAGGGCCACTGTGGACTCCCTAGGGTATGGGGTGTGGTGCAGTCTGATTAAGTAGCAACAGGGACTCGGAGAGGGGCAGCACCCTTGCTTCCAGCTTATTTCTTGGCATTTTTATTTTATCTGTCTTACCCTGGAACAAGATCCAGAACTTGGGACCTTGGACGGAAAGGCTGTGTTGTGACAATTGGGAAGACAAACTGTGGCAATTAAGGAAGATGCCTACTGCCTCAGCATAGGATTCATTTTGAGGGGAGGGGAGGTAGAGGAAAAGAGATAAAGGTGGAAATGGCTTTTAAGTAATAGGTAATTTGCTGTGGAGAAAGCTACACACTGTGGAAAAAATAAAAAGAGACCTTCTAGCCTCAGAATAGTTAGGCATCCTAAACCAGTATGGCAGCAGGGATTTCACTGGCCAGCCTTTTCTTGCTCCTCTGCAGGGAGGGCGCCATGGGAAGCTCTGAGAGAACAGCGGAAGGCAGCTGACTGGGAACTTGCCTCCAGAAGCCCATGACGCTCCATGGCCTAGGAGCAAGCTCTCTGGTCTGTAGAGTGGGAAGGCCGTGTGTACACTTTGGATTTCTGTCTTGAAGAACTGAAGGATGCTACATTAGGTGATGTGTAAGGTCACTTCCTCCTCTGTAGTTCTGTAACTCTCCTGAAGCGTGCATATACCTGGTGTCAAATGAGAGATCCTGAGCATCAGACTAGGTGTTGTAGTTTGCAGAGGTGGGTAAAGATATTGGGGTGGGGGGACCCCATAGGATCTGGATTGCTGGAGCAGGAGGGCTGGAGGATGCTCTCAAGAGCAGGAGAAGGTGCTAGCAAAGGTGGGTGGCAGGAATTTCCTGCCAGATATGGAGGGTTGTGAATAAGAGGATTTCTGTAGGGAGGCTGGATTGCAAGGCTGGAGCCAGATGGTTGGCAGCATGGGATGGCAGCCTAGAAAGTGGGGACTTGACCTTGTAGGTATAAGGAAGCCAATGAAGGCAAATTCTGTCTTTTGCTGGAGCTTGGCTCTCTGATGGCTCACAAAGGGCTCCTAGGAAGGCAGCCAGTTCTGTCCAGTCAATTGTGCAGGCCCTGGAGTGCTGGCAGATGATCTTGTTGTCAAAGCTGGGGGTCCTGTGGGAGGTGGGTGTGAAGGAAGCCAACCGGGGGTGGGGTTGGATGTTGGATGAGTAGGTTTGCTTATCAGTTTTCAAAGTGAAGGGTAGGCTGAGGGTGTAATCGGGGGCCTCTTTTAAAATTCATTTTCAGTCTGCCTCTTAGAGGTGAGAAGCTTTCAAAGTAAAGTGAATTAAGTCCCCGGATAAAGTCCCCAGTCGGCATGGCATCGTCAGTTCTACGTCTTCCATCCAGGTGTCTGGGCTTTCTCAATCTTGCCTTTTAAGAACACACAGAGACACAGTTTGAAGGTGACTGTGGGAGCATGCCTGGCTTAGGCCGAGTCCCACAAGATCCCACACAAGGTGAGAGTAAAATTGAGGCAAGGGCCAATGACTTCGTGAACCCCAAGAGTCCTGACCCAGTGTTCCAGGCCTGGGGGTTCTGGCCACGAAATGTCCCCTGAGGCGGAGAACCATTTCATTAGCGTTGCATCACCACTGCTGCCGTCACTGGGAGGATAACCCAGCATCAAAACATGCCATTGACTGGTGTGGTCCTTTTTATTTGTTCTCCTTCCTCCCAGTGTATTTCCTAAAGGCGCATGTAAAACGGGTATTTGTAAGTTCCGTGGATTACATATTGAAATCGTTATCACCATTCAGGCCACTATAACAAACAATACTGATTATAGAGCAGGGATATATTTTGTAATTATAATGTTCTTCAAACTTCTCTGATTGACACTCAGCGTATTTAAACAGGGATGATCAAAAATTATGTTCACAGCGCGGGCCTTGTCTTCCCTTTGGCAGCACAAAAGCTCGCCTCAGTAGGTAACAGCCACCAGGCTGCCTTTGAGCAGCTGTGTCGAGATGGGATTCAGTTTCTTTGGGGGTGGGGGTGGGGGAAGACACCCCGGCTTTCAAATCAAAGACAATTCAGTTTAGAGAATGATGTACCTTGTGGAAATAAATAAAAGGAGGCGCAGTGTACCGTCAGCTGGCCGTCTTAAATCAATAATGCAGGCAGTCCATCTTGCATGCCCATTCAGCTCCTCACTCATTCTGAGCGACGGGGAGGGGCCCCCACCTCCCAGCCTGGGCCCACAATAAAAGCCGTTGTTGAGAGATGTCCGGGGATGCAAGTGAGTCTTGCTCTGCTCTTCAAGGCCTCTCTGGAGCTGGCCTGGCAGTGTGCCTGCCAGAGGTCTCAGGATGTTAATGTCCTTTACCTCCAGATCACATCAATCTGCATCCATTATTTTGCCAAGCAGGGACACCTGGACGGGAGGCTCTATTTTCTTTCAGTGGCCCCTGGCTTATAAAACAAAACCAGCAAAGAGCACGTAATCCCTTTGAGTATTCTTGTGGTGTGCCTAATGGGGGCTTTTGAGAGTGCCAGGTACTGTGAGAAGACTCTGGGAAAGGGAAAAAAAAAAAAAAAAGGAAGGCAGAGTTTTTTAATCATCTTTGTTTACAAAGTGGTAACATTGAGTCTTGAGTCAAAGGGAATAGTTTCCAGGTAGAAAAGTCTCAGGTTTGTTTTTTGTCAGCTGCCAGCTACCAGCATGTCTCTCCTCCAAACTTTGCGCAAAATCAACTTACCTTGATTTAAGTAACAAAGAAAAGGACTTGGGGGTTAAAAGGGTGGGAAAGGGGGAAGCTTTTAAAAGATTATCCTTTTGGAGTTTTGATAGATTAAGAGGGTGATCAGACTAGGCAGCATCTTAATAATAGGGCCATGTGAATTTTGGCTAGACTAATGGAAGCTCTTTTGTCAATTTCCTGTACCCTGTACTTGACAGGACTCAGGAAATGGCAGGACTGGCTCACCTTTGATACCTAGAAGGGGCTTAATGAGATTTAAAGATGTGCTACCATGACTGGAGTTTCCCACATTAAGTTTAAGTTACACACAAACTCCTCCTTTGCACCAGTCCCTAGCTGGCTTTGTTGCCTGTCTGCCGGAATCCAAAACGTGTTTTCTCTATAGAAGTAACAGCTGAAAGTGGGCAGCTGAGTTTCTGAACAGAAATTGTTTTTGTAAGAAGGGTTTTTTTTTTTTTTTTTGGTTCCATTCAGGACTGTGTCTCTGAAATATTATCTATCATAAAAAACATGACATGAATTTACTATGGCAGTCAGCTGCAATTTTTAAATACACTTGTTAGGTTAGTGAGTAACATCTTCCCTTCCCAAAGAGACAGAGAAGAGAGGGAACATCAGACTGTTATTTCTTGGGGGTGGATGGGGAGGGGTGTGGGCCAGGCCATGACAGAACGTGTGAGCTCAGATGGGGCCCAAATGTTTCTGATGGAATATTTGAGCTGGAGATATTCAACGGGAAAGATCCCGCCTCAGGGAGCACCCTGTCAGCTGGAAAGGGGCCAGGAGTCATGATGAGTCCGTGTGTGACTGTTATGTGGGCTTGAGGGTGGAGCTTCGTGGGCAGGGCGTGGGGGTTTCAAAGTCATTCTTGCTAAACCTTTATGAGTGTGGATTTTTAGGCGACCCCTGAGGAAGCAAAAAGGTTTGTCTCTGGCAGTGATTCTGGTGAGGCTGTGGTAGAATAGAACAGACCCTAGTTAAAGTGGGTGAGAAATGCTTTCAGAATCCTGTTCATTTTGGTAACTACTTCCTGTGGACATTAGGCCTGGTTGCTGGAGGTGAAAGCTCCTGTGTTGGCCCTAAGGCTAGAGATCCTGTACCATACCACCTGCTGAGAGTAGACCTCCCTCTCTAGGAGGCTGCCAGCCAGGACTTGCTTGCCATTCCACAGCTTCTTTTGATTTCTAGTCCTGAGGGGTTGTAGATAAACTTGGCTGTAGCATGTTCTCTGTCCATTTCAAGTAAAAGCTCAAGTTGTTGGTCTTTAGCATTTTGGTTATCTGCACACACCTGTAGAAGTAGCCCCTGGGCTCCTGCATTGGGGTGGCCATGGCCCCCTGCCTGTCTGTTGTCATAAGCAGAATCAGGCCTGGAATACTGCTTCCAGATTTTGAATCAGACAACAGGATGCTCATATTCCCCAAAGAATCAGGGCCTGAGTTTCCTAGGAGCCAAGCCGATAACCAAGCCGAAAGATTGATATTTAAAGGGGCAAAAAGCTCCCAGGAATATTTCAAGCTGATTTTCAAGGTATGCAGTATCCATATTTTAATTTTGGATTGTCCCCAGATATACTTAAAGAATCGATGAGAAGAAGTGGGATAGATAGGTCTTGTTAGATCTAGTTCAAGTTTTTCTGTTTTACCTCATCTAGCCTTATTAGAATGGATTCTCTTTCTTCCTTTTTTTCCCCATCTGATGCTCAGGATTTATAAATATCAGATCCCCCTTTGCCATCATTGGCCTGGCATCAGCTAACCTTTCTCTCTCAGTTTTCCTTCTATGGTATTTGAGCCACCACTTGGGAGAAATCAAATATAAACTGACCTATTTTACAGATAGGCTGAGAAATTTGTATGATTTTTTTTTTTTAATGCACATCTGTTTAAGATATCCACAAATAGAAGCCATTGGAATACTCACATGTGGCTCCTAAAATTGTGAGAAGGGCCAGGTGAGGTTGGAGGGTACATGTTCAGGAGCCCCAGGAGGAGCCTGGCTGATGTGACTGTGGGCCAGGGGCTGTCGGATGTACCACCTATGATGAAGACCAATGTGCATGAGAGCTGGGAGGCACCCCGACTTCAGTCCAATGCCAGTGCCACCACTTGGTAGCTGTGTGACTTTGAAAAATCACTTAGAGTTTCTGAATGGTGCCCTTAGCTATGGAATGGGGATAATACCCACCTCATGAGATTGCTGTACACTTTCTGTTTTTTGTTTGTTTGTTTGTTTGTTTGTTTTTAACCACAAGCCACAGTAAGAAATGCAGTATGTATCACAACCCAACCCACAGAAATACATACTCACACTTACGAAACTGAACCAAACCTTCCATGAAACAGTTTTTACTTATATGCTAAAAGTAGCTCCTGATATTTTCTATTCTATTCTATTTTTCTTTGAACATGGTGATTATAATCCACCAAATTGATTTCAGGACCAAATAATAGGTTGCAATGCAGAATTTGACCAACACTATAGGCAATTAATACATCTCCATTCCCTTAATACTTTGAAGGACCAGAATCTTTGTTAATTAGGGTACAATAAGCCGTGCTACAGAAACAGCCTGACAGAGCTGGAGCATAACGCTGTGGAAGTTTATTTCTTGCTTTTATAAAGTTTGTTGGGGGGGGGGGTTGGGCAGGCTTTCAAGGCAGGTCTCCTCTGTCTGGATCCAAGTGGGTTCCATCTTATCACTTTGTCATCTTCATATCTGGCCTCCCCACTTGCCACCAAAACGAAGAAGAGAGACGGCATGTCTTTTGGATGCCGTTAAGGACTGGATCTGAAAGTTGTATTATTACTACTACCACCATTCTAATGGACAGAGCTCACTCAGGTACATGGTCCCAACCCAGTCGCCGGGGAGGCTGGAACACGCAGTCTTCCTGTGTGTGCAGGGGAAGGAGACAGTAAGGAGATTCAGTGAATGATATATACCGTGTAAGGTAGTGTTTAGACAGGACCCAGGGTGGGTCTTTGATATACTGAGGGTCAGCAATCGAGTAAGATGTAGGATTAGTCCAATTTGGGGTAATGTTGGCTAGCTGCAAAGAAACAGCCTGAATTAATGACTTCAGGGGGCTTCTTTGTGTTTTTTTTTTAATGTCACCCTCATGATTCTAAAGTTTCACAGAACTCACTTGTGGGTGTAGATAGTTTTCTGCAACTAATGTGAATTTACCTGTTGCTTGCTCTTAGGGGCTCAGTGGTGGCATTCTCATGGACAGTGGAGTAGGAATCAAAGCTCTGTTTCTGGTTGGTGAGACCAGATGGTGCCTATTGCTCACTGGTAATTATAGCGAGCATTTATATTGAGTGCTTACTGTGTACTTTCAGGCATTGAGCTAAGCATTTCACAAGCTTCTTCTCAACTCATCATCATCACAGACTTATTAGGCAGAATCTTAGACATTTTAGTCCCCTTTTAAGATCATTTGTTCTGATAAGTTTACTTCACCAGTGAAGAAAAGCTCAAGTTCAGAGCTGTTATTTGCCCAGGGTTGCACAGCAACCTAGTTACACGTTAGTGGTTATACTAGGATCAAAAGCCCTGATTTCTTGATCCCTACAACAAGGACATGAGGGCAATGTGAGGCACATTTTAGTGGTCATAGCAAAGTGTTAATTGAACCTTCAGTTTAGGATCTTCAGTTTTTCCCTGGGATATACACCAGGAATTCTAATTAGTGCTGGAATAGAATGCCCCAAACTGCAGATACTATTAAACTTCTAGTTTTCATTTGAACTGGTCATTTTAGGCAGAAGTAACCAAAGTTTTCTCAAAAGCCAACTCGGGTATGGGCCTGATAATTTAAACTGTTATCAACTTCAGGTAAAAATATACATCTAGATTGTAGTTAAAGATCTTTATCTGTGGTTTTTATTTGTTTTCACATAAATCTGCATGCTGTCCCCTATTACTCAGCAGTCCTTAGTTGCTACCAGTACTGAAGAGAAAAATTGGAATTTGCCAAAAGAATGCAAATGTGCTTCTGATAATGACAGGCTAGAGGGAGGCAGTTGGTTTAAGCCACAGCCTGAAGGATGTAAGTTGTTCTTAAGGAAAGACTTGCTAACGATGAAGCAATGAAGCAGTTAAATTCTCCTAGAGGTGACTGAGGAGGGTTCTACTTCATCTCTCGTTTGGAGGTCTTTAAAGGTGCTTCTCCAGATTGGCTCTAGCCAGAGGTGCCGACCTGTGACTTCCTGGGTTTTCTCCCCTAGGCAGAGGGATTCTATGATTTCTTGAAGTTACCTTCTGCTACTCAGTGTCCTTAAGTAGTTACAGAAAGTAACAACCTGTGTTGTACTGTGTGTGTACCTGCACATACGCGGTTTGCACAAGTATTCTCTAGAATGCCTCCTGAGGAGGGCCAGAGGGCATGGATATTTGTTTATTTATACGAGAGAAAGAGAGAGAGAGGGAGGGAGGGAGGAAGGGAGGAAAGGAGGGAGGGAGGGAGGGGAGAATCCCAAGCAGGCTCTGCACTGTCAGAGTGCAGAGCCTGATGAGGGACTCGAACTCATGAACTGCGAGACCGTGACCTGATCCACAACCAAGAGTCAGTTGCTCAGTTGACTGAGCCATCCAGGCGCCCCCATAGGGCATGGATGTTTAGAAAGAGGTGTTCCTAGCCTGCCTGGTTGGAATTTGTACTCTTACTGTCTTGGCATGGATTAGCAAAATGTAACAGGTGACATTCTTTTTCTGTTTGACACCCCCCTTCCCTTTTGTATTTCAGGATCAGGAAAAGGGCAAAAATTTGAGACTAGTCAGGTAGGTGCTTCCAGCATCTTCCTCCACCTCTGCCTCTGCAGATGTGTAGGCCCCATCCAGCCCGCAATTTACCATGTGTCCTGAAAGGGGTGCAGGGAAGAGGTGCTGTGTCTCATGGCTTTGCTATTAGCCAGTGTGTGAAGGGATGCACTGCTTGGGGGGCACCGAGGCTCCTGGGGCCTGCTCCAAGGTGTGCACTCAGCTGGGGAGAGCATATCTGTGCTCTGCATGTAATGATAATTTTATACTGGAAACCAAGCTTTTCTGCCTCAACACAGACTCCTGATATTCTTGCATAATGTGTTTGACATTTCTGAGACAGTGCAGTCTGGGAGAATGAGCACTGAATAGGGAATCAGGAGTGCCAGTTTTTTGTCCTGATTTGGCTGTTGACCTGCTCCTTCTCCCTAGGCAGGTCACCTAACCTCTCTGTGCCTCATTACCCTCCTTTCCCCACCTGGAAAATAAAGACCATTTCCTCTACCTGCTCTAACTCAGAGACCTCAGGGGCATCCAGGCAATTTACTTGGGGAAGGTGTCCTCTCCACTCATGATGGGTGTTTTTGTCTTTGTTGTGATTATAGTTATTCATTTTTTATTGGCTCAGTAGAAACCACTGTGAACCTAGTATCGGAGGACAAACCATATCTTACGGTGATCTACTATTGAGATGTGATCTTTCAGAGCTATGATATAATTTCCAAGTGCTGCCTTCTGAATGCAAGCCAGCATTTTGTCCTAGCTCTCGAGACCTAGTTATATGGGTCCCCATTCTGAGATTTGTCACCATCCTTCTTTCACTTTTTTGTTGGACAGGATAGGTTCCTTTTTGTTTTTGTTTTTTTACATTCTAAAGATTTATGAGCTCCCTTCCTCTGTCCCAATCCTACTCTTTAAAAAATTCTTTTTGTATGTCCTGGGTGGAAGAAAGTCTCCTGAGGCTTATCACCTGCAGATGGTGCTTCTGAAAAGGAAACTGTTTCAGAAAGTTCCAAGCACTGAAAATGGGTGTGTAATGAACCCTGTTTTGCATCTTTAATTATAGCATTTGCCACCGTGCATGCTGTAATCATGTGCTTTCTCTAGAGCCAAAGCAATGTGCAATTCCAGGTCCATTCATTAGCAAACCGGCAAATCAATCACAGGTCTTGTCAAAAACATCACTGCAGTGTGGGGGTCCCTTTGCATAGACCATGGGATCACATCTACAATGGACCTCTTCTCCCCAAGGGGTTCAGAGGGCTTCTTAACAAATGACTTGCTCAAATGGGCAGGTTTTCTGATGTCTGTTTGTCTGTCTCTGTTGCTTCCTGTCTCCCTCCCTACTTCCATGTCATATAGTGACTGCTGGTTCCTTGGAAAACATGACTTGCCTCTGGCATTTGACAAGTGAGGGATGCAAGAGGCAGATGTAGGGGACAGAGATGGAGATTTATATGATCCCAGGAGAGTGCCCAGAAGGCCTCTTGGCTTACAAATTCAGGTTTCACAAAGTATAAAATTCCTCCACCAGGGGTAGACTCTTGGGTTAAGCACTGCTCTTGGGGGAGAGGGGGCTTCACATTTAAATAGCAGATACTTGCAAGAGGTAAACCAGAGCCCCTACAGCTGTAAACTGTGTTGGTAGTGATGCACTTCCCCTGGCCTGAGGGTCCTAGAGCAGAAGAGTGAGGACCTGCCAGGTGTCAGTGTGGAGACTGCAGCTTTGCTGTGGGAGAAAGGCTGGAAGGGGCTGGACGGTGTTGAGGATCACCCTGGTTTCCTTCTTGGTCCTGTTGGAGCCTAGCCTTGGTAAGCAGAGATTGGGGCTAAGGTGATGAGAAGGATTAAGGAGGTGATAAAATCAGACCAACAGTGTTTAGAGTTCAGATGTCACAAGTTCTGAATGATTTGCCAACGTCACATGAAGGTCTGGGCTTCTCTTAGGAAAGATCTTGAGTTTCTCTGTGAAGCACCTAAAGTTTCTCCAACATATCTATTATTAGTGGTAATGATAGTTATTATTAACATATTAGTGCCATATATTTGGTGCATATATATATATATGTATAATATATAAAACATAATATCATACAGTGTTTACTGTTTGTTGTCTCCTTCCCCTCCAGAGAATGTCAGTCCCTGAGGACAGCTTCTTTGTGTTCATTGTTGTATTCAGGTACTGAGAACACTGCCTGGCACACAGCGTAGTTGGTGCTCAATAAGTATTTGTTGGATAAGTTAGCATGTTTATTCTTCTCCTTGGTGTACGAGAATGTACTCTGTACCATTCTGGCGTCTACATACTACTCACTGCTGCCCCAGGAATCCTTTGACTTGGGAGCTTGGTGCCATCTTTCTTCTCTAGGGCCCTCTCAGCACTGGGACAATTGCAAACATTCGATTTCCACCCCTTTTCTTCAAGTGAGAAAGCTGTAAACAGTGATATGGCAGTCTCCACGATGCTTTTCTGCACGATGCCAGTGACGGTTTATTGCAAAGGGCAAGGCCTGGGATTGAATGTAAACAAACACAGCCCACGAGTTTAAAATAGACCATTGAGCAGCTCACAAAATAGGCCCCTTGTTTTTAAAAGAGCAGTGGACGCTCTCAAGAAATAATAAGAAATAATAAGTTTGGAAGCTGGATGGAAAGCTCTGATGCTTTCTGGCTGCGTTTGTCCTCCGAACTTTCTTTGCGCTTGGCACGCCTGTGATACAGCCTCTGCCAGCCACGGCCCAGGAGCTGCAGGCGATGGAAAGTTTATCTTGCTGCTAAAGGGAAATGGAAATGTCTTTGAAAAAGCTGCACCATGCTTGTTGTGCTAAGATCTGAGACACACAGACGTCCTTTGCAGAGGGAGTCTAGTGTTCATCCCAAGAGGAGTGTGAGACTTGAGGGTTGACAAAATCAGGTTCTGGAACATGTTTGACCTCAAGACATTTTCTCAACGTCACCAAACCCATGCTTCCGCAACTGCAGAAGTGGACCGTTACTACCTACTTCATAGACTTGTTTGAAATGAGGTGATGTGAACGTCAATTCTGTGGGTTTGGGGCTGCCTTTGTTGTATTCGTTTCTCCAGGCCCAGCGCCTCACACCGCGCCTGGCATCTGATAGGTGACAGCAGCACTCACCCCTTCTACAAAGGAGCAGTAGAGGACAGCAGAGATCCTTTGTCAGCAGTTTGGAGGCATAAATAGCATTCTTTTCCCTTCCTTCCCTCCAGAATCTTTGTTCTTTTAGAAACAAATGTAAACATACACCCACAAATAATATATTAGTACATTCTCATTGTAAAACATTTTAACAAGTAAGAAATATATCCCACTTCTTCCCAAAATAAGTACCGTGGAAGTGTTTCTTTCCAGAGACTATGTATCCTTATCCCCTCTCTTTCTCTGTCTGTATCTCTCTATCATGTTTTTCTGTAGCTAAAGGCCTATCTTCCTCTTTGCCTATTTGTGACGATTAATTTTATGTGTCAACTGGGGCAAAAGTGCATAGATCTTTAGTGAAACATTATTCTGAATGTTCTGTGAAGGTGGTTTTAGATGAGATTAACATTTAAATTGGTGGGCATCCATGATATGGGTAGGTCTCATCCAGTCAGGTTGATGGCCTTGAACAAAGACTGCCTTTGGATTCCAACTGCAACTCTTCTCTGGGTCTCTAGCCTGCCAACCTACCTGGCAGATTTTGGACTTACCAGGCCTTCACAATCATGTGAGCCAATTCAGTAGTAGAACTAATAAATCGCTGTGTCTATATGTGCATCCTGTTGGTTCTGTTGTTCTAGGGGACCCTAAAACCCGATCTCTCTCTATCTTACCCTATCCTGTCCTAGCCTGCCCTTTTTTCCTTCCATCTGTCCATCCATCCATAGCAGGATAATTTATTGAGATTAATTTGTATTCCATTCTTAGTCTATTTTCTTCTCCCTTTCTAAGAAGGCAGCCAGCTTGGTATTATAAAGTCAAAACAGAAATTGTCTGCCCCCAGCTTCCCTTTCTGACAGCTTTAGCAACTTGGGTGTAGGGGCATGGTAGGACTGGAAAAGAGGCAGAAACTCTGAGATGGGGAGATAGGGAGATGCCCCAAGACCAGGGGCAAGTTCTATGGGATGGGGCCTTGTGCATATGTTTACCTTTTCCATAGGCAAGGACAGGGCCTATGGGAGGGCATAAGTTGTCTCTTGTGCCCAAGGAGGCACTTCAGTCACCAGACTCTTCTACAAAGATTCCCATGCCCCAAAGTGATAGAATGACTTCTTTCTTTTAGATAATGTAATAACCAGGGTAAACCAAAGGCTGGAAGGGCCACATGGACATTTTTCTTTTGTGTGACCCTGGAACCTTGGTATAACATGAGGGTAGGGAGTGGGGGGATACAGGTCAGAATAATGACTGGTACTATCTATAGTTCTTCAACTATAATAATGTTTATGTAAACATGTATATGTACTGAATGGTTTTTAAAAACTTTTTTTTAATGTTTATTTTTGAGAGAGAGAGAGTGAGCAAGCGTGAGCAGGGAAGGGGCAGAGATAGGGAGAGACGGAGACAGAGAATCTGAAGCAAGCTCCAGGCTCTGAGCTGTCAGCAGAGAGCCCGATGCGGGGCTCAAACTCAAGAACTGTGAGGTCATGACCTAAGCTGAAGTGAGATGGTTAACTGACTGAGCCACCTAGGTGCCCTTGTACTGAATGGTTTTAAGTGTTCCAAGTGTTTCTTTTTTCCTTCCTTTCTTCTTTTTTCCTTTCCTTTCCTTTCCTTTCCTTTCCTTTCCTTTCCTTTCCTTTCCTTTCCTTTCCCTCCTTTCTTTTTTCCTTTCCCTCCCTCTTTTCTTTCTTCTTTCTTTTCTTTCTTTCTTTCTTTCTCTCTCTCTCTCTCTCTCTCTCTCTCTCTCTCTGAGTGTTCAAAGTGGGACTTGTATTTTTCATTCACTACATCTTGGATAACTTTCCATAACTCTCTCATTCTTTTAAATATTCTGTAAAATATTCCATATTACTGATGTACCTTAATTCATATAAACTATTTCCTATTGATAAATATTCAGATTGTTTCCATTTTAATTGTAAACAACACTCTAGTGAACATCCTTTAACGCTGGGTAATTATTACCAGTTGCCTGGAAAAGCTAACATCCTCTCTTTCCAGAATTCTGTTCTACCTTCACATGTTTACGAACCCAGTTCTATGACAGGCTAGTGGGAATCCAGAGCAGACAGAAGAAACTGTTCTCCCCACTGGAGCCTGTGATCTTATGAAAAAAAGTGAGACCTGAAAAACAAGTGACTTTTTTCTGTGGCCACACAACACCATGGGCTAAAAAGTCAGAACTGGCAAGTCCAGGACTGGGGTGTCATAGGAGATTGAGACTGTTTCCAAGTGGGACAGAACCTTCCCTGATGAATTCTCCACCTTCTGTGACACTTCCTGTGAGCACTTGAATGTGTGGCAAATCAGGCTTCTCTCTATAGTTATTAAAGCTGTTTACCTTACTTTATTTCCCTTTGGAGTTGTTACCTTGTTTTAAAGAATAAACTTGACAGAGCTGAAGTCCTATGCTTTCTTCCCCTGACAAGTTTGTGTGTATCACTGCTGTGCATACTTCTGTACTTTTAACATATATACATATTTCCATAAATAATATAAACTATTGTTTAAATATTTTAAAATTCTACAGATCTTTTCAGCAAGATGTAAACACACCTGGCCAGAGACTTAGTCTTTCTTTGTGAACCTGCCAGCCTTACATGGGTAGTTAGTGTGATATTCCCACTTGACCAGATTCGAGAAAGTGGAGCCTAGGAGGCCTCTTCACCTTCCTTCTTCACACTCATCCCACCCCTCTCTCCTGGTGTCCCTCTCCTCAGATCCCTCCACCAGGGGCCTGACATTTATTTCTGAAGGCTTTTGAAAGACTTTGGGCCAAGACCTTAGCTCATAAAAACTTAAAGATCTGTTCTCCAAGGAGCCTTTTTATGGAGAAACGCCTGAGAGGGAACATTTAAAAGCTAAGGAGGAAATGTGTCTCTAGTAAGTGAATTGTGAGAGTGGACAGGGACCTTTTGGGCTCCTCTTTGGAGTGCTCCAGAAGTGGGAGTACGTGAAGGGATGCAGCCCTCTTTATCTCCTTGGCTAATGTTGGTAACTAGCTGTGGAGAGGAACATGCCCCTCATAATGGCTGTCCCAGATCAGGAACAGGGCTCTCCCTGGTAGGGCTATTTAGAAAACTCCATTTTTGGTCACCTGATGGTAAAATGACGTAAACAAGTATTGTCTCCCTTTTTAGATAGCCTTGTCTCTGGCCAGGGTGGACAAGCGAAAACTGGGAGGATAAAATACCTCAGCCCTCTAACTCTAAAAGGTGACAGGACCAAGTTCCTCTGGCCCCAGGTGAAGGTGCTCATTCCTTCCAGGGCACAGAGGATAAAGTAGCAGGGCTTCTTCTTTCCTTCCCTGCTTTCCTCCCTTCCTTCCTCATTCTTTCATCCCTTCTTTCCAAATATCTAGGAAATGTGACTATTCTTGTTTCAGATACTTGTACTTTAGTATGATTTGATTTAATCTGTTTTTTTTTTTTTTTTTAAGCTGAAGGAATGCTAGTGTTGGCTGGGTCTTTTTGTGTTGGAAAGGGAAGTAACAAAGAAAAGAGGTACGAAAAGTTCCTTTTGATATAAGAACAATTTGTCATATGTTTCTGCACCCCAAATACCCGGTCTCAAAGAGGCTATTTTTGCATCAGCCTTGTCACCCAAGACTCCATTCTTTCTCTTTTCTTGCCTTCCTTCCTCCTCCGACACTTCTGCATGTGTGTCTGAATATAGTAAAGTTGCTTTGAGCTTTTTTTTTTTTTTTCGATTATTCAACAGCTTTCAAGTGGAGAAAAATTTGGGTCTTTTAATTTCATTTTTGGCTTTTTTTTTTTTTTTTTGCATGTGTGTGTCTCCTTTCTGTTTGCTAAACAGTAATTGCGGATCTTCCTGGCCACCTTTAATACTCCCAGCTAATTATCCTGAAATAAATCTCTTTCAAGCCCGCATGCCAGCAGTTCTGGGATCCGAGCGGCTCTTTCAGCTCCCGGCTGCCTGTCACTCAAATGGGCCTCAGCTGCAACTCCGAATGATGAGTATTAACCTCCCGCTGGGAAGATTCGCCCAATCTCCCCACTTCCAACAGCAGCTCCCAGGGCCGCACCACGCTCCTACCTGTTAGCCTAAGCTGGGATTTTCTTTTGCTAACGCTGTGATTTTGAAAAGTGGAAGAGGATTCCTGGGAGAAGGACACTCAGTTAACCTTCTCCTAATTGCCATTCAAGATGGAAAAGGGAGAGAAAGATGGTGGCTGTCCCAGGAGGGCAACTGGGCCACAGAGTGGCCTGCGGCCTTGCCAGGAAGCACACTGGTCTGTTTGTTGGTGAGTGTGCGTGAGTGTGTTTTGGCCCAGGGCTCTATGTTCATAGACTCCTACCTGAGGGTGGTTGATGGCTGGGATCTGGGGACAGGCCTTGATTTGGACTTAACTGTCTTCTCCGATGTCCTCCCTCCTTCTCAAATGTTCCTCACTGTTGTACTCTGGTAGTTCACTGGGTTCTCCTTTCTCCAATCTCGGCGATTCCCTTCCAGATTTTCTTTTGCCTTGTACAGCAAGATTTATTTTTTTTTCCTGTGTGTGTGTGTGTGTGTGTGTGCGCGTGCGTGCACGCGTGTGTTTTGCTAACATCTAGCTTGTTTATTTGCTTAGAAATTTGTGGCTGGTTCCATTTGCCTCTCCTCAGTGATGCAGTGCTCTCCTCTCATTTCTCTTCTGATCCCATAGGCTTCCCAGCTTCCATACCAGATCATTCTAGTGAGAGAAAGGGATGGTTACTTGGGCAGGCCCCAAAGCACAGTGGCAAATGGCACAGGCTTGGAAGTGACAGTACCCAGTGCCTGGCAAAGAGTAATCGTCTAGTTAAATGAGTGGATGAATACATCATAATGATGTAACATAACATATCTTGTCCCCACATATCAAGATACCTTCCTCTTAGATTGACTTCTTTGAAACCTTTCTTCTTGTGGAAGACTGTTTACCGAATGTCAATTCCCCTCCTTGTGAGGAAAATTCCACTGCCTGGACACTGGCATCCACAGTCACAAGACCTGATTTAGTCAATAAATGTTAACTAAAGCCAGTGTGTGTCACTTCAAGGTGGAAGCTGGAGTAACTTAGTATTCTCTCTCTTTTTTTTTCTGTCACATTTCTGGCAAAGTTGCAGATAGTGGCTGTTCCATGAGCTTAGATATTGGGGTGAGAGCCCCCAGTTGATGTGCTATTGGAGTATGGTGTGAACAAGAAATAAACCTTTGTAGTTTTATGCCACTGAAGTTTTGGGTTTTTAAGTGACTGTACCATAATCTGACTATCCTGACTGGTGCACAAATACACAGATATACTCATCTGTATTCATATGTGGTTTCTTATCCTCAGACTTTAAATGTACAATTTTTACCTGCCTCTGAATAAAGATCTTTTTCTACTTAGCTGGCCTCTTATTCTTCTCAGTAGTGCAAGCCAGATATCAGAAACCCAAATCTTGGCCAAAGAGATAGAGAAATGTGTTTGTTTAGATACTTGAACCAGGTAGGTAAGTCTTACATCATCACTGGACCTCTAGTAAATTATGTGGAACACCAAATAACTCCTATGTCTGTATATCATGTCTCAAGATAACAAAGCAGAGCTGCTACATATAGTTGTGAGGTTGTGCACTGAACAAGTAAGGGGCAGGGCATTCTCAAAGACTTCAGCATGAATGGTCATGCAGATACTTTGCTGGGCCCCTTTAACAGAGGATCTGCTTATAAGAAATTTCCAGGAGCCAGGGAGCAACTGTGCACTCCACCATCAATACAGAACCACAGAGTTCATGCTGAATGATGTCTTGATGCTGAACATTGCTGAAATCCTTCAGGAAATTGTAATGGGAGGACCCCTTACAATGTTGTGTCTTTGTCACAACTCAAGCAAAATGAGTGCCTGATACTTCCAGGCTTCCTGCCATTCTCAGTTTGCTCCTTAACCTTCGCTCCAGAGAGGCCCATGGACTTGTGCTGTGTTGTGTCTTGGAGGACAGTGTTTTCTGGTTTTCCTTTTTGTGGTCTGTGCCTTCTGGGCCTGTCCAATAGGGGGGGCTAAGTAGATTTCACCTCACATCCATCCCCTCTGGACTTTTATACTCTATTCAGTTTCTGCTCTAGATTACTTTTGTCTGCCAAACCCTTGGTCTTGATTGGTCAAGGCTCTGCCCTAAGACATTGTGATGTTTTAATTCCAGTGAGCACTAGTTGAACAGTGAAATGTACAGTTACATGTGGGTCTTAGGTTTTCTTTCTTTCAGAGTGTTCCCTCTTCAATCTCTAGCATGTGGCAGAGAATAAAAACCATTAACTGTCAGAAGAATCCTCTGCAGCTGAATATTTCCTACATCTGTAAATCATCCTCCTACTGCCTGCCATGACAGTTATGCAAGTGACCTTTGGATTTCACAATTAAAAAAAAATTTATGACCTGTAATCCCCACCATTCATGGGAATGCACCACACTGAGATTGTGAAATCAAAGAATGAGTGAAAAACAATCATCAATGAAAACAATAAGAAAATGATGGTTTGGATTGAAAGATACTGTATTGTAATAGGAAGAGCTCTAATCCCAACTCTACCACTGACTATCTGTGTGACCTTGAGTGGATCACTTAACCTCTCTGGGTCTTAGTTTTCCTACCTGTAAAATATGAAAGGATCCTTTTCAGCTCTAGCATTTTACAGTTCTAGAATATAATGTTTATGAATATTAAATCATAATAATTTCAAAAATGTATGCTAGGCATGGTTATTTCTTAGGTTCCCTGAGAGATTCTTGTTAGTGCTTTTGACAACCTTTTTTATTGGGCTGATTTTTATCCCTTAAAAAGTTATTCCCAGAAAATTTTTGAAATTAACAAGGATAGCTATCTCCATTTCACATTTGAGACCTATTGAGATTATGTACTTTGTCCAAAATTACATAGGCCCTTCAGCAGGGAACAGAACCCAGAAATCCAGAGTCTCATACCATATATTAGACAAGAGAGAATTGTCTCTCCTATGCTATTACTAGTGGGAATTACTGAGACATGCTCTACAATAAATCAATGTTAATTGAATGTATTTTATATATTTAGTGGTGAATAAATAGTGGCTATAAATAACAATATAAATAAGAATAAATAAGGCTAGTATTCTCTAGCCTTAAAGAAGGTATGGTCTTGTGAGAGTCCCATTACATAAGCAGATGTAGGGAGTGCTGTGGTAAAAGTATTTTCAGGACTTCTTTCTCCAGTTAGGATAGAGTAAGGGTGGGGGGGGGGAGGTTAACTCTCACCCAAAAAACTGAAATTGGACAAAATATATGAGATAATGGCTTTTAAGTCATTAGGCACAAGGTAACCATGGATGATATCCCTGAAATATGGGTAACAAATGAAATGAGCCCTATGGTCACTCCAGCTTAATGTCTAAAGAAAGTTTCTAAGCCATGGTACCAGAAAGGAAATCCCAGCAGTTTCTCTGAGTTCAGAAGACATGACTACAAGTCTGGGAAGGCAAAGTGTAGAGTGCACAGGGCAGACTAGCGGAGTGGAGAGACCTCTATAGAGATCTGTAGAGGTTCCCATCAAATTGCCAGTTGCTGAGTACCTGAGTGGCTCGATTGATTGATCTCTGCTCAGGTCTCCGCTCTTGATCTTCGCTCAGGTCGTGATCTCATGGTTCATGAGTTTGAGCCCTGCATTGGGCTCAGTGCTGACAGTGAGCAGCCTGCTTGGGATTCTCTCTCCCTTTCTCTCTCTGCCCCTTCCCTGCTTGTGTGCACTCTTTATCTCTCTCTCAAAATAAATAAACATTAAAAAAATCACCAGTTGAGTGGTACTAATCAGTACATGCATGTGAGGAAACTAGTCAAGGCTAGAGAAGGAATCACCTACAAGGATTAGAGGGAACATATCTTTGCAGATCATATAGTGGCAGGAGTAGTTCCTATTTCCATCATTCAGAATAGAAAACCTCATAATCCACAGGACATTGAGTAGAGTACTCAGAAGAGTTTTGTCTTGGTAGTGGAAAACGTTAGCCAAAGATTAAATGTTGATCCCATCCAATGAAACATCCAAAAAAAAAAAAAAAAAACAAAAAACCTAAAGAATCAAACTGTTTCCAAGAAACTTAACTGTGAGACAGAAAAAAAACAACAACAACAAAAAACTCAAATCATTTAGAGAAATACAAAAATATCCAGTACTCAACAAAGTAAAGTTTATAGTGCCTAGCAATCTGATAAAAAGCAAAACAAAACTTAATAAGGCATGCAAAGAAGCAGGAAAATATGACCCGCAATGAAGAGAAAACTCTGTTAATAGAAACCAACTAAGAAATTAAAAAACGATAGAATTTATAGACATGGACACTAAAACAGTTATAACTGCTTTAAGTTTGTAAATTCAAGAAACCAGCACCAGAGAAGAAAACATCAATGAACCTAAAGATGTAGCAACAGAAACTATTGATAATAAAACATAGGAAAACAAGATGAAAAAAATAGAAAACAAAAAACAGCACACTGATTTGTGGGACAACTCTATGTGGTCTAATATATGTGTCAGTGGACTCCTTAAAAAGGAAGAGAGAGAAGCGAGACAAAAAAAAAATCTGAAAAAATGGATAAAATTTTCCATTAGAAATGAGAAGCTTTGTGGGAAATGGATGTATAAGGTTGTAAGGTATGTATATATGAAGTATCATTATCACTCAAAGGTTGTGATAAAGATAAATATGGTAAACTCTAAAATACTAAAATAACATAGTTACAGCTACTAAACCAAAAAGCAAATGAAATGCAACAAAAATACTCAGTTAATCCAAAATGATGTAAGAAAGAAGTAAAAGGGAAAAGGTAGGACAGATAGAAAACCAACAGCAATATGAGAGGTTAAAATCCAACCATATCATTAATCACAGTAAATGTAAATGGTCCAAAAATCTCAATCAAAAGCCCTAAATTGTTGATAAAAAAGAAAAAAAAAACAAGAACCAACTCTAGATCGTCCATAAAAAATCCATTTTAAGTCAAAGACAAATAAAAGTATGGAATGTATTATATAAACCAACACTAATAAAGAAAAAAGCAGGAGCAAGTATTTTAATACCAGAGAAAATAAATTTCTGAACTAAGAATATTACCTTGAATAAAGAGTGTCATTTCATAGAGACAAAAGTGCCAGTTTTCCAATGGGTTATTATAATCCTAAAGATATAAGAACTGAGAGAACAGTAAGAAGAAATAGATTACACAATTATAATCAGAAATTTCAATATCTCCCAGTACTTGGTGGAATAAGAGGATAGAAAATCAGTAAGGATGTGGGAGACTTGGACAACACTATAAACGAACTTGTTCTAATTGACTTTTATAGTTCACACTACACAATAACAGCAGAATACACATTCTTTTCAAGTTTACGCAGAGTATTTTTTTTTTTTTTTTTTTTTTTTTTTTTTTTTTTACTAAGATAGACCATATTCTGGTTCATAAAACAGGTCTCAATACATTTGATAGGATTCAAATCCAAGTATGTTCTCTGATCAGGAGGGAAGTAAATTAGAGCTAAATATAAAAGATATTTTGGAACCCCAAGATATTTGAAAATTATATAGCACACTTAAAATGCTTATGGGGCAGGGAGCGTGGGTGGCTCAGTTGGTTGCCTCTCTTTGTATTTATGTATATATATATCTATTAATTTAGAGAGTGCATGCCCATATGCAAACATATGTGGAGGGGCAGAGGAGAGAGGGAGAGAGGGAGAGCGAGAGGAGAGAGGGAGAGAAAAAAATCCCAAGCAGGCTCTGTCAGTGCAGCACCCGACACAGGGCTCAATCTCACCACCGTGAGATCATGACTTGAGCTGAAATTAAGAGTCGTACACTTAACCAACTGAGCCACCCAGGCACCCCCATCTGACTCTTGATTTTGGCTCAGGTCATGATCTCATGGTTTGTGAGTTGGAGCTCTGAGTTGTACTCAACGCTGACAGTGCAGAGCCTGCTTAGGATTCTCTCTGCCTCTCCCCCTGCTCTTGTGCATGTGTGTTCTCTCTCTCTCTCAAAATAAATAAACATAAAAAAATGCCCATGGGTCAAAAAAGTAATCAAGAAATAAATTATAAAGTGTTTTGAACTGAACAGAAATGAAAAAAATCAAAATTTGTGAAAAGCAGCTAACATAGTTTTAAAGGGAAATTTATAGCACTAAATGTGTATTAGAAAAGGCTGCAAGCTAATGACCTCAACTTCCACTTTGAGAAATTAAGATGAGAAAGGTACTCAAAAGGAATATTAGGAAGAAGATAGTATTAGACATCACAGTGGAAATAAACAGAAAAATAATAGAGATAAATCAGAAAAACTCAAACCTAATTCTTTGAGAAGATCAGTAAAACTGATACATCTCTAGAAAGACTCATTAGGAAAAAAAAAAGAGAAGACACAAATTACTAATATCAGGAATGAGAGTGGTAATATCACTATCGATTTTACAGATATTTAAAGGACAATAAAGGAGAATTTTATGCCAGTATTTTTCTACAACTTATCTTAAATAGAAAATATACAAACTACCAATGTCCATTCAAGAAGAAATAGGTAACCTTAACAATTCTACATAAAAGATATTGAATCTATAGTTCAAAACCCTTCTACACAGAAGGCTCTAGGGCCAGAGGGTTTCATGAAGAAATTCTACTGAACATTTAAGAAAGAAAGAAAAAAAAATAATTCTACACAAACTTTTCCAGTACATTGAAGAGGATAAAATATTCTTCGACTCAGTCTGTAAGACAGCATGAGTGATACCACAACCACACAGACATTACAGTCTGTGTGGATCAGTAGTCCTCATGATCATAGATACAATATTCTTAACAAAGTTTTATCAATCAAATTCACTAATATATAAAAGAATAATACACCACAAACAAGTGGTGATTATCTCAGGAATTCAATGTTGATTTAACTTTTGAAAGGGAAACAAGTGAAATCACCAATTCAACAATACAGATTAAAAATATTTTAAATGTCATCTCAATAGATGCAAAACAAAAACCCAAAACATTTTGGGAAAATTCAACTTCATTTCTGATATAAGTACCCAGTAAACAAAGAACAGAAGTAAAATTCCTAACAATAATGGATATCTTTGAAAAATGCATAGCTTACGCCAGATGTAATGGTAACATTGAATTCTTTTCTCCAGTGCTTTTCTTGAGTCTTGTTTGGAAGGCTCAAGAACCAGACGAGGATGTCCATTTTTCTATGCATTTTACTGGAGGGGCTAGGCAGTATGATATAGCAAAAAAGAAAGGGGGAATAAAAAGACCCCCAGATAAGAAAGGAACAAGTCAAATTATATTTGTGCATGGCATAATTACCTGTGTTGAAAACCTTGTGAAATCTACAAAAAACTGCTAGACTTAGTGAATTTAACAAAGTTTTGGGGTAAAAGAACAATATACATAATTCAATTGCATTTTTATATGCTAGCAACAAACAACTAGAAATTGAAATAAAAATATGCTTTATAATAGCATTAAAATATGAAATATGGACAAATATGATAAAGGTTGCATGAGATCTATACTCTAAAAAGTTACAAAACAATGCTAAGAGAAATTAAGGAGTATGTAAATAATTGGAGAGGTATACTGTGCTTATGGATGGATTGAAAGATTCAATATTATTAAGGTTCTGTCCAAATGATCTGTAAGTCCAATCAAAATTGCAACAGACTTTTATTTTCTTTGTAGAAATTGGCAAGCTTATTCCAAAGTTCACATGGAAATGAAAAGGACTTAGAATACTTACTCAAAACAACATTGAAAAAGGACAGTGTTGGAGGATTTACTATAAAGCTATAATAATCATGACTGGTATTACCATAAAGATAAACAAGTCAGTGGAACAGAATAGAGTTGAGAAACAGACACATATGTATGTCAATGATTTTTGACAAAGGTTCAAAGACAGTGCAGTGGTGAGAGAATTTTTTCAATAAATGGCACTGGAGCAATTGTGTATCCATATGAAAGAAGCAGAAAAAGAACTTCAGCTCTCACTTCATTCCATATAAAAAATTAACTCAAATGGATCATAGACCTAAAATAAAATCTAAAATGAAGGCCTAGAAGAAAACATAGGAGGACATGTTTACCTAGGGTTAGATCTGCATCAAAAGCATGATTCATAGGGGGAAAAAAACAAACAAACTGGATTTAATCATATTAAGAAAGTCTGCTTTTCAAAAGTCACTATTAAAAGAATAAAAAGACAAGATATAGACAGGGAGGAAATATTTGTAAATCACATATTTGATGAAGGATTTGTATCCAGAATATCTAGAAAACTTCAACATTTAATTGTAAGAAAATAATCTTTCTCCCTTGGGTAAAAGGTTTCAATAGACATTAATACCAAAGAAGATGTATTGACGACCAGTGCCTCCATGCTTTTTGATCAACATTGTTAGTCAAAAGGAAAATACAGATTAAAACCACAGTGTACTACCATTGTTCATCTGTGAGGATGTCTAAAATAAAAGTTATTGGTCATACCAAGTGTTGGCAGTATACGTGGCAGCTGGGACTCGTATACACTGCTGGTGGGAATGTTAAATGATAAAAAAGATTTTTGAAAACAGTTTGCAGTTTCTTAAAAAGTTATACATCTACAGATGACCCATTCATTCTACTTCTAGGTGTTTGTCCAAGAGGTGTGAGAGCATGTTCCATGTAAAGACTTGTCCAAGAATGTTCATAGCAGCTTTTTTTGAATTGCTTAAAAGGCTAAACAACCTGAGTGTCCATCAACAGTTGAATGGATAAACAAATTCTGGTATATCTATACAATAGACCATTACTCAGGAATAAAAATAAAAAATATATATCTGCAGCATAGATGAATATTAAAGCAATTACTCTGAGTGGAAGAAGCCAGATATAAAGAGGACATACTGTATGGTTCCACTGTAAAAAAATTTAGAAAATGCAAAGTAATCTATAGTGATAGCAGATCAGTGGTTGCCTGGGAATGGGGTGAAGGGGGCAGGGGCAGGAGAGCGGGATTATTAAGGGGCATGAGGAAACTCTAAATTGATTGTGGTGATGGTGTCATGAGTGCGTATCTCAAAATTGATCGTATTGTACACTTTAAACATACAGTTTATTGCATGTTAAATATACCTCAATAAAGCTGTTAGGAAACAGCAAAAATATATTCAAGCAACTTATATTTCTTAACACAATGGATTAAATTGTATACCTGGATCCAAATATCCATACTTCTATAAATTAAAATTGAGACTTATTAAAATAAGAAGGATGTTCAGGGCTCTGGGGTAGCCTAGAAAACTCAGCAGCATATAACCAATAGTGTTTTTATTTCTTTAAAAAATTTTTTTTTAGAACATTTATTCATTTTTGAGAGAGCCAGAGCATGAGTGGGGGAGGGGCAGAGAGAGAGAGGGAGACACGGGATCTGAGGCATGCTCCAGGCTCTGACCTGTCAGCATAGAGCCCAGTGCAGGGCTTGAACCCTCAGACTGCCAGATCATGACCTGAGCTGAAGTTGGACACTTAACCTACTGAGCCACCCAGGAGCCCCTTCTTTCTTTTATTTTAATGTTTATTTATTTATTTTGAGAGAGAAAACACTAGTGATGGACAGGCAGAGAGAGGGAGGGAGAGAGAGAATCCCAAGCTGGCTCTACGCTGGCAGCACCAAGCCTGATGTGGGGCTCAATCCCATGAGCTGTGAGATTACGACCTAAGCTGAAACCAGGAGTTGGGTACTCAATGACTGAGCCACCCATGTGCCCCTCAATAATGTTTTTCTATCCTTACATTATATTATGCAAATAATTAGGCAAGGATGCATTTGCTGTAGAAGATGCCTTCCAAATTCTGAGCCACATTCTGATTTATTAGGTCTGGGTTGCTTGAGACCAGGAATCTGCATTTTTAAATAAATCCTTTAGGAGATTCTGAGGCAGATGAGTCATGGGCGGCACTAGAGAAACAGTGGTCAAATTCTTGGCAGCATCAAAATCTCCTGTTTGGAGCTTGGCTTGTGTTTAGTTCTCGTTTACCTGGCTAAACTAGTAGTATCTTCTATAGGGTAAGACCTACCTGCCCACCTTTGGACAGCATCAATGCTGAGAAATATTGTTACAACATTACGTTTGGGGATAACCCCAGTAGCGTAATTATGGCCACAGAACAACCACTTAGTCATGCAATCCAGGCCCTGCCCTCGGTACAGAACATCCATCCCTCTTAGACCATTTCAGGCAAGTAAAGGCTGGGCTTTGGCAGCCCAGGGGCAGGGAGGTCTTGCTTGCTGCAGGCTCTGGTGCCCATGACTCTTAGCCAGGAAATTCTTTTCTGGGTTTCACAGTTTTCCTCTTGAAGTGCCCCTTGTTGCTGTGACTTTTGTGGTTTAATGGATTAAGTCACCCCTCTACTTAAAACATTCTGGAAGCTTTCCATACCTGTGAGGATAAAACCCAAACTCCTGACCTTGGCCAATAAGCTCTGCATGATCTCCGCCCTGACTGCCCCTTCCACTGCACCTCCACCAAGCACCAGGCAACATTGCACTTGACTCTAAGTGCTTAAACACACCAAGAAGTCCCTTCCCACCTCTTTCATGCCTTTCCTCTTCCTAAAAGCTTTCTTAGGCCCCTTTGTGTCTGTCTTCTCTCATCCTTTACACCTCATCAAGATGTCACTTCCTCAGAGAGACCTTCTCTGACCAGCCTCTCTGAAGTTGGCTCTCTCCTCTCCCCAGTTATTCTTTGTTCCATCTCTCATCACAAGTTGTAATTATTTTGTTCAACTTTTTAGATTCTCTTCACTAGAATGTTAGCTCTGCTTTGCTCATCGCTATATCAACATTACTGGTTGAATAAATGAATTACTCCTCCAGGATCCCCTAATTTTTATAAATGCTATGTCAGTAGTCTAAATAGAGTTCTTATACCTGAAGGTTTTAGGCTTCAGTGTTTTCACAACTGTTCAGAAAAGCTCTTTGTTTAATGAGTGACAACTCTCCTTGCCCCTCTCCCCCTGGAAAAAAAAAACCCAAATCCAAAAAACAACAACAACTTTTGAGTGCAGCAAAACAGAAAAGCATTCAGCGCACTAGAGGAAAACAGATATACATTTGCTGTCAAACTATCTTGCCAGTCATGTTCACCTCGGAGTCAACTCCCATGTGGGGAAATGGTTCAGAAATTGAGTTCAGGATTTAGTTGAGTCCAGTCCTGGCTTTTGGATTCTCTGGTTATTTTTGATAGTCCTGTAGGGAGGACTGGGCTCCTGGTAGTGTGGCTGGGGTGGGGTGTGGCTACATGACCTCTGACTTCTTGGCTTTTCCAGGCAGATGGGAAATGAATGATCTTGACCATATAGTGTGGAGACCACCACATTTGAATGCAAGCTCTGAAGCCAGAAAGATAGGTCATAATCATGACTATTCCTCTTTTTATTGCTGAGTTTGATATTTGAAATTAACAAAGCCAGAAGCCTAATGACAGGTGTCACTCTATGGGCCACAAGAAGGTGTGACCCCAGGTGCTAAAGGGCTGAACTTCCTTGAAGGAGATGCATTTGTGGAATCTCTTTGACTCCATACTTTTTCTCTCAAAACATTTTCATTTTACTTCCAGTTGTTTTCTCTCCTTTTTTCATCTTCCTTTATCTCTCTTCTATTTTATTTTTACCAGATTTTTTTTACCTTTCATATCCAGGTCACTTTTTAGTTTTTCCTGTCTGTCCTTCTCTTTCTTCTCTATCTCCATGGCTCATCTCCTATCTCTCAAATTTTAATCCCCTTCTTCCTTTCCTTGTCTTCATTTAAGATCATCCAGTGAAGCCAGGGACATTCTTTTCTCATCACTTTGAATCTAACCTTGTCATGACTGGCTATATTAACCCATATATAAATTTAAAATGATATGCTGTTCTGGTCAATTGAGTACTTTTTAAATCATTGTGATATGTTCCTCTTAATTTCAGCAAATGATTTTTGCCTTGAATTCTACTTTGGTATTAATTTAGTTGTGGCAGCTTCATTTTGGTTAGTATTTGCATAGTGTATTTTTTTTCCATCTTTTCAACCTTAAAAAATTTTTTTTTAAGTTTATTTATTTTGAGAGACACAGAGACAGCATGAGCAGGGGAGGGACAGAGAGAGAGAGAGAGGTAGAGAGAGGGAGAATTCCAGGCAGGCTCCACATTGTCAGTACGGAGCCTGACTCAGGTCTTGAACTGATGAAACCATGAGATCATGACCTGAGCTGAAACCAAGAGTCAGAAGCTTAAACAACTGAGCCACCCAGGTGCCCTCTTTTCAACCTTTATGTATGATTATATTCAATGAATGTCACTTGTAGGCAGTATGTATTTTTGGAGTTTTGGGTTGTTAGCTTGTCTTAGAATCTTTCTCTTGCAACTAGAGTATTTTGTCCATCTGTCCTTTAATCTATTTATGGATATATTGGGGTTTAAATCTACATACTTACTATTTTATGTTTGTCTCACCTAGGTATTCTGTGTGTTCTCACCTTCTTTGCTTTCTTTTTGATTTATGATTTAGTATTTCATTTTCTATCTCTATTCATTGTATCATAGTTATATTTTGGTGATAATTATAGTAGATACTTAAAAAATTTACATATACATCTTTCACATAATAAGTATAAAATAGAACTTCCATCACTCAGTAGTTAAAGCAAAGCCTAGAATACTATATATTTTCCCCCTTTGAATTTACATGCTATGATGATAATTTTTAGATATTTTAAGTCTTACAAAACAAAATTGTTATTTTATATAGTAGTTATTCATTTGGCTTACCCACATATTTACCCACATATTTTCTGTTGCACTTTATGTCTTCCTGCATCTTTAAGGCTCTGCTGGGGATGGCTTCTTTCTGTGTATAGACATTTCCTTTAGTTCATGTCTGCTGACAAATTCTCTTCAGTTTTATTTGTGTGAAAGATGTCTTGATTTCATTGACAATTTTCAGTGACATTTTGGCTGGGTATAGGAATTTGGAATGGAATGGCTGTTATTTCCTCAGCACTTGTAAGGTATCGTTATAGTATTGCCAGACTTCTGCTGTCTTTCAGTGGAAGTCAGATGTGAGTTCTGTTGTTGCTTCTGGCATTTCTCCTGTTTTAATTCAAAGACCCCCCTTTTATATTAACCATCAGTTTTTTTTAATAAGTAGGTAAGATTTAAAAATAATTAATTTGATATTTTTCCTGCTTGATATTCATAGTGAGTACTTTTTGAATTGTGCTTTTTTATGTGTTAGCAGATTTGGAAAATGCTCTTATATATTGTTGTTCCTCCATTCTCTCTTCTTCTATGACAACAGTTATACTACTTAGGCCTTTTCTTCATAACAGTCTTGATTTCTTGTCTGTTCTTTTTCTATTTTCTATCCTTTTGTCTTTTGGTGTTTTGTTCTGGACATTCTGTTCTGACTTTATTTTCTAGTTCACTAATTAACTTTTCAGTTGTATTTAATCTGTTGTTAAAACCTTCTATTAATTAAAAAAATTACTATAACTTTTTTAGTTTTAGTATTGTGTTTTTAGTGTATTTATTTCCTTCTTAGTTTCCAGTTGATTGCCTGGATTTTCCATTTTGGATTTAACTCTTGAATATGTTAAGCATTGTTATTTTAAAGTCTATGACAACTATTATCTGGGACCTACTGTATGCTTGGTTCTTTTTGATTGAGTACCAGGTATTGCATATGAAAAAAGTAAAGGTAATTTGAGGCTTAGCATAAAGTATCTAACTTTAGACAGGATTTAATATACCTGTTACTAGAAATTAAAGCCCCTTAGAAATCTAGGCTTGCTTTAATCTTTTTGTTTTGTTTTGTTTTTGAGAGAGAGAGATGCTTAACTGACTAAGCCACCCAGGTACTGTAAGGCTCACCATAATCTGATCAGCAATAAATGTTCAAACTTGTCTCTTAGTTCCTGTGAGAACTGCTTTATTTTTACTATTTACTTATTTAAATGTTTATTTATTAAAATTTTTTTTAATGTTTATTTTTTGAGAGAGAGAGCACGAGAGCGCATGAGCACGGGAGGAACAGGGAGAGAGGGAGACACAGAATCTGAAGCAGGCTCCAGGCTCTAAGTTGTCAGCACAGAGGCTGACATAGGACTTCAACTCATGAACTCTGAGATCATGACCTTAGCTGAAGTTGGAGGCATAACCAACTGAGCCACCAAGGCACCCCAGTGTTTATTTCTTTTTGAGAGAGAGAGAGAGTGGGCCTGCACAGACACCACACAATTTGGGGAGGGGCAGAGAGGGGGGGGGGGCAGAAGATCTGAAGCAGGCTCTGCACTGACAGTGGTGAGCCCGATATGGGGCTCGAACTCACAAACCACAAGATCATGAACTGAGCTGAAGTCCAATGCTCAACCGCCTGAGCCACCCAGGTGCCCCCAAAATGGTTTGTTTTTTGATTCAACTTTATTCTTACAATAAGGTTATATCCCTTTCATCTACCAACCCAAAATTCAGGGATTTACTAACCTCTCTGCCTTACTGGATCCTGAGACTGATTTTTTTGTTTCCTGTTGTAAGACAGATTGTCACAAGGTCTTCAGTTTTACACCTCTCAACCATCTACCTGTACTGGAGTTGGCTGAGCCCCTGGAGTCTGGGGAAAAGTAGCCTCAAATGCCAGACTGACTTTTCTGGGTTTCCTTTTTAATCCTCAAACTAGGTCCTGTAATTCTTTCCTGTCTTGGAACATCTCCAGTGCCAGGTTAATTTTTGTATATTGCCCAGATATACGGGTTGTTCTCTGTATGAAGGTTTGTTCAAATTTCCTAGTCTACCAGTACAAGCACGCACAGCTATTATGTTGCTGTGTAATCCTGGACAAAACATTTCCCATCTCTGGACCTCAGTTTTCATACCTATATGATAAAAGGGTTAGCCTGGAAGACCTCCACAAATTCGTCTTTCAGCCAGTGTCAGCATTATTCTTGATCTGTAGGCTGTATGCATCAGACCTGTGGGTTAGACTGTCCATTTTATAGGGAAGGCCTAGTTCTTTCTACACAGGACTGGCATCCTGCTCCACCTGGCCAAGGTGACTAGTAAGGCTTTAGAATGCTGACAGTGAGCACAACTGTTACTTTTGGGAGATTGAAAACATGTACTATAATGCTAGAATACAGCTAGCTTGAAATAAATACCCTTCTATCCATACTGGTGTGAAATGTAGGCAGGGATGTTTCATTTTTCTCTCAACTCAGAAAATAGGAAGGACTCCCCAGGGCTATTTATCACAGCCAGAAGGGAGATAAATAAAGAACAGGGATGTTGTTAATTTACTCAAACCCCAAACTCAAAGTCCCTTTGATGGAGCAGGGGCACTGAGAGAGCCCTGATGTAAGGTTTCTGGTGAACCATCTGGAATGTCTGCCACTCATCTCACTCTACATGAGTGTGTGCGCAAACACACACAGACACACACACACACAAACATACACACACACACCCCAAACACGTGTGCCTAATGATGACCATGTTACAAATGGACACATCTGGTGGAAAGAGTTTCCAATATGAATTTCAAAGCACTATCACTTTCATTCTAAAGGACTAATCTCATTACATTTTCCTCTGGTTCTTTATTTTTACTTATTTATTTTTATTTTTATTAAAAAATGTTTATTTTTGAGAGAGAGAGAGAGTGCAAGCATGAGCAGGGTAGGGACAGGGAGAGAGGGAGACCAGAATCCCAAGCAGGCTCTGCCCTGTCAGTACAGAGCCCAACATGGGGCTCAAACTCATAAACCATGAGATCATGCCCTGAGCCAAAATCAAGAGTTAGCTGCTTAACCAACTGAGCCACACAGGCTCCCCCTTTATTTTTTTTTTATGTTTATTTATTTATTTTGAGGGGGGGTGGTGGAGACAGGCAGAGAAAGAATCCCAAGCAGGCTCTGCACTGACAGAGCCTGACATGGGGCTCGATCCCATGACCTGAGCTGAAATCAAGGGTCAGACGCTTAACATACTGGGCCACCCCAGCACCCCTGGCTCTTTAATTTGAAGAGCACTTATCATTGCTTTTTTTTTTTTTTTTTTAATGTTTATTTATGTTTGACAGAGACAGAGACAGAATGCAAGTGGGTTAGGGGCAGAGAGAGAGGGAGACACAGAAGCAGAAGCAGGCTCCAGGCTGCGAGCTGTCAGCACAGAGCCCGATGCGGGGCTCGAACTCACGAGCTGTGAGATCATGACCTGAGCCGAAGTCGGATGCTCAACCGACTGAGCCACCCAGGTGCCCCAACATCATTGCTTTTTAATATACTATTGCAGAGCTCCAGCTCTGAGAAGGAAGTTCTCTAGTACTACCTTAGCTTCCTTTGGGTTAAGACAGATTCTGGGACCAAATTGCCTGAGTTCAAATCCTGACTTCTCCAAATGTACCATCGCAGTTGATGTTAAATTTCCTTGTGCCTTGGTTTCCTCGTGTATAACATGAATATAAGGAATAGTACCTGTGTCCTAGGACTGTTGTGAGGATTAGATGAGTGAATCCACGTGAAGTGTGCAAGAGGGTGAGGTGTTGATTCAGAGAACTGGTGTGTGAACCCTTCTGTACTGATACAGTATGTGTAAGCCCCAGAGGCCCATAGGCAAGAGGTGAAGTGAACTAGGCAGAGCACTGGATTCAGGGTCGGAAGACCTGCTCTTGTGTCAGACTGATTTTTGGGTTAACCCCCAAAACTTTTGGACCTCAGTTTAGTCTTCACACCATTCCTGGAAAATAGGACAGTAACACTCCTGCCTACCTCACAGGGAGATCATAAATGAAGTGATAGATGTAGAATTTTTTTGCAAAAGTACTAAGTGCTATATAAATATGAGGTACTGTTACTGAAGGTGATGGAACACTCATGATCCTTTGTAGGGAGAGATGAAAAGGAGAGGCGACTGTTCTGTGGGGCTGCCTGGGGAAGGGATCTGATGGTTCCCTAGATGCAGTGTTGTATTCCATTTCTTTTCACCCAGGGTCTAGTCCTATAGACTCTGAACTTGCTATCTGGCAATGTGTCCATTTGGCTGAGCGAGGAAATTCCCAGGCTCTTGCTCCAAAGAGCCTGCAAGAAGATTAAAAGTCCTTCTGGAGTGGGGCGCCTGGGTGGCGCAGTCGGTTAAGCGTCTGACTTCAGCCAGGTCACGATCTCGCGGTCCGTGAGTTCGAGCCCCGCGTCAGGCTCTGGGCTGATGGCTCGTAGCCTGGAGCCGGTTTCCGATTCTGTGTCTCCCTCTCTCTCTGCCCCTCCCCTGTTCATGCTCTGTCTCTCTCTGTCCCAAAAATAAATAAACGTTGAAAAAAAAAAAGTCCTTCTGGAGTGATGACTTGGGACAGTAACCTGGCATGGGGTGGGCCAGATACTGGGGGGCCAGATTGGGTGTGGTCAGAGCCCTGAGGTGGGCACAAATGAAAGGTCAGGAGAAGTGGTATATTAGTTTTCTGTGGCTGCTGTAACTAATTATGAACAGCAGACTTTTTTTTTTTTTTTTTTTTTTTTTTTTTTACAGGTCAGGAAGTCTGAAATCACTGTCAGTGGGCCCAAATCAGTTATTGGCAATCTCACACTTCCATGAAGGTCTTAGGGACAAGCCTCTTCTTTGCCTCTTGCAGCTTCTGGTGGCTATGGGTGTTTCTTGGCTAATTCCAATCTCTGCTTCTGTGGTCACGTTGCCTTTTCCACCTTTTCTGTCTTCTGCATCTTTCTTGGAAAGACAGTTGTCATGGCATTTAGAGTCCACACAGATAACCTAGGATAATGTCCTCATCTCAAGATCTTTAACCACATCTACAAGGACACCTTTCCCAAATAAGGTAGCATTTACAGATTCCAGGGATTAGAATGAGGATGTCTTTGGGGGGCTGTTTAGCCTATTACAAGTGGTAAGGCAGGAAATAGGGAGAGCAGGAATTAGCCCACACAGGGGGATTCCTGGAATGAAGGCTAAAAGAATCTGCCTCATTGAGGCAGAGGAAATTAGACAAAATGGGAACAAAAATATATCTATGGGGTGAGTAACAAAGGAGCCTTTATAATTTCCTAACCGGAATGAAGTAATGGTATTTGCCAAAGACCTACTAAGTGCCAGGTACTGTTCTTGGGAATGGAAAGAAAGCATGAAGTTTGCATTCATTAGATGAATGAGTAAATAAAGGGGTTAATAACTGAGAACATTCTTTGCTTAGCAAGGAAGGGCTTTGTTTCTCATTACATCAGATATCAAGGCTATCAAGAAGAGCTAAGCCCTCAAGGATATGCAGTTGGAAATCAGAGAGCAGGTACTCTGCCTGGAGTGGGGTCTCTGGGGTGCAGGAAGGCCTACCCTCTTCTAGCGGTGGGGAGGAGAAGTGTTTATTTAACTGAGTAGGTTCTCAGCCCTGGATGTGCATTGATCACCCGAGGAGCTTTTTAACAAATGCCCAGACCCTACCTTCAGAGATTCTGATTCAAGGGATCAGGATGGGCTGGCCATCTATATATAATATAAGCTTCCCTGGTGATTCTAATGTGGATGAGAACTGGTGTTAGCTTTTCTTTGATTTGGAGTCAGACTTGGCTAAAATCAAGGCTCTGGGAGTTTCTTTAAGTTGTGTGATCTTCTTGGCATATCATACAACTTCTCTGAGTCTCTGTTTACTTATCTGTAAAGTGAGGATAATACTACTTACCTTATATATTTCTCTAAGGATTAAAGTAGAAAATATTTGCAAAGTGCTGACCATGATACCTGGCACGTGGTAAATACTCAGTAATTATCTTTATAGCCCCCACTGAGGTAGGGATTATTGTACCCATTTTATAGATTCAGGAATTGAGGTTCAGACACGTCAAGTTAACTTGTTGAAAGCCACATTTTTAGTAAATGGCAAACATAAAATTTAGCCCAGACTTCCTTTAATGACCTTCAATTCTACCTAGTCTTTTTGACAATGGAGTGTTAAAACCCACTACTCTACTCTCTTTGGCCTCTGTGGCTGTGAAGGAGCTCATCTGTTAAAGCTCTGGTTTTCCCTCAATACTTCGGAATTTAGGGTGGGAGAGAAGCCCCACCCCCACTTTCCCTCCTAGCCCCATCATTTCTTACTCTGAGATAAATTGGACATGAGATTGCTGTAGAGAGGTATAGCAGGCTGAATAAGGGCCCCCCAAAGATATCAGTTCCTAATCCCTGGAATTTATGAACATTCCTTCTATGCCAGAATCTTTCCTGATGTGATTACATTAAAGATTTTGAGATGAGAAGATTTTTCTGGAATTTCCACGTGGGCCCTAAGTGCCATCACAAGTGTTCTTAGAAGAGAAAGATTTGATATATACATAAATACAGAGGAGAAGGCAATACAACCACAGAGGCAGAGATTGGAGTGATAAAGCCATAAACCAAGGAATGCCCTTGGCCACCAGGAGCTGGCAGAAGCAAAGAGTGGATTCTCTCCTAGTCCTCTCTAAGGGAGTTTTGGCCCAGTATTACTGGTTTTGAACTTCTGGTCCCTACAACTGTGAAAAACTAAATTTCTGTTTTAAGCCACCCAGTTTGTGGTAATTTGTTGAGTAGCCACAGGAAACTACTGGAAGTTATCTTTGGATACCCCTGTGCTCTACAGTGGTACCTTCAGGTCACAATGAACCTGACTGGGCTCTACTTGTGTCTCTTTTGGCTGTCTGATCACTGGCTCCTATGCAGGGCCAGTAGGGCCCTCAGGAAGTGTGTGCACCTGTGGCTCAGGGCAGCACTGGCACATCCCTGTCCTTTCTCACCTGGGGAGTGGACGTGAGTCTTACCGACTCTGCTGCTACATGGAGAAAGCGTGTCCAATATGGGTTGGGGCAGAGCAAAGGAGCTGACAGCTGCCCAAATCGCCATTCCCTGCCTCCTTTTTGACATTGAGGGTCCCCAGCCAAATTTACCCTCATCTTCCCGGCCCTGTTGCTCAAGGGCAAGGGCTTTCTGGAACAATTTTACTCAGTGTACCAGGAACAAAGGAGAAACCAAATGCCTTGCTTGGGAGCGACCCATATGGAGGAGGCAAGGCAAGGCCCAGTGACAGGATAATTGCTTAAATATCTGCTTTAAGTATAAAGGCAGACTCTACCTCCAGCTGGAGTTCAGGTTCCCACAGGTCATGAAAACAAAGAGGGGAACGGGAGAATTAAAGAGGAATAGAAATGGAAATGATTAGGAAAGATTGCCACTACTTACAGTGTGTGTGTGTGGGGGGGGGGGTGGTGGGGAGGTGGGGAGTAGAGAATTAACCCTTTTGGGATTGTGCAAGTAGGGTGTGGGCTCACGGCTCTTGGCTTTCCTTCTTAGGATGGGAAAGCTGGAGGCCCGGGCCCATGGGGGAAGTGTTCCACGCCAGGGGGCAGCTCTCCCAGGACCCGGAGAAGAGGCTTGTGGGGTGTATTTAGGGCACTGTGCTCTGGGCAGTGCGAATTGGGAATAGCTTTGAGTGGTGGGGGTGAATCTGTGGGTAGCACATTCAGGTTTCCTTACTTTATCAGAATTCCTCCTTTCTGCTCTGCTGCTTGAGTATTGTCTTCTGGCTGGCGATGCCTCTTTATGCTTGATGTTTTTACTGAACCAGCACTCTGGCGCTCCCACATTCCTGGGGATGGTTGTGGTGGGGAGAGGGGTTTCTGCACCCACTGCCATAGCATTCTCTGTTTCTTCTTTGCAGTCCTCACTATGCTGGCAATTGTTACATTGATTATAATGATTTCATCTCCTCAATTCTTAGAAGCAGAAGTTTTCGTGTTTTAACATCTTTGGAATTAGGGCCTGGCTTACAATTAATGAGCATATTTAATGGGTATATTAGACATGGTTCCCAGAGCAATAGAACCAATAGGATCTCTCTCTCTCTCTCATTATATATCATATATCCTATCAAGTTATATCCTATCTATATATTTATATCTATAGCTATTCTTAGAGATTTTAAGGAATTGGCTTACATGGTTGTGGGGAGTGGAAAGTCTGAAATTTGTGCCTGACAGGCTGGAAACTCAGGTAGGATTTGTGTGTTGCGGTCTGGAGGCAGATTTTTTTTTCCTTTGGAACTTTAGTCTTTGCTGTTAAGGCCTTCAACTGATTTGGCCTACCCACATTATGGAGGGTAATCTGCTTTACTTAAAGTTCACTGGCTATAAATGTTAATTACATCTAAAAATTACCTTCACAGCAACATCTAGACTGGTGTTTGACCAAACCTGGGCACCATAGTCTAGCCAAGTTGACACATGGAATTAACCACCACAGGAGGGTAGTCATTCGTTTATTTCTATTAATTAATTAATTAATTAATTAATTCCCTCCAAAAAAATCTTCTCTAGAAGTGTGTACAGTCTTGGTGGGTACCTTAAGCATTGGGCTATAATGGCATTTGTTTTGAGTCTGCCTTTTGGTAGGCTACGTGCTTGATGAAGGCAAGGGTCGTACCTGTTTGTTCACTCAGCGTCTTCAGTGCAGAGGACTGGTACGTGGTAGGTCCTCAGTATTGCTCACCTACCTGACCGGCTAGGTGGATAAGTAATAAATGATTTGGATTCAGGTGCTCCTTGGACTTTTAATTTCTTCTCTTCAGGGTTGTTACAGGGATTTTTCCACTTCCTTTCCCCCCTCGTGAAGACTATACACTCCTTTCCTTCTCTCCATCTCCCTGTCTTTCTGGCTCCTTGTCCTCCCATCCCTTTGATTTGGCTAATGTTCTGTGCCTAATCATGTTAGCCAGCACTGGCATTATAGAGATGTTTGCAATCCAACCAAGGTCTGATTATGAGCTTCAGCAGCCCCAGGCTACTTTAAGAATGTGTTGATTGGTGGGGGTGGGGAGCCCCCAGAGAGGACCAGCATTTTTGGCTGATGGAGCCGCCCACATGTGTGTCTGGGCACCGCAAGGGAGCCTGGGCCGGGTGGGTTTTCGTTCTCTCCTTGATCAGGCTCCTGGTGGGGTATTTATCATGGCTGGGCATCTAAGCCCTTCCTGATTGTATTAAGCCTCATGAAAGTGAGGCCCAAAACAATCCAGCTAGTGTGGCTAGTGCTGTAACCACAGCAAAGTGTGCCCTGTATTTCTTGTCATTCTCTGTTCGAGCTCATTTCAACTTTCTCCCCAACACCGGGAGTATAAAGAAACTGCCACGTGTTTCTCTGGTTTGCAAGCATTACCTCATTTCCCTTGTCTAGGATATTAATTCAGAAATATTTATTAAGTGATTTCAGGATTTGGGGCAATTTTGAAAGCATTCAGTTCAAATTCCAAGAAGGATGTCATGGGTTTGAAGGAAATTAGCTACTTCTCCCCTTCTCTCCATTTTCTCAAAAGCACTCTGTATTTTTCTTTAGAGCACTTTGCTTTCTTGTTGTTGTTCCTAAATTATTTAGATTCATTCTGTCGTTGTCTGTCTTCTCTACTAGACTGTAAAAATCTCCATCTGGGCAGGGTCCACGAGTGCTGTCTTCACCACTGTATTCCCAGGGGCAGGCACAATAAATTCTTGACCATCTATTGACTAATTTTGATTAACAAATGATATGGCATTCCACTTAGAAGGCATAATTATGTTTCAGAAAGTTTGTACACAGGAGGAAGGAATATTCATGTGTGAAAACTGGATCCGTGGGATCAGGCTAAAAGCTCATGCTGTATCTCAAAGAGCCTTAAAGTGATCCTTTCTTGTGTTCCTTGAAAAGATCTGAGACAAGTCTATGTGAGTCACCATCCCTAGGGAGGCCAGTGTGAAATGAAATTACTTCAGGTTATACAATTGTGAGGACACACATCCCCGTGTTTGTGTATATTGTACTATGCTGTACTCTGCTAAAATGTGCGGCTCTGTGAAGCAGACTTCCTGGACTCCTCTCTTGGTTCTACCAGTGTTTAGATGTCCTACATGAATGTCATATGGCCTTCAGCACGATATTTGCCATCTCTGTGCCTTAACCCATTCATCTTATTAAAGGGGATAATAATAGTCTTTACCTCGTAGACTTGTTTTGGGATTATTTGAGATAATTTATATAAAGTACTGAGGTCAGTGCCTAGCTCAGAGGAAAGTGAATATCAATTATTGTTATTATTTGCATATATATATGATAGTGAAGCTGTCTTTGTATGTACAGCAAGTTGAAAAAAAGAGAGAGAGAAGGGTAAGTTTTTTTTAAGGAGGAAAAACTCCAGTTACGGAAAATGGTATGTGGGCTCTACCTGTAAATAGAAATGAGGCTGATAGCCCAGGACACAGCAATTTAGGGAGCAAGGAGAGGAGGGGGGAGTATGGAGAAGATATATACTGTCAAGGATGTGTGCTAGCAGGGAATGGGGATGATAGAAAAAGAAAAATACATCCAGTCATTGAGTAGTAGTGTAAGTGGAGTTGACTCATTTGGCATCTGGCTGCTTCCAACCGTGTTCACCTGGCATCAGCACAACCGGTCATTTCAATCCAGAAGTTCAGTCCAGCAAACATTCGGGGAGAGCTGGTGGCCTGCCTTTGTGAGACCCAAACTCTAAATCGTCATTTGGCCCTGGAGGCTTTTGGGATTGGGCAGTTGTGACAGCAGCATCTGCCAACTGCGCTCCCCACTTCCAGGACAGTTATTAGGGTCAGGAACTGCATTGCCCAGCAATTACTTAGCAGGGACCAAAATTCTGATTCCAGAGTACTCTTGTACTAAGACAGATTTGACCATAAATGATATCGTCTTGCTGCTCAGAGCAAACACAAGAGCTGCAGTGATTCAGCCTTGTCATCATATCCTCAAATTCATTCAGTAGAGTGGGGTTCAAATACACTTTTATTTATTTACTTTTTTTAGACTATGGTAAGTGCTCTTTTAATGGTACCTTATATGATGACTGCTATTTTTTTTTGAATTTTTACACACACTCATATCGTGCTCTTGTATACATATGTTGCATCGGCTGTATTTTCTGCATAAAACTTTAATTATTGATTTTACCTGTCCAAAACTTATGAATTGCTGTTGCCTTTTAAACACTTAAGTGGATTTTTAATATGAAATTTATTGTCAAATTGGTTTCCATACAACACCCAGTGCTCATCCCAACAGGTGCCCTCCTCAATACCCATCACCCACCCACCCCTCCCTCCCACCCCCCATTAACCCTCAGTTCTCAGTTTTTAAGAGTCTCTTACGGTTTGGCTCCCTCCCTCTCTCTTTTTTTTTTTTTCCTCCTTCCCCTCCCCCATGGTCTTCTGTTAAGTTTCTCAGGATCCACATAAGAGTGAAAACATATGGTATCTGTCTTTCTCTGTATGACTTATTTCACTTAGCATCACACTCTCTAGTTCTATCCACGTTGCTACAAAAGGCCTTATTTCATTCTTTCTCATTGCCACGTAGTATTCCATTGTGTATATAAACCACAATTTCTTTATCCATTCATCAGTTGATGGACATTTAGGCTCTTTCCATAATTTGGCTATTGTTGAGAGTGCTGGTATAAACATTGGGGTACAAGTGCCCCTATGCATCAGTACTCCTGTATCCATTGGGTAAATTCCTAGCAGTGCTATTGCTGGGTCATAGGGTAGATCTATTTTTAATTTTTTGAGGAACCTCCACACTGTTTTCTAGAGCAGATGCACCAGTTTGCATTCCCACCAACAGTGCAAGAGGGTTCCCGTTCCTCCACATCCTCTCCAGCATCTATAGTCTCCTGATTTGTTCATGTTAGTGACTCTGACTGGTGTGAGGTGGTATCTGAGTGTGGTTTTGATTTGTCAAATACACTTTTAGAAGTAAAAACCAAGCTGGCATATTCCCTTCCAAATCTTCCCCTCAACTGGGCCCATGGAGGAGTCCCTAGCAGATTCAGGATTTCTTTTTTTTTTTTTTTTAATTTTTTTTTTCAACGTTTATTTATTTTTGGGACAGAGAGAGACAGAGCATGAACAGGGGAGGGGCAGAGAGAGAGGGAGACACAGAATGGGAAACAGGCTCCAGGCTCTGAGCCATCAGCCCAGAGCCCGACGCGGGGCTCGAACTCACGGACCGCGAGATCGTGATCTGGTTGAAGTCGGACGCTTAACCGACTGCGCCACCCAGGCGCCCCTAGGATTTCTTTTTAATGCCTTTAACATGAAGGACTCGATTTTAATTGATGTATATTATTATTATATTGGAAAGTAATATATTACAGATATTACTATGAAGTGTTTTTCTGTCCCAAAGAACTTTTCACGTCAATTGGGTTATTTGATTTTTTCAGCAACCCTGTGAGGTAAGTTGGGTAGAAAAGTATGTTATTAATTTCTAAACATATAATATGTTTAAATATGTATAGCATATAATATGTTATAAATGTTATTAATGGGGACTCAAGAAGGGAAATTGATGACTTATCCAAAGATGCCCAGTGGCTAAACTGATGAAAATAATAGCTAATATGTAGCAGTCACTGCATACCAGGCACTACAGTAAGTATTCATTCAGTCTTCATAGTGACCCAATGAGGAAGGTGCAGTTATCATCCCTGTTGTGCAGATGAGGAAACTGAGGCATAGGACGAGAAAGTCGATTGCCTTCTCTTCCAGCTGGTATGCGGTGGACCTGAGAGTAGAAGCCACGTGCCTGGGTTGCACAGTCTAGGCACTTCTGTTCTGCTATGTACTGAACGGTGCAGGCCGGGGGTGGGGGGGGGGTTGGTCTCAGGAACTCTCAGGTGATTCTTGTAGTTACTGCCTCCCTTCCCTGCTCCATATCTTCTCTAAGGATTTCTCAGTCTTAGACGGATAAAAGCGTGTTTTAAAATGTTAAGAAAGCAGAGATAAAAAATATCTTTTTATTTCTTATAAAAGCTAGGTCACCAGTTGGGGGAAGAAGACAGGAACCCCCTTCAAAATGATAAAGAAATGAAAGATTGAAGCTTCTGAGGAGGGAAAATGCCGCTGCAATTGTTGTCTCATTCTTTTGGTTGTTGCCAAGGACTCTTGTTGGCTTCCTGCTCTGTGCAGTTTTATTTTGTTGAGGTAGGAGGAGGCGTCTCAGGGCTCAGTTCAGCCTCACGGTGGGGAAGGAGGGTGGTCTGTGTCAGTCGCTGTTTTCTTTCTTTGTGAACTTCACGCACATGTTGGCAGCAACTGCATTGGAGATTGTGCAGGTAAGAGTTTTAGGGCCACTGGTTGTTTCTGCTCTTTGAGTGAGCTCCTAGGTTGGTGGGATGTGGAATTCATGGGAAAGCTGTAAAAACGTTTGGAAAGAAAGAATATTTTATTTTATTTTATTTTATTTTATTTTATTTTTAATGTGTATTTATTTTTGAGAGAGAGAGACAACGCAAGCGGGGTAGGGGCAGAGAGAGAGAGGGAGACACAGAATCCGAAGCAGGCTCCAGGCTTCGAGCTGTCAGCACAGAGCCCACTGTGGGGCTCGAACTCACAAACCATGAGATCAGGACCTGAGCCAAAGTCAGATACTTAACTGACTAAGCCACCCAGGGCACCCCAAAAAGGTATTTTAAAACCTTAACTTCTCTTTATGGACTGTAGGTGTTTTTGGTGCTAAGGGTTTAGGATGTTCTCTTCAGAAATGAGGTCCTTATAGCCAGGAGTCCAAAAGGCATTTTTCAGGGCTATTCTGAAACAGTGAGAATGCACTGAGAAGTAGGTAGCTGATGTTTGATTCTTTGGACCACCAGGTGTTGTGCTGGCTGAAATAATTCATTGTTACTCTCAGTGTATGGTTTGGAGAAAATACCATTTTCTAAGTGGCAGAAATTCTCCCACGGAAGAGATTGCTTTTGGTTGGGTGGGAGTGGAATGGGGAAGTGAGTGGGAATTTTCAGGGCTGCAAAATGCTCATAAGTTTGTTTCTTGCCTGACTTCACAGGCAGCAGGATAACTAACTCAGATAACTCCATGGGGGCCTCACCTGGGTTTCCTGTATGGTGTCTAATTTTCTTCCTGCCTGAGTTATTATGTAATCACATTATGTTGTCAAAACTTGGATGGTGGGAGAGAATATGGTAATAGAGAGAGACCCTAATTCCCTGGGCACTTCTGCTTAACATGACTTTTATGACCTTTGGCATAAGTATTAACCTGAGAATGCCAACTTTGTCATGTCTACAAGCATGTGTGCATGGGTGGAGGAGGTGAGATAGGGGGTGACATTAGACATGTATTATAGTAGGCACGATGCCAAGGCAGACAATTGAAAAATGAAAATGTTTGCCAAACTAGTTTATTTGACATCTTCAGACAAATAAATGATGTTCCTTGAGAGAATTTTGTTTTTGAAAAATTGGAGTTGATAATCATGGATTTGTGTGCAGAAAACGTGTGCCTATAAATATGAAGAAGGGGTTTATGTATTGACGCTCTCTGAGGGTAATTCTAAACACTGCCCCCCCACAGATTGTTATACTTATTTATTTTTCATTGATTCATAAAATTGTAAGAATAACATAGCAATAATATTAAGCGAATTCAGAATAAGAAAAAAAGAAGAAACATCTCCCGCGATCTCAACATTTTGGTATCGTAACTTTTTTTCATGTTTGAATTTTCCCTTTTTGCTGTTGGCTAGCATATTTCTACCCAGTTGCAACTCTAACTACACAGACTTTTAATTTACCCAATAACATTTGCAAACTGGAAGCAGCTTCAGTAGTAGATCCATGGACGGATGAGCAAGAGGGGACATTCAAGAGCATCTGGCCCGATTTCCTTGTTCTGTGGGTGAAATGGCAGAAGTCCAGAGAGGTGAAGAGTTTGCCTGAAGGACAAAGATTGGAAGTAGCTGAGCTGGGGCTCTTCTAGTGCAGTGCTGCTTCTGACCATCCCATGCTATCTCTGACTTTGTCCTGGGGAGGCTTGCCTTCAACACCTCTGTCTCTTCAGCTTGGCTTTTTTTTTTTTTAATTTTTTTTCAACGTTTATTTATTTTTGGGACAGAGAGAGACAGAGCATGAACGGGGGAGGGGCAGAGAGAGAGGGAGACACAGAATCGGAAACAGGCTCCAGGCTCTGAGCCCATAGCCTGACGCGGGGCTCGAACTCACGGACCGCGAGATCGTGACCTGGCTGAAGTTGGACGCTTAACCGACTGCGCCACCCAGGCGCCTCTCTTCAGCTTGGCTTTTAAGCGTGTGCGTGTGTGTGTATGTGTGTTTACATATGTGTAAATATATGTTTATATTTATAGACGTGAATTACTATCTAATATATAGAGAAGCTTAATTATGGTGAACTCAATTTCATAAACAACTATAAAAATAGAAAATATTTGAAAAAATTGTTATGGGCCTCCAAAATTTGACATTTTCTCACATAATATTTTTCTTGCCAAGTCTGCTAAAAAAAGTTTTTTCTAAGATTTTACGCTATGTACTGTTAGGTTATTTATGATGGAATGCCACTGCCCAGAAATGTGAAGCCATACTGGCACTGGGAAGTAAGCCCACAGGAGATGGAAAAGAGAATAATAATGCCGTAGGGTGAGCTTATTACAATGGACAATTGTTTTCTCACAAAACTCAAGCTTATATAAACCTTAGTAAATGGGGAAACCACAGTTTGTTGATTTATTTATTTACTTGGCTCTAAGTGGAAATAAAGATTGATTCCTCATTGAGGTAGAGGTTCTGGTTTTTGTTTTGTTTTTTTTTTTCCCCCCTTAAATCCTGGTCTTTAAGATTAGCCTTTAGCAGAAGTCTGTAGAAATGGTAGTCACCATCTTGGAATGTTTTGAATACATCTAGATTAAAGCTTTCCCTCTTTTAGGTGTAGTTAGCCACACTTTTACAAATGAGTATAGAGAATTAAAGAGAATGAAAACATCCACCCAGATTTGCTTGAAAGGTAGATTTGTAGGTAACTATGGGGAGGGGAAATTTTTTTCCTAAACTACAAATCGTTTTTTGTAGTTAAAAGTATCAGTCAAAGACAAATATTTTTCCAGTTTCAATCAGCTCCTTGAAAGAACACTGCATGTTTTTCTAACGGAGGATACTTTTTGAATTTCTGAGTTCAGGAAGAGTAATGTATGCAGCGCATCAGCACCTCCCCATCACAAAAATTAGTACTTGATAAATATTACTTAAGTGAATGGATTTTGTTCATTCAGTTCCTTTACTTTCTATCCTGTGTCCCCTGTTGGTACTCTCCAGAAACAGGACTTCTCTGTAGTTTGTATCTGTCAGGTGGACTAGGTTATGCTGCAGTAACAAACTAGCCTAAACCTCTCTGTGACTTCACACTCATGCTGCATATCCATTGTGGGTTGATAGGGAAGCTCTGTGCAATCAGTCACTCAGAGATTTAAGCTGATAGAGGCTTCATTTTAACATGTCTTCCCATAACACTGTTGTAAGGAGGAAAGATCATGGCAAATTGTGCTGCTCTTAAGTCATCTACTCAGAAGAGACACTTAACCACCTTCTGCAGTGGCAAATGCAGTGGCAAATGCATGGCCATACGTAGGTCAAACCCTACCATGTTGCTTGGAGGGAGGATCAAAATAAGTGGGAATAGCCCTCACGACTACAATGTGATTATGTGGTAATAATGGTGATTCAGGTGGACTTTTTCCTGAAGGCTTTAAAGTGGCTTCGGTATTCATACATCATGCACAATTAAGAGAGACAGGCAGGTTGCTGGTGCCATTGCTCTTGAAGGAAGTAGAAGGACATACAGAGGGAGAATTAGTGATGTCCTCAAAGCCGTGGAATGTGTTAGCAGAAATCCTGACGCTCAGACCCCTAGATTCCTGATGTCCAGTGTTCAGAACCACCTTCATGACTCACCTCAGTCTTTTCAGGAGTAGCTCATTCCTTTAAGCATCTTGAGTCCAAGTCTCTGTGGTAGTGGGTGAGTTTGCAGTTTAGATGGTCTTTAGAATGGTTAGTCTTCTGGAGCAACTCTGGGAGGCTGGACTAGGTAGACTAGAAATAAAATAAAATTGAGATTAAAGTCAGGCAGGTCTGAGTTTAAATTCCAGTTTTGTCCGTTCTCTGTGAAACCTCAGGGGAGTTCCTTCACTTGTCTGAGATTCTGTTTCTTCCTGTGGGAAACAAGGGCAGTGTTTGGCATCCGGAAGTTTGTGGCGATGAGTGAAGGAGGAAGAGCCGTCCCGCGAGCAGGAGCTGTCGTTACTGGCATCCCCTGCATCGGTGTTTTTTGGTGTCCCACATGGAGAGCATTAGAACAGGGCCAGAAATATTGGGGCAGTGTTCCCAAGTGAGGCTGATATTGTTTCAAGATAAATAAACTTGGTTTTTGTTTGTTGTAAGCCACTTTGTAATTTTGCTAAAATATCATTAAGTTCGAATAAGTTCCATCATACATTTTGAGGGCCTTTTTGTTTGTTTGTTTCATTTTTCTCCCCCCATGCTTGGAACTGCTTTTAGGGCAACCTAGTAGTCATGGTAAGGGCAACTAGGCACCAAGAAGTTACTTGAGTCAAACAGAAGTTTCTAAAAGCCATCTCATTTTAGCCATCTCTTTGGATACCCAGTGCCAGGGATAGCCTGTCTGCTTTACTTGTGGGGAAGCTCTTGTCATTGTGATATAGCAGAGAGGAGTCACAGTCCCGAGCTGGCCGCCTTGTTGAAAAGCATAACTTTGCTTTAGGCAAAAGATGGCTGGTCTCGTTTTCCCTGTTTAATGGGATACCAGCCTTTGCCAACTTCATCTGTTGTGGTTCATGTGGGTGGGATCACATGTTTCAACGGTATTACTGAGTGCCTTGTAGGTCTGATTTCACTCCGAGTTTCTCCTTGCTCCACTTTTTCAGTATATTGCAGAATGAGGCTGTTTGGACCAAAGTCAGGAGGAAAAAAGAAAACAAAACATCATTTTGAGTCAACAGTTGCTTAGTAAGTACCTGCTGACTAGGAATCCACCGCTTGTTTTGATTATTATAAGCCAGAAAACAGAATTCAAACTGGTTTAGGAGTGTAGATACCATCTTGGTTTTTTCAAAGCCCACAAATAAAATCTAATCTCTAAAAGTGTGTACCTGTTTGTAAAGACACATAAATATTGGGTCAAAATTTGAAATGTACCTAATTTTGCAACTCAAATTCCAAACTACTTATAACCTTGTTCCTTGTATTTTTCTTTTAAATACTCCCCCTGGCTTCTCCCCCTCACCCCGAGCTCTACCTGGCTTCCTCCTTCGCCTGTCTTTCTCAGATGCTGCAGTGGCTTTATGTATTAGCAAGCCCATTCAAAGCCAGGAAGGTTGATGCTTTTCCTTGAGCAGCTTGAATAAATGATAACAAAACATGACCTTTGCTCGACATCCCCTCCCCCACCCCTTTTTCTTATTTTTGGGGGGTAATATACCGGGCAGAAAAAAAACAAAAAAACAAAACAACTTTCCAAACACAGAACTTTATGGCCAGAGACAATCTGGCTGCTGGAATAAACAGTCTGCTCCCTCGTTTACAATTCCATCGTGGGCTTAAATCCTGAGAAGCTCAAGGCTGGCCGCAATAGTTCTTGCTTGGCAGCGGGGAAGTCTGCCAACGTCCCATCAGGCTTGTTTCTTAAGCAAAGTTGTATAAGTTAACAGGTTTTATTGTTGGGGGTAATCTGGGGTTGTTCTTACAGGAGGAAGGGACGAGGCCCCCAGAGTGTTTGCCAGCAACAGCCCTTGGCTTTCCTCATTCCTGCTCCTCATTAATTTGTGTGAGCTCAGCTCGGATAACAAATGGCGGGGCAGGGGGATCCTATTCAGCCAGGCCTGGCCCTGGTAAGGCCTGTGAGCTAATTGCTCTAATTGAGTGGGAGGGACTGCCTTCCTCTCGATTCTGTCCCTGCCCTGTTTGGAGTGGAATGAATGGAGGCCCACTTCAGCTCCTGCTGGCAGCCCCTGCGGCCCGCTTGGCCATGGGATCCACTGCTGGGATCCACAGCACGGACAGCCCTCTTAGAACTGCTGCTCTGGTCCTTCATTGTGTGAAGAGGTATTCCAACAGGGCTCATTCTGGACTCTGCTCTCATGCTTTCCTTTTGGGTTGGGAAACATTCTGCTGTAATTTATATCTTGGAAACAGCATCAGAAATGTGTTAGCGGTCCACTCTGGATGGACAGATCATTTACAACTAGTACACTATATTATCAATGAGCTGCTCTTTAGGACCTGCTATGTAACAGACATGTAATGAAGCATAGGAAACATGGATTTCGTTTCCAAGCCCCAAAAAGGGAAAATGATTTCAGGGTAGAAAACCCACCCCAGGTGGGGGTAAGGTGGGGGACAGGGGAAATGTCTGTCTCTTTAAGACAGACTAGGAGGAAAACCAAAAGTCATCAACTCCGAAAGTAACAAATGAGAGCCCAGAGCTGTGGAGCTAATGTGCAAACTTGTTTCTGTCCTCTATGGCGCCATCATTTATTCAGGAGGTAGAAGCAGAAGATGGGGACTTGCATTTGCTTGATACTCAATTATACATTAGTGTACATCACTTGGCAATCTGTTCATATCAATTTAATTGGATTTTAATATTGCCTCTGATCTTGTTGTCCAATTAACAGTACTGGCTGGCAATAAAGCAGAACCACACACTATGTAACACCTTTGATCCCTGCCATATGGAGCTCTTCCATTGATTACCACATTTTCAAAAAATTTCACTCTCTCAATATGGGCTGTGATAAATGGGAGAAAAAGCACATCCCTGATGTGATAAAAATTTCACTTCAACTCGCAACTTCATTTATTTTGTTGACATTCGGCTCTGATTAAGAACAATAAAAAAATCATGCCCTGAATATCATATGCAAATACAACCCTGGGCATGAATCTAATCATGCCATGGGAGCATTACCATGACTAGCCTGGCATCGGCTCAATTTTTTTTAAAGTGACAGCATACACTTCTGGGCTCGCTGTGCAAAGTAGTCACCACCGCTATGTCATTTAATAAACATCTGATGTTTCGGTTCCCACCACGGCATGAAGAAAGCATTTGAATTTCTGCCTCTTACTATGAGGCCTCTGTGTTCAGGTGATGGCTTGCACTGACCCTCTCCTAGCCCCATTCCCCTGTTCCCTGCTGTGGGAGAGCCAGGCAGCTGGGAGCTGGGATGGGGCGAGGTTCCTGGGTGACCCATCAGGCTTCTGCCTCCTCTAGGGGCCACTCCTCAGAATGGATAAGGGGGATGGAGCTTTGGTTTGGAAAGGGCTGCAATGCCAAGGACAGGACCTGCTTGCTCTAGGAAGCTTGTGAATGTGTGTGTGTGCCAGCTTCCTGTTTGCCTCTTGGAGTTATGCAAGCAATTACAGCTTAATGCCCTGGAGACACTCCCAAATGACAGGATTAACCCCCAAGGGAAATAGGCTTCTGTTGTGAAGGATTACATCAATGTTCTAAAAAGCCCTTCCACAGCTCTGAGGAATCGCTGATCCTTTTCAAGCCTCGACAGGAGGTTGCCAGTGGCCAGAGCTGGGAAACACTGGAGAGGCCCCTGTCTGATCTGTGTGCTCTGCTCTCACACCATTCCCAGCTCTGGCTGTGGGACAGACTCCCATGTGCCATCTCTGCCTTTGCTGCTGGGTGCTACCCAGCTGGTACTGGGGAGCTTGAGCTTTAGCGAGGGCAGGCCACCCCAGCCCTCTCATGGGGACCTGGGAGAGAAAGAGGGTGGATAAGGTGGCCATGCCCAATGTTAGTGGCAGCCAGGTCTCACCCGGAATCCCAGCAACTTTGGGATGTGGGAGGGGGCTAAGGCTGTCGGTTACACATGTCATAAATTATTTCTTGACCATTAGCAGTGTTTCTGCCTCATAACTGTTCTTCAGGCATATTAAATCAGCAAGAAGGAAGAGCATGCTAGGACATCTGGGGCTGCCAGATAATTCAGTTAATTTCTATTCCCTTGAACCTGGAGGTGTTAATTTGGAAGCACAACAGAAGAGTCTGAAGAATGCTAATACGTCATTTGAATGATTAATGCAATCAGGGGGATTGGGGGGACCTCTGTTTACTCTTTAATTTTGACATGGCACAGCAAGGAGGAGAGTGGCTAATTTTCCAAAGTTAAGGGCAAGTTGGTTTCATTTCGGTCACGTGGCCTCAGCTGGGGTTTGGGGAGCTGGGGTGACTCAGAAGGGCTGTATCAGGCGATGGGGGCCAGTTTTGTTCCTATAATGGCTACAGCCAGGAAAACAGATGAAATTGTTTGTGATCTGATGAGCCCTGTCCTCTTGGGTGAGGAAGCTCCCAGAAGCTGCTGGGAACAGCAAACAGAAGGGGAAAAAAGAAAGAAAGAAAGAATGGAAAAGAGAGGGCCTGGAAAAATAAAGCTGAAAATAGGTGATAGTCTTATAATGTACATGTATTTTTATCTGACATTTCCAAATTGAGTGGCTTTCTTTAAAAGAAGGAAAATATTTCCAAATTCATTTAAAGGGACCTTATTAGGGAAAACTTAGGACTGAGCAATTATTTAAAAATATATTTGGAGGAGAGACACAAAAAAAGACATTTAATTCTTAGCAAACTGTAGGCATTTTAAAGAAGTCTTGTATCTATTTCATTGCCTCCGATTAGAGGCAGCTATGACAGTGATAACAGGAAATTTCAAAGGGCACTTCCCCCTGCCCCCCCCCTCCCAGCCAGACACTGTAGAGTATCTCCTTTTTAAAACAAAGGATGCATTGTAAGACTGAAAGGGATTTGGCCCCAAGCACTAAACAAATTCTAGAGAGCAGAAAAAAACCCTGTAATTATGTTAATAGTAAATTAATGTTTTGCAATTTACCCATATCACCTCAGAATAGGTGTTGTTCAAAAGTACCTATTGGAAATATTGGGCAGACATGCTGGAGAAGGGAAGAAGTCAAAATGTTTAGTTCCCTAGAAAGTCTTGTGTTTAGTCTACAAATGGAGCTTCCAGCTCCAGAAATACTTGTTTTCCTGAGGTGCCACCTAAATACCTCGCAGAGAAGCTGGGTCGACAGGCTGCCTTCTGGAGATCCTCTGGTGGTTTGGAGTTTCCCTGTCTGGAAAGGCCGACAGGCAGCAGTAGATGAACAGAGATGGAAAGGATGTCAGGGTCCTTTCTTCAGGTAACCCAGTGAGTGTTACCTCCGGTCGTGACCCCTGCCTTGGGCTTTTGGTCTTCGAGACCATGAGGTCTCCGTTCAAATAGGGCCCTGTGTTGAATAGACCTCAGTTTCGATTTCTGTATAAAGGTTTCTCAGTACATAGGAAGTTCTTTGCCCAAGGCTAACGTCTAGATTAATCAACATTTACTGAGGAACCGTATATGCCAGGAAATGTGCTGAGCCCATTCTGGAACATAAGATTTTTCTCGATTAATTCTCAAAACAACCTTGAGGAGCAGGAATTGCTACCTATATTTTACTGATGAGAAAATTGATGCCAGGTAACTTGCCTAAGGCTCCAGCCAGAGGGGCTCACATTTTCTGAGCAGTCTGTTCTAGGCACAGTTGTGAATTGGACTGGTCCCTTGGTACCCCAGGTATCCTCTCTTGTACATTTTCCCTTTCTCAGTGATGCTTTCTCTTCCCTTCAGGAATCCAGTTTTTGTTTTTTATGCTTTATATTTTTATCAAAACCTACTTTTAAGAAAAGCTATATTAGTCATGTATTCTTTAGTATGAATTTAAACCCAAGCCGGAAATGGTGCTGGGCTTTTTTTTTTTTAACAGGATTATCTGATTAATTCTCAAAGGATCTCAGTATTTAAAATTTTATAACTAATAATGGAATAAAATATACTATCTGCCTTTTAAAGTAGCTGAGACATTAACAAGTAGGAACAATTGGGACAGATTTGTGGAATCTTTCAAGTAAAGTAAATGTTGGCCTTTTCTGCCATAGACCAGCTTAGAAGCACTTTAGAAACCAGTATTTCTGGTATATCTTATAGTGGATAACAGAAATTGTTTTAAATAAAGTACTAGACTAGGAGAATGGAATTTTTTAAAAAAATAAAGCACCAGGTTAGGAGTGAGGAAGCCTGGATTTCAGTCCCATGTCACTATGGGACTGGAAAACCAAGGGGCTGGACCATAGCAGTGTTCTCTCCCTACCTCCTCATCCATAGCAGACATCATTAATTAATCTTGGGGCTTTATCTGATCAAGCTTGTATGCTGTTTGGAATCTATCTCTACAGATCCTCCAAGGAGCATTATTTATCTTTTGCAGTTGGCACTCAAGATGAAGCGTATTGACACCCAAGGGCTAGATGGTGTCCAGCATTTCTTCCAGTTAAAAATTCTGTGGGATCTGTAATCTAGGGATGTAAATAGGTCCATGGTTCCCAAATCTGTCTGTGCATAAGCATTGGGAGTTTTGTAAATATACCTCTTCAATTGGATTTCCTCTGAATGAAATTTGAGAATCTGTATTTTTTTTTTTCAACGTTTTATTTATTTATTTTTTTTGGGACAGAGAGAGACAGAGCATGAACGGGGGAGGGTCAGAGAGAGAGGGAGACACAGAATCGGAAACAGGCTCCAGGCTCTGAGCCATCAGCCCAGAGCCCGACGCGGGGCTCGAACTCACGGACCGTGAGATCGTGACCTGTCTGAAGTCGGACACTTAACCGACTGCGCCACCCAGGCGCCCCGAGAATCTGTATTTTTATAAAGCTCCTCCCGTGATTGTGATGTGGCCATTCTATGTATTGGCATTTGGGCACTGCCACTTTAGGATTGTATGATTTAGAATTCTGTTTATTGAAAAAAAGATTTTAATGTTTAGTTTTGAGAGAGAGCAAGAGAGAACAAGAGTGTGGGAGGGGCAGAGAAAGAGGGAGACACAGAATCTGAAGCAGGCTCCAGGCTCTGAGCTCTCAGCACAGAGCCCGAGGTGGGGCTTGAACTTGTGAACCCTGAGATCATGGCCTGAGTCGAAGTTGGACTCTCAACTGAGCCACCCAGGCACCCCGAGTTCTGTTTATTTTAATAATGGCAATTTACAAGTTGAAGTCATTGCCACTTCTGTCAGAGCCTCATGAATTGATTTTCATTGAGCTAAAAAGTTTTGACAAATTTCTGCTTTTAATTTTTGCTATTTTATCATCAAGCTTCTAAAGAGTACCATGGAGTACTGCCCACATCTGGGCTTCCAGAGCCCTGTTCTGATTGGGTTCAAATATTAGACTCACAAGCCTATCAGCTGTGTGGCCTTGAACAGGTCATTTAACATAAACAGGTAATTTAATCTTATCTTCTGTGGAATTGAATGCTCACCGTGCAGAGTTGTTGAGATTCCAGCATTCTGTTATTTCTACTTGGTGATATCTATAGCAGTTACGGAGCACCTACCATGGACTGGGTGGTATAAAACCAAGTGGAGAGGCAAGTTGAATAAATAGAATCATGGTTTCTGAAAGTCATCAAAACCAGTGTTTTAATTTTCTTCCCATAATCCCCATGTTACAGTTAGGCACATGTGTACACACAGACAACTGAAAACAAAAGTTTCACAAAACAATGTCCTTGCTATGTCTAATGCACCTTGAAACTTTCTGTTCCATTCCATTAAGCAATACTGATCATGACCCCTACATTAATTTCATGGTCCATGAATGGGTTATTACCTGCATTAGACCACTCTGTTCCCCAATACTTCTACTAACCCCTCACCATGACCATCCCACCCCTGGGTGTATACTTCCAGTGATGAGAAACTCTTTGAAGCCAGGAAAAATACCTCTCAATTCACTCTAGCTAATATTAACTGGCACTGACTATTAACAAAGCAATCCACTGTCTTCATATTGCATGTTTTATCTGAAGGCCTGTAAGCTGATTATTTGGAATGCTGATTGGGTTTCCATAGTACCCTTCTGTTGGTCCTTGGATATACAGGACCTACTCTATTGCCTTCTATTCCAGACTGTGAAATCTTCTTTCTTATCAAAACTCAGCTGTCCTCTCACCCAGTGCTGATAAGCTAATTACAGCCAAGAAGTTCCTGACTGACAATGACAGGTGTTGCCTTGCATTTTAAGAGAAACCTTTGAAGGCTAAAACAAGGAATTTTTTTATTAGACAAAGCTAGTGAAGAGAGAATATTGGTCATGATAGAATTTTGGAACCCTTTATAACTGTTTCTGCTCTTGGGAACTAGGACCAAGAATGTAGACTGAGTATGTAGTTGTGTAGTGAGTCTGATTGGGCTGGTGGGGTATCCTGTCCTAACTCTTCTGAACATTCTGAATTATAGAGGATGCCTCCATGAGGCATTGCATTCTTTTCTTTTCTTTTTTATTAGAGAGAGAGGGGGACAGAGAGAGAGCATGTGAGGGAGGGAGGCAGAGGGAGAGAGTGATAGAATCACAAACTGGCTCCATGCTCAACACAGAGCCCCATGTGGGGCTTGATCCCATGACCCTGGGATCATGACCTGAGCCAAAATCAAGAGTTGGACAATCAACTGACTGAGCCACCCAGGCGTCCCCACATATACATTCTAAAGTGTGAGACATTGATCAAGAATAAATTCTTGCATGAAGACTGTGTTAGGAATAACCACATAATTCATGTTTGAGGCAAAGACAATATACTTATGTATGGGAAGTGCCGTGTCTGAAACTCAGATTTGTGCCAGGTCAATGTCAAGTTTGGAGTTCTTTGTATTGGTTAAATTAATTGTTGATCAAATTAGTTATGTTGCCAGTTAAACACTGGTTCAAAAGAATTTCTGATAAAAAAAATCACATACAAGCTTGTTGGTTTGATTTGGAAGACATGTAGTGTCCTTGTGGAGCCATAGGGAGTTTTATGATGGCCTTTTCCTGGGTGTAGGATGTAATGTTGGCAAGATGAACTCTTTAAATCTGTAGCGATATATTGCATTACCTAAGGATAAGTGGAGAGGAAGAGGAAAAACACACATAGACAAATATATTCACACAGAGTGCAAAAGGGGAATGGTAGAGAGAGAAGTAATAAATAATGCGTTGAGAGACATGATTGACCTAGGGATTAACTAGGTTGTACACCAGCAAATGTGTACTACTGCATAATATATTTAAGTAGGAAGCTGGTAATAATAGTTTTGGTTTAAGGATCCACCAGTTGTGTGACCTTCAGCAAGTTAATTGACCTCTTTGAGCTGGTTTCATCGTCTAGAAAATAAAAGGGTTAGACAACGAGATTTCTAAATCCTTTCTGAAGCTTGAAAATGCTATTGTTCTAGGGATTTATACAAGTTACACATCAGTGAAATATTACCATGCCTTCTAAATTCATAAATTTATCCATTTAACAAATATGGAATAAGGGCCTACCAGGATTTTTGCTCCTCAACAAAATAACAAACATTTCTCAGCTGTGCTCACTACTACTTGGCTTTTATACCTTTCTGAGCTCAATCAAAACTCAGGCGACAGTAGGCTAAAGACAGATTCTGCCACAGGAAGGAGGTAGGGTAGTTTCATGATTTAATGCCAAGTCTCCTTCGGGCTACAGACATCTCACCACCTTTTTCTTCAGAGGAGCAGTAGTCAGAAAGGATCTTCCTGCTGGTTTCCATGGGGCAATTGTTGAGTGATGGGTGTGAGGGGAAAAGGGGGAGGAAGGGAGAGGCAGGTCAACCTTCTTAGGGGCCAACCAGCCACGTACATCAGAAGCAAACGATGACATCGGTAAACCCTGGTCTTACCAACATAGGGAAATGAGATTCTTATGCTTTACACAACTATCCTTTGGGGTCAGTAGGTCAGAGATAAAGGAAAAAGAACCGGGGGGAAAAACCAATTATAAGACATAAAATAATATGATCTATATTGGAGAAAATGCTGAAAAAATAACTGAGAAAGTGTAGCATGAAATACTTAGCCAAAAACAGAAAGAAGAAAGATCATGTAAGGCCAGCTGAGCTCGCAGTCTTTCTCATTGATTGTGCCTGCATATTTTAGGATGTTGCTTGCAGCCTGTTGCCTTAGTATTTATTTTGTCCATTGCCTGATTTTACCCTCTCACCATTACTACAAAGCTCACTGACTCCTTTTTAGAACAAATGAATTGTAGGATGAAAAATGTAATGTATATTGTGTCATAATTGATGTAATATAAAATTAATAAATGTGTAAATAAAAAGGGTGTCTTGATTATCACCTTAGGGACAAGCCAATATAAGAATCAGTTTGAATTTCTTAAAAACTGAACCCTTTGTTATGGCAAAAGTCCTAGGTTATTCCAGTTCACATCATTTGTTTGATTTAAAATTTTTTAAATAAATATATATCTGTAAGTGAAGAATTACACATGTAGAAAAGTATACAACAATAAGTATAAAGTTAGTTTTTAAAATGAAATAGACTTATTTTTTAGAACAGTTATAGATTTACAGGAAAATTGAGAAGATGGTTCAGAGAGTTCTCCTAACTCTTACGTCTGGTTTCCACCTAGTAGTCACATCCTATTTTAGTATGGCACATTTGTTACAGTAGTTGAACCGATATTGGTACATTATTATGAACTAAAGTCTATACTTTATTCATATTGTTTTTACTTTTAACATAACGTCCTTTTTTTTTCTGTTCTAGGATCTAGGATACTGCCATATATATATACATACACACACACACATATATATATGTGTGTATATATATACATATATATACATGTGTGTATATATACATGTGTATATACGTGTGTGTGTGTGTGTGTGTGTGTATATATATATATATATATATATATATATATATATATATAGTTGTCCTGTCTCCTTTCTTGTCTGGCAGGGTCTCGGACCCTTCTTGTTTTGGATGACTACTGGTCAGGTATGTTGGAGAATGCCCCTCAATACGAATTTGTGTACTGTTTTTCTCATGATTAGATTCAGGCTGTGGATTTCTGGAAGGAACACCACAAAGGTAAATTGCCATTTTTGTCACATCGTATCACATCAAGGGTACATACTGTTAATGTTTATCACCTTGATCACCTGGTTGAAGTAGTTTTTGTCTGGTTTCTTCACTGAAAAGTTACTTTCCACCCCTTTCATACTGTACTCTTTGGAAGGAACTTACTATGTGGAGTCTACACCTAAGAAGGGACCTATGCTCTACCTGCCTGAGGGGTTAGTATATATAAGTTATTCACATTCTTTTGCATAGGGGATTTATATTATCTCCAGTTTATTTGTTTATATTAGTATGTACTCATTTATTCTATACTTTGGTTTTTAATCCAGTACTGGTTTATTTATTTTGCTGCTCAAATTGTTCTAGCTTTGGCCATTGGGAGTTCTTTCAGTTAGCTCCTATGTTTCTTTGACATACTTGCAGCATTTCAGTTTCTTTTTTTTTCCAGGCACTTCCTTACTTTTTTAAAAAAAATTTTTTTTCTTTTAATGCTTATTTTTGAGAGAGAGAGAGAGAGAGAGAGAGCGAGAGCGAGCATGTGCGTGAGCGGGGGAGGGGCAGAGAGAGAGGGAGACACAGAATCCCAAGCAGGCTCCAAGCTCTGAGCTGTCAGCACAGAGCCTGACACGGGGCTTGAACCCATGAACCGTGAGATCATGACCGGAGCTGAAGTCCAGTACTTAACCGACTGAGCCACCCAGGTGCCCCACTTCCTTACTTTTTGAAATGACAAGATGCTCCAGGCTTATCTTGTCTATTTTCTGCCCCATTCATAAAATTGAGCTTTTCTCTGAGGACTTCTGTAATGGGAACCAAGATCTGAGTGGTAGGTGTGCCCATTCCTGCTTTTCCATTATTGATTCTAGGTACTCTCAGCTGGCAGAGCGAGGAAATATATGTATGTACACTATTCTATATATGTCTGAACATATCTATATTTTTAACTGTGATCCATCTATATCTATATTAAGTCAAATACAAGTTCATGTTGATGTCTCCAACTTGAATCCATTACCATATGAGTTATTCTAGTCTTTTCATATCTGTAAAACTCCCACTGCAACAGTGAGAAACCTGGTTCCTGTCATTCACTGTCTATTTACTTAATTGTTCAGTTCCAGTGTACATGTATAGTAGTATCTGAATTATTAACCTGTATCCCCGTGGGACACAGCTGTATCAACTTGAGTACAGTGCTTATATATAGTTCTTTTTTGCCTGTAGTCTTAAAAAGTCCACTCATTTCCACAGTCACTTGGGTCAACACCTCTTCCTTCTGCCTCCCTCAGTGATGTTGTTTCCTGCATTTGTAGTGCAGTTAGATTCTTTGATCATGGCCTGTTTTTCATCTTTGTGATCACTTGACCTCCTAAATGATATTTAAAACTTTATGTACATTAAGCTTCATACTTTGTGCTGTAAATGTTTATGTGTTCTGACACATGTATAATGCCATGTATCCACTATGACAATGTCATAGAAAAAGTTTCACAGCACTAAACAATGCCTTGTGCTTCAGCTATTTAGCCCTCTCCTCTTTCTCTGAACTCCTGGCAACCACGGATCATTTTACTGTCCCTATAGATATGCCATTTCCAGAATGTCATATAATTGGAGTCATTATAGTATGTGTAACCTTTTCAGACTGGCTTCTTAACGCTTAGCAATATGCATTCAAGTGCCGTTCATATCTTTTTGTGGTTTGGTGTTTATTTCTTTACATTGCTGACTAATATTCCATTGTATATGCATGTATACCACAATTTATTTATTCACCTATTGAGGATATGTTACTTCATTTGGGGAATTATGAATAAAGTTATTATAAACATTTGGACACAGCTTTTGGTGTGGTCTTCAGTTTTCAGTTTGAAAAATATCTAGGAACATGAATGCTGGATTGAATGGTAAGACTGTTTAGCTTTGTAAGAAACTGCCAAACTGTCTCCCCAAGTGACTGTACCATTTTGCATTTCCATCAATAATGAATGAGAGTTCCTGTTGCTCCATATCCTTGCTGGCATTGGAGTTGTCAGCTTTTTGACTGTAGTCATTCTAATAGGTGTTTAGTGGTGTCTCACTGTTGTTTTAATATGTAATTCCTTAATGGCATATGATGTTGAGAATCTTTTCATATGCTCATTTGCCATCTGTATATCTTCTTTCGTGAGGTCTTTTGCCCATTTAAAATTGGATTTTTTTTCTTGTTGAGTTTTAAGAGGTTTTACACATTTTGGATACTAGTCCTTTATCATATATGTGTTTTGCAAATGTTTTCTCCCAGTCTGTGGCTTGTGCAGTGATTCCCTTAAGTCTTTCACAGAGCAGAATTTTTAAATTTTAATAAAGTGTAACTTTTCATTCACAGATGGTACTTTTGATATTCTATGTAAAAATTCTTTACCAAATCTAAGATCACCTAGATTTTTCTTACGTTTTTTTCTAGAATTTTTATAGTTTTGAGTTTTATATTTAGGTGTATGATACATTTTTAATTAATTTTTGTGAAAAGTTAGGGCTGTGTCTGGATTCTGGATTCTTTTTTTCTCCTCCTCCTTTTTATTTTTATTTTTTTTTGTGTATGGACATCTATCTTTTCTAGTGTCATTTACTGAAAAGACTATACTTTTTTTTTTATTGAATTACTTTTCCTCCTCTCTCAAACATCAGCTAGATTTGTTTGATTCAATTTCTAGGTTCTCTGTTGTGTTCTATTGATCTACATATCTGTTCTTTTGCCAATACCACACTGTCTTAATTACTGGAGCTTTATAGTGAATCCTGTACTTTGTTGTTATTCTTCAGTATTATGTTGGGTCTTCTAAGCCTTTGTCCTTTTTACATAAATTTTAGATTCAGTTTGTCAGTATCTATAAAATAGATTGCTGTGGTTCTGATTTGGATTGTGTTGAATCTATTGATCAAGTTGGGAAGAATGGACATCCTAATCCATGAACACAGAATATCTGTCCATTAATTTAGATTTCCTTTGATTTCTTTTTATCAGAGTTTTATAGTTTTCTGCTATATAAAACTTGTACAGGGCACCTTGGTGGCTCAGTTGGTTAAGCATCCGACTTTGGCTGAGGTCATGATCTCATGGTTTCTGGGTTTGAGCCCTGTGTCAGGCTCTGTGCTGACAACTCAGAGCTTGGAGCCTGCTTCAGATTCTGTGTCTCCCTCTCTCTCTGCCCCTCCCCTGATCGTGCTCTGTTTCTCTTTCTCTCAAAAATAAATAAACATTAAAAAAATTAAAAAATAACATGTACATATTTTGTTAAATTTGTGCCTAAGTATTTCATATTTTTAAAAAATGTTTATTTATTTTTGACAGAGAAAGAGTGTGAACTGGGGAGGGGCAGAGAGAGAGGGAGACAGAGGATCTGAAGCAGGCTCTGTGCTGAAGAATGGAGAACCTGACTTGGGGCTCAAACTTACAAACTGTGAGATCATGACCTGAGTCATAGTTGGATGTTTAACCCACTCAACCACCCAGGCGCCCCAAGTATTTCATATTTTGGTGCTATTGTAAATATTTTTTTTTCAAATTTCAGATCCTAGTTGTTTATTGCTGTTCTATAGAAAACTAATTGAGGGGGCGCCTGGGTGGCGCAGTCGGTTAAACGTCCGACTTCAGCCAGGTCACGATCTCGCGGTCCGGGAGTTCGAGCCCCACGTCGGGCTCTGGGCTGATGGCTCAGAGCCTGGAGCCTGCTTCCGATTCTGTGTCTCCCTCTCTCTCTGCCCCTCCCCTGTTCATGCTCTGTCTCTCTCTGTCCCAAAAATAAATAAACGTTGAAAAAAAAATAAAAAAAATAAAAAAAAAAGAAAACCAATTGAGTTTTTAATATTTACTTTGTGTTGCTTTATAGCAGCCTTCCTATTATCATTCATTTATTAGTTACAGGAGGATTTTTTCATGTTTCTTTAGAGTTTTCTTCAGTGGCCAACAAAGATAGTTTAATTTCTTCCTTCTAAATCCATATACCTTTTATTTCCTTCCCTTGTGTTATCATACTAGCTAGGACTTCAGTACAATGTTGAATGCAGTAGTGGGAATGGACATCCTTGCTTGTTTGTGATCTTAGTGGGGAAGCAGCTACTTTCTCACCATTGAGTGTGATTGCCAAATGTACATTGTTTTGTAAATGTTCTTCATCAAGTTGAGGCAGTTCGCCTTTATTCCTAGTTTGCTAAGTAAGACCTTTTATCACGAACAAGTGTTGGATTTGTCAGATGTTTTTCGTGCATTTATTGATGAGATTATATGAGTTTTCTTCTTCAGCCTGTTGATATGGAGGATTATATTAATTAATTCTTGAATTTGAACCGGCCTTGCCTATCTGGAATAAATCCCACTTGGTTATGGTGTATTATTTTTATCCATTGTTGAATTTTATTTGGTAATATTTTGTTGAGGATTTTTGTGTCTAGGTTCATGAGAGATATTGACGTATAGTTTTCCTTTCTTGTAATATCTTTATCTGGTTTTGGTATTAGGATAATGCTGGCTTCACAGAATGAATTAGGTGGTCTTCCCTCTGTCTCTGTTTTCTTTAAAGATTGTAGAAAATTGGTGTAATTTCTTCTTTAAATGTTCGGTGAAATTTATTGGTGGAACCATCAGGGCATGCTGCTTTCTTTTTTGGAAGATATTAACAATTTATTCAGTCAACATTGAACTATCCCATTTGTCTATTTTTCCTTGTGTGGATTTTTTTAGCTTGTGTCTTTCAAGGATTGTTCTGTTTTATCTAAGTTATCAAATTTGCTGGCATAGAATTATGTATAGTAATTCTTTATTATCCTTTCAATGTCCTAGAATGAGTAGTAGTAACCCCTCTTTTATTTCCATTATTGACCTTTTGTGTCTTCTCTCCTTTTTCTTAGTTAACTTAAGCTATAGATTTATTAATTTTATTAGACTTTTTAAGGATCCAGATTTTGGTTTCATTGATTTCCTCGATTGTTTTTTTGTTTTCAGTTTCATTAATTCCTGCTCTAATTTTCATTATTTCTCTTCTGATTGCTTGAGGCTTAAATTGTTCTTCATTCTTCAGTTCTCTGAGGTGAAAGCTTAGATTGATGATTTTAGATCTTTCTTCTTTTCTAATAAGTGCATTCTGTGCCATAAATTTGCCTGTAAGCACTGCTTTTGCTGCAACCTACAAATTTTCGTAAATTGTATTTTCATTTTCATTTAGATCAAAATATGTTTTAATTTTTCTCGAGACTTCCTTTTTGACTTGTGTTATTTGGAAGTGAGTCATTTAAATTCCCAATATTTGTGGATTTTCTGGCTTTCTTCTTTGATTTCCAGTTTAACTGAATTGTGTATGTAGTCTGAGAACATATTTTCTTTGATTTCTATTTTCCCAGTTTTGGGAAGGTACGTTTTATGGTCCGGAAAGTGGTATGTCTTGGTGAATATTCCATGTGAGCTTGGGAAAAATGTATATTGAGAAGATGTTTTAAGGTCAAGTATTCTATAAATGTCAACTAGATCAAGATGATTATAGTGCTGTTAAGGTCAACTGTATCCTTATTTTCTGGTTGCTTGATCTGTCAACTGAAAAAGAGGTGTTGAATTCTGCAACTATAATAGCGGTTTGGTTTGTCTTTTTCTCCTTGTGATTCTATCAGTTTTTGCCACATGTATTTTGACAGTCTATTGTTCGGTGCATACATGTTAAGGATTGTTACATCTTTTTGGAGAATGAACTCTATTATCACTATATAGTGTCCTCTTCATTCCTGATGATTTTTCTTGTTCGAAGTCTGCATTGTTTGAAATTAATATAGGGACTCCAGCTTTGTTTTTTATTAGTGTTATCATGGTACATATTTCTTTGTACTTTTACTTTTAACTTGCCTGAGTTTTTATATTACAAGTGGATTTTGTTGTAGACAACCTACAGTTTTGTGGGTTTTTTTTAAATCTACTATGGCACTCTCTGTTTTATAATTTATATATTTAGCCCAGTATTCACTTTTAAAGTCATTATTGACAGAGTTGGATTGACTTCTGTTTGTTGCACATGTTTATTTTTTTTCCCCTCTTTTTCTGCTCTGATTTTTTGGTTTTGATTTGTACATATCTTATATGACTCATTTTGTTCTCTGATCAATTATACTTCTTTAAAACGTTTTATTCCCTAGAATTTGCAATACACATTTACAACCAAATTTAACCTCAAATAATATTATACCACTTCATTAGTAGTCCAGGCGCTGCATAACAGAGCATTCCTGACTCTTCCCTCCTGTCTCTTATGACATTGCTGTCATCCATTTCACTAATCTATATGCTGCAATCACCCAATTCATTGTTGTAGTTATTGGTTCAGACAGACTGTTATATTTTAGATCAATTAAGAATAAGAAAAATAAAAAGATCTTACTTTCATTTATTCCTTCTTTTATATTCTTCCTTTATATAAATCTGACTTTCTGACCTATGTAGTTTTTCTTCTTGAAAAACTTCGCTAACATTTCTTACAGGGCAGCTCTGGCAATGAATTCTCTCATTTTTTGTCTGAGAGTCTCTCTTTCTCCTTCACTTTTGAAGGAAAATGTTGTTAGACATATAATTCAAGGTTGATGGTTTTCTTTCCACACTTTCAACATTTCACTCCATTTTCTTGCTTACATGACTTTTGGTGAGAAGTCTGATGTAACTCTTTAACTCTTATTCATGTTCCTCTATAGGTAAGCCTTTTTCTTCATTATTTTTGGTTTTTCAATTTGAATGTGAGATATCTAGATGTAGAGTTTGTTGGGAATTTATCCTGTTGGGAATTTATCCTGTTTGGTGTTTCCTGAGATTTTTGGATCTGTAGTTTAGTCATTAATTTTGTCAATTTCTTGAGAATTATTATTTCAGATATTTCTTCGTTTCATTCTCTGTTTCTTCTCTTTCTTGTATTCCAAATATGCATATGTTACACTTCTTGAAATTCTCTCACAACTTTTGCATGTTGTTTTTATCATTCTTCCTTTTCTTTGTATTTCAGCCTGGGGTTTCTGTTAACATATCTTTAAGCTCACTGGTTCTTTTTCTCTGCCATATCCAGTCTCATGATGAGCCCATTGAAGGTATTCTTCATTTCTGCTCATTATGTTTTATTTGTAGCATTTATTTATTTTTAATTTTTTAACATTTATTCATTTTTGAGAGACAGAAACAGGACATGAGTAGGGGAGGGGCAGAGAGCGAGGGAGACACAGCATCTGAAGCAGGCTCCAGGCTCCGAGCTGTCAGCACAGAGCCTGATGCAGGGCTTGAACCCACAAACCATGAGATCATGACCTGAGCTGGAGTCAGGCACCCAACTAACTGAGCCACCCAGGTGCCCCAGTAGCATTTATTTTTTATTCTCTCTTAGAGATTTCATCTTTTTGCTTACCTTATCCATATAGTTTTGTATGTTGATTACTTTTTCCAGTGGAGCCCTTCAGATATCAATCATAGTTATTTTTAATTCTTTGGTATTTCCACAGTCTGTGTCATTTCTGAATTCTGGTTGAATTATTGCTTTATCTCTTCAGACTGTCTTTTTCCTTTTTTTTTTTTTTTAGCATGTCTTATAATTTTTTGTTGAATGCTGGACATAATGTATTGGGGAATAAGAATTTGGATAAGAGGTCTAGTGTGAGATTTTAATTTAATCTGGCTTGGAGTTAGGCTGTGTTTAATGTGTGCTGTGACTTTAGGTTCCAGGAGCTTCAAATTCCTCTGGTGTCCTTGTGTTATTCTCTTTCATTTACTTTGGGCTTCCATAAGAATTCCTCCTTAAATAGAATGTGTAGTATATAACTCTTTCAATAGTAATCCACCATTATTGTACTGGAGTCCTGATGATGTGGTGGTAAGATGTGGGGGGAGGCAAGGTGTTCTATAATTTTATGATAAAATCTTAGTCTTTTAGTAGATTTTGCCTGAGTTGTGACCTCTATAAGTGTTTTTCAGTTTATTCCTCACTTAGGTGAGACAGAAAAGGTAGAGAGTGCTGGTGTTTGATAATTGAAATTTCCCCTGTGAAGGATAAAGTTCTGTATGGGATAAGGCAAAGTCTTTTTCTTAGAGAAGAGGTCTTTGTTACGGAGAATGCTCTTGATATGTTTCAAGTGGTTATACTTTCCTCCTTCTACCAGAGCTCTGAGGAGATCTTTCTTGGGTTTTAACTGTGAGAACCTGCTGTGGTTCCTAGAGGTAAAACCCACAAAAGCAGGGGGGTCCCACTAAGACTCACTCTTCTGCTAGTTTACATCCAGCCTCCAGCAATTTGTCAAAATGATCATTTAGGTATTTCTTCCAGTTTGTGGCTTCAGTGGTTTCTGCTCCAGGTAAGCAGATAATGGCTGTGAGTCTGTGTTCATCTGTGAAGGTTTGGGTTAGAGAGTTTCAGATGTACACAAATCTATAAAGTAATTTTTTGGTTAGAAATTTCAATAAAAATTTTAATGGTTGTAAATATATTTCATTTTGATAAGCCAAGTTATAATACAGTAAATCACAGTTAAAATGCTTCCCCAAAAACAAATTGAGAAATTTCTGAACATTTGTAAGACTAACAAATTTCTGGTCACCATTCATCAAAGAAAGAACATGATGCCATTTGAGTAGCCAGCCACTCAAACGACTGTGTTATTACTGATGGTGGCATGTTTAATGAAAAATTGTGCCCCTAAAAAGTAATCAGTTGATTATGTCCAATGTGTATTATGAATACTTAATACAGTAGAATTGCCTGTGCTGTACAAAATGTAATAGCTATTTGTAATCCTTTTTCAAATGAGGCAGGGAAACCTAAATACATACTAAAATAAATTAGAATGTTAAGTGATATTGAATCATGTATTCTTAAATGCATAAAGGATTGGCATGTTAATTTATTACATAAGTTGAACCTTTCTATTGGTATCCTATTGGCCAGAGAAAGTCCATGCTGTTTCCGAGCATGCTTCCTGTGGTCTTTGTGAGAACAGCTCTCACCCCTGTTACTGTCTCTCATGAATTCCCATCATACAGCCATAGAGCTAGAAGGAAACCAATGGAATATAAAGGGACACATTAGCATGTAAAGGCTGGCACTTGCCCATCTGCAGACAAAAGGTCACAAAGAAGGTATTTGCAACGAGGCTCAGCTAGTTGTGACCACTCTCCAGATCTGTAGCCGTCAGACAGAGGTTGACACCTGTGACAGGTACATTCTGATTTCCACATTCCTTGTGCAGAATCAGGCGTGCTCACAACAGCATGGCAGCCAAGTGTCAAGTGCTTCACCTCTCAGCATGGAGACACTCAGAAACCCTGGCTGGAAAAGGCACTCGGACTCACCTCTTGAAGTGCACACCAGGCAGGGGAGCCGAACCAGGAGAGGGTTCTGTTAAGCCTTGTTTGACAACAGGTGCAAGGAGTCATGCATGCTGACACTTCTCGTCCCCAGTGCTCCACACTCTGGCACCTCCCTGACCCAGCCCCACACAGTGGAGAGGTTGGGGTTGGGCCACTGGAGGGACAGCGAGGGTGTCTCGATATCCTCTTGCTGTCCCAGGTGGGGTTTAGTGAGAGGGAGAAGGGTATGTGATTTCAGAGCATTGGGCCTCTGGACTCAGGCTGGGATTCTTCTGACAAATTAAGTTCCTCCTTGGGATTCGGGAACTCTCATGAGGACAGAATGTTGAAAAAAACGATCAAATTTCTAGAACACTTTAAACCAGAATCTAGATATTAGTAGGAATTATTGTTTTAGGTAGAAACTTCAGGACCAGAGCCACTCCTTAGGGAAGGAATGTGCTTTCACTCCCTTAAATGTGACTCTAGGCCTTCAGGTATGCTTTCAAAATCACCTTGGACATGAAACCATGGGGCTGACATCTAACTTCCAGCAGGCCAGTGTTTCTCTCAGAGTAGGCTTGCAGGGGCGCATGCACATTCTCGTCACCAAGAGCAGGTATGAGATATCCCCTGGAAAAGGGTGTGGTCTAAGGTTTCTGAAACCAAGACCCTGCTCTCAGGAAAGAGCCAGGCAGTGCCCTTAGGACTCAGCATTGCCCCAACACCCTACAGGACTGCTTTTATTGAAATGTTCTGTAGGGTAAGAGCTGATTCACAAAATAGCTCTATGCAGTTTGTCTTTGGTTTATTATTTTATTGATGTTGCAGATAGTATTGTTATTTGATGTTTTTGCTTTTTAATTTTGTGGACATTGTGTATCTGATATTTTTCCCTCCCTTCTTTCTCTTTCTCCCTCCCTCCCTCCCATCTTTCCTTTCTTTCCTCCCTTCCTCCCTTTTTTAGATCAGTGTTAGAAGGCTCAGAACCTTGGATCTATGCCTGTCAGACATAAAAGCATGTATCATAGGGCATATGTTTTTCTTAGCTTCTTTTTTGACCTCTTTTGTTGACTATGGAGTCTTACAGAGCCTGGATAGCCAACTTTTGCCTTTTCCGGAGGAAGGCTGATGTGAACACCCAAATTAGCAAATGAACATCCTCACTCAGACATTGAGCCTGGGACATAAGCTGTTGGTAATTGGCTCTGGGGACTAGGCTAGAGCAGAATGTAAACTTTGGTGGACTCAGAATAAGAGACCAAAGGGCCTGATCTGTGACAACGTACAGGTAGGCCTGGTGAGAATCTGACCCACAGACTTGGAAATGCTAATTTTTCTGTGAAGTGGTTGAAAGAATGTGGACTTTGATGTTACAAAGACTTCTGTTGGATTTCTGAGACCGCTCTTTATTATGCACACTTCAGCAGGCCACTAAACCTCACTGAGGGCTCAGTGTTCTCATCAGTAAATTGGGAATAGTAACATGTATATGGTTATTATGAACATTAAATCAAAGAGTCTTTGCAGCACCTGACATGTTGGTTCTTATCACCTTGTTCTTCTTCATAAGATTGGGATAAATGTATTTGGAACTGCCCTGCTTTTTCAAATCTCTGGGAAGATGATGTGGATGTTCACGCCTTCCTTTGAAACAATCCTGGCACCCCAGGGACTTGTCCGGAAATTCAGCTCGTGTTCGAGCCTGTTTAAGGGGCTTTTGCTTTCATCTTCAGGGGCCAAATGCCAGTGGCTGCTTTTAATGAAACCAAATCCTTCCTAGTTCTGTGTGATTTGGGGATTTGCTTCCCCAGCCTGGGCAGCAGTCGGATACATTCTGTTTTCTTTATTTTCCAAGTGACCCCAGAGCGCTTTGTGTTTCTAAAACTGACCTACTAGGAGAAACAAAATAAACTCTTCCATTCCATCTTCTCTTTCTCTGAATGTATTTGGGAATGATCTGACTTTATGTACCTCCTCTCAAGCTTGCTGGTTCCAGAGTGGTAACCACTAACATAAATACATTTATCAGTTACATATTCTGGGAAGGCTCTGCAATGTGTCCTTGACATACCGATACCTTCCTTAGCCATTGGTGGCACAGGAGCCAAACATGGAAGAAATTGGTAAAATCACAGAAAACAAACAAAGAAACAAAAATATTAAGTCTTTTATCCTCCAGGGGATACATATCACATTCCCATTCCTTACCAGTAAATTTTAATCTCTTCTCTTCAGAAACTGGATGTCAGGGTAGCACAACAGGTCCTTAATTGGATGCTTTCCTGTGGAATGATTCTGGGGAGAAGGTGGTTTATAATGAGGAAACAGCTTCCCTTTTCTGTCTGCTTTTCTGTTTGGGCCTCTGCAGCTGACAGAGCTCCACCTGGCCTCATGGGAGAGGCCCACAGTCTATGATCACCCCCAGGCACATCCTGGGCATTTCAGTTTGGCCACAGTAATTTGGGTCCTACTTCTTCCTGCTGAGCTTGGAGCTATGGTTTTCCCCACCTGTGGTGTTTCCTTCTACAAGTCTACTATCTTGGCAAGGACCTTTTGGGCAGTGGTCCCATGACTTAGACTTTAGCCTGGGTTTGAACCTGGCTCTTCCCCTTACTAGCTGGGTGACTTTGGGCGAATTGCTCAACTGCTCTGTGACACGTTTTTCTTGTTTGTAAATGGGGTAGTAAAAGCATCTGCTTCAGAGGGCTGTTCTGAGAATTAAGTGAAGTAGTGCATATACATGGGCTTTACACATTGCTGGCACATTTCAAGCACTCAACCTATCAATGGCTACTACCACTATTGTCACATTTTTTGGCCAAGAACATTCAGTGGATGGACTGTTTTCCTCAGGGAGAATGGACATTAGAATTGGCTCATCTAAGAGCTTCAAAATTAATAGAATCTTGGAAAATATTCTCAGCTTCTCCTGTTCCCTGACAGGCATGTAAAATCTTTAAGAAGAGATAGATGGATGGATGAAAGTGTCATCCCAAGGATGGGAGTCTGTATCCTCTTGGTACTAACCTAATTAGTCAATCCTGGTCTCTTGGGCTTATGTTGGCCACTCCTCTTGGTCAGAAAGGTCCTTCCAACCTATTCTACATACGAGTGCTGTGCTAATCTTCTGAAATTCTGCTTTAATGTTGCTGTTTGCCCTTCAGAGCCTTCATCTATTTCAGAAGGCCCTCTGTGCTGTCTTTACCTTCCTTTTTATTTCTACTTCCCCTTGCCTCCCTGCAGCCTGACTGGTCTGTTTTGTCCGAACCTACATCCGTGCTTTGGTCTTGCTGTTCTCTTCACCTGGAAGGCCTGGCCTGTGGATCTGAGTCCCACCTATTCATTAAGTCCTCCCTCTTCCATGAAGCTTTCCCTGACCACCCCTGCTCATTGTTCTCTGTCCTTCTCCTGAGCTACTGTGGTCACTAGTGATCATAAATTTGGTGCTGTCTGGGCTCCTTCTAAATTCATGAGCCCAAATCACAGATGCAGCTTCTGCAGTGCACAACCATCCTATGACTGTGCCCTCCGTGTCCTTTTCCTCCTTCCTCTTTATCAGTGGCAAGTTGGTCTCATAATTCCCAGAGAAGATAGAAGAAATTATATGCATACCTCCTCTGCTCTACCTACTTTCCTGCACCTTTGACTGTTCTCTACCTTCCCTCCTATTGGGTCATGAGTCCCTGCTCCTAACAAACACCAGTCCTTACCCCTGTGCTTTTGATCTCATCTCTTTGGCCTTTTCAACACCTGCGCCATGATTTCTCCCTCTTTATGGGATCATTCTTATCGGCACAAAACATACTCTTGAAATTTATCTCTTAAAACCATATCTTCCCCTTGAAGCTACTTTTTCCTTCAATTTCTCTGCTTTCTTTCTCAGCAAATCAAGAAAAATCTGCCTATAATGACTGTGTATACCTCCCTACTCCAGCTTTTTTCCCTCTACCCACCTCAGTTAGGTTCCAGCCTCACTATCAAACCCAGACTGCTCTTTTCAAGTTTACTACTGATCTCAATATTGTGTGTCTGTCATCATCTTACTAAATTTCTTATAAATATTCCAGCTAACCATGTCTTCTTCACTTTGAACATTTTCTTCTCTTGGCTTCCATGACCCCTGTTTCTCTTGGTCTTCTAACTATTTATTGTCCACTTCTTCCTGAAATCCTTTGCTCGCTCTGCCTTCTCTGATGGGAAGGTTAGACTGTTTGAGGGTTCTCTTTTCCATCTGTACTTTCTTCCTGGGTGATTTCATCCAGGCAGACAGCTTTAATGACAACATATATGATGATGACTCCAAAATTTATATTTCTAATTTTAAATTCTCCCTTTAATTCTGGACTCTTCTCGCCAATGACCCACTCCTCCTCTCCACTTATGTGATACGTACCTCCAGCCGAACAGCCAGTGCTATCTCCCCAGCAGATCTCAGTGAGCCCATTTCTCTTCATTTTCTCTGCTACTGCCTGGCCTATACCATTGTCCTTTCTCTCCTATGCTACAACAGTGGCCACCTAACTGGTTTCTGCTTCCGTCCTTGTCCCCTATTGTCCATTCTCCCCACAGTACCCAGGGTGATCTTTTAAAAATGTAAATCATATGTCAGAACCCTCCAGCAGCTTCCCGGTGTAGTCCTGCTCCCAGGCCAGAGAGGTGTGTGTGCCCCCAGCCTCCTCCTGTGCCCTGCTTCCTGCACACACTCTGCTATCGTCCCCCTGCCCCATGTTCTGTGGCTGTAAGCTTGTTACCCCCGAGTACGCTCTGCTGTGAGGCTTTTGCACTTGTTGTGTCCTCCGCTGGTAATGTTCTTCTAGATCTGCATCCATGTTGTTTCCTTGTCATTATTTTCAACTTCTTCGTCCCTTCTGTTGAGAAGGGAGGTCATTTTTTATACGACCCTATTTTGATTTTCATTGTAGCATGTATCACTCACTGATACTTTCTTGCTTATCTGTTTGCTTGTTTATTGTCTTTTTTTTCCCCCAAACTGAAAGAAAGCACTTAGAAAAGAGAGATCTTCGTCTTGTTCATCACTGTCCCCATTACCTGTTACATAGAAGGTGCTCAGTACATATTTTTGAATAAATAAATGCTGACTAGATATTGTTTTATATTTCTGGTTTTGCCAGGGCTTGGAGTGAAGGAAATGATTGCCCTCTGAGAGCTAAGTTTTTGACATAGATCGGGGCAGAATGTGGGAATCCTCCAACAGACAGATTGATTTTTAGACCAAGACTTGACTGTGAGGGATTGAATGTATTAACACAATCTAAGGCAAGGATGCATCAATGAGAAGGGGGATTGGTCAGCCCCCAGAAACCTAGAAAGAGGAAAATCCTTAAAGCATATGTTGTCATTGCCCCTGCAAGCACTGACCAGGAGCCTTTGCCACTGGAATATGTATCTTTTAGTGCCATTGGCAGCACCATTTCTACTGTGAGATCAGAATATTTAGCTAGATGTGATTAAATACTCAGTGAATCAGACTTAGAACTGTGCAGAAATAAATTTCTGTTACTTAAGCCACCAAGTCTATGGCATTTGGTTACAGTAGCCCTACCAAACTAATGCACTGTCGAAAGAGAAAACCAGAGAAAACTATTTGAAATTGGGACAGTCTCAGAGAATCCAAACCAAATGGTCACTAAGCAGCTCAGGCCAGTTCCATGGAAGGTTAGTCTCTAGGCCCAAGCTGTGGCTGAAACATTGACACTGCAGCCTTCCCTTCCTTGTGAGACCACTAGCTCCATTCCTGCCAATGTGAGCATTTGTGAAGGAGCAGACCACCTCAGACCCTTCCCAGGATTTGAACCATTGACCTTCCCATTGTGAATGAGTCAGACCATAGACCAGAATTCTTACTTGCATGCCCAGACTGTCTGTGTATAATTAACTATGAGTTACAATAATAATGATGATGATATGAAGTGCTCAAGGGCCTTTGGAACTTGAGGCCTATAAAAATATAACATTATTATTATTGTCATTACTGTAATCAGGTACAGATACCTGGATAAAAAGGCCATTTCTCACTAGTGCAATAACACATGACCATTAAAGTACCTAAAAATCTTTATTTTTCCCTCTTTAGAAATATGGCCCATCAAGTCATTATCATAATAATTAAAGTACCTTAAAATTCTGTCCAGGATCTGCATTTAAGTGTATACTACCTTTTTCACAATGCATGTTCTCACTGGCTCCTATTAAATGGCTGTGAAGGACTGGGCCTTTGGCACTTTGTCTTGGAGACAAGACATTGGGAACATCTGTTTTGGAAAAAGGAAATCATCTATAAAATAAAATCAGCTTATAATGGCACACCTACCTCCAATGAGCAAGTTTCAGAAGTGGAGTTGAGGCCATGTGTGCTCTACCTGGAGAGGATGTTCTGTGAATAAGGAGAATTTTATTAGTTGAAAGTGTAATAAACTTCTAAGCCAAATTGAAGGGCGTGTGTAACAGGTGGGGCTGATGTTCTCAGTAGTCATGAATTATTGGGAGCTGTCTCCATAGGGGCAAAAAGAAGGCTTAAAACTGTGGGACTTTTTTCCTTTCCTTCTCTCCATCCCTTCCTTGTTTGCTTTTTTTTCTTTGACGTTTTAATTGATTTTCAGAGATTTTGAGAGGAATTTAGAAGTGAAATCTCTCAATAAGCAACATTATAGCAGCTCCCTCCTGGGACAGGGAAACTGAGGCTAAGTGGACTACCTAACTCAAAGTGAGACCAAACTGTCCTCCTCTCCTCCTTTCCTCTCCCCCTACCCTCACCTCTTCTCTCTTCTTCAGCCAGATTTTGCTCATAAACCAAAGAAGGAACAGAATAAAGCAGATTGAAGAGGAATCTTTTGGAGCTCAAAGCAGAATCTGAGGAAGTGTGGTAATTCTGGAGAATCTTAATCAATGTCTCACTGGTGACTTCACTACCTGGGGGCTTGTGAAGAGAGTGAAGCCAGAAACAGAGTTATTCAGTTATAAGAGGCTCTGAGAGCTGCAAAGATAGTCCAGTTGGAGACAGGCTACTCACTCAAGTGCGCACATGCAGGGAGCAGAGTTCTGAAGACTCTTGGTCCAGGGCACGTGGGAGTCTCTTCATTGGCCAAGCTTACTGAAAGCTTCATTCGTTTCTCTGATCTTCAGTGTTCCTGTCTACAAAACAGGCTTAACGTGAACACTCCAGCTGTACAATTAAATCAACAAGAAACAAACTTGCGCCCTGTCCTCAAAATCTTCCCTCAAACCAAACCTGAAAATCTGAAAACTAAGTAAATTAACTGGCTGAGAACAGATTTTCCGCTGGTCATTCAACATCACAGAGAACCTTAGAAACAACGTGTTTGACTGAAGTGACCTTTTTTCCCTACTGACCGCAAACTGGTTGGGTATATAGACATATAGGCCTTGGCTCTGAATATGTTTGCCAGGTCTAACTCTGTTCCTTCTTGTTTTCAAGGCTCTCCATTGATGGGCCCTACCCTCCTTCTCTGACTTAATTTCTCCACGCTTTCTGGTATTCACAGCTGCATCAGGCTGGTGTTTTCTCCCCATGTCCTCCTCATTCCCATCTCTATGCTCATGTTCATGTGGCTCACTTTTCCTGAGGTAACTATGGTGTCCCTAACAGTGTCTCTAAGCATTCATTCATTCATTCATTCATTCATTCACTCCTTGAATACTAGGTAGTATGAGTCAGATATGCAAGTCTGTTGGGGGATACAAAGGATGTAGGCAGAATCATGCCCTTCTTGACCTCTATGGCTTTTTCTGCCTAGAAGGAATGGGGTGGGAGATGGGTACTCATTCAACAGCAAAATAAGTTGATAAAAAGCTATACTGATTTACTTTACATGTCACCATTTTCTGTTCCTACCTTAGCTTTGTGAAAAGCCCCTTTCTGGCATTCCTGAGGCTCCACAACTGTCCCCTGTGTGCTCACGCCTAAGTTGGGTCAGCTAATGGTATATCTACTCGTTATATCTCTCTCTCTTCTGCCTCTGCATTGGCCACTGGGTGGCCCTTGACCTCTGAGTTCTGCTGCCCTTATGCTTGGTGCTACCCCTCTATAGATGCTCTCCTCACCCCTGCCTTCTTTGGCCACAGATGCTCTTTCAACTGTAGCCTGTGGTGCAAATGCCACTCAACGTACATTGATAGAAGAACCCAAGGCAGTTGTCTCCCAATGTCTCACAGAGGGTTAGGAGGGAATAGAGCTTTTAGGTTTTACTCATCTCTTCCGTGAGATGCAGATACAAGTCCGTCAGGGGTAGAGTTGATGTATCTATCCTAACTTGCTTGGTGACTCCTGCCCCAGTGATGAAGGCTGTTTTACCTGATTCTATTTTCCCTTAGGAGAAATTCTAACCCAGGAAGCTTCTGCCCCACCTGTTCCCTAGATATCCTCAAACAGATCTGATTCCCAGAAGTGGGATCAGCCTGGGCTCAATCCAGAGCTCCTTGCTACTTTGGTTATGTCTCAAGGATTGTGGGGGTAGAAGATGGACATTTGCTGTGAGAGTGGGGGAAAACATCATTGAGGGGATCATACAGAAAGCTTATAAGGATGAATCGCTAGATGGTGAATGGGGGAGATCCCCTCAGGTAGAAGGAGTAGCGTGCTGGAAGGCACGACAGCCTAGAAGATCATGAGATGAAGTAGCCCATGGTTGGGCACAGGCTATATTTTTGGAAGAGGATAGAAGTAAGGATGGAGGTTAGATTAAAGTCAGATCTTAAAGGGTCTGATAGCCCATTATGAGGCATTTGGACTTTGTAAGTGTGGGCTCCATGGCAAAGCAGTCAATAAATAGTTGTTGAATTTAAAATGCCTGGCTTTGTGCCATGATTCAGGTTGTTACAAATACAAATTCGTTCTTGGTGTAAGTTCCTTAACTGTATTTCTTTTTAATGTGTGAGTTTTATTTTTTCCAAATTTATCCTAAGATCCTGATGTTAATAAACTGTAGAGGAAAAATTAACCTAGCTTAAATTTACTTTCTGTGTACCTTGATTTCCCAGCAAATGGAAAAAGGCTCTCCTAATTCCTGGATTTTATTTATTTATTTATTTATTTATTTATTTATTTAATTTATTATTTATTAAAAAATTTTTTTTAACGTTTATTCATTATTGAGAGATAGAGACAGAGCATGAGCAGGGGAGGGGCAGAGAGAGAGGGAGACACAGAATCTGAAGCAGGCTCTAGGCTCCGAGCTGTCAGCACAGAGCCTGACGCAGGGCTCGAACTCACAAACTGTGAGATCATGACCCGAGTCGAAGTCAGATGCCCAACTGACTGAGCCACCCAGACGCCCCTTTTATTTATTTATTTTTTTAACATTTATTTATTATTGAGAGAGAGACACACAGCATGAGCAGGAGAGGGGCCGAGAGAGACAGGGAGACACAGAATGTGAAGCTGGCTCCAGGCTCTGAGCTGTTAGCACAGAGCCTGACGCGGGGCTCAGACTCACAAACTGTGAGATCATGACCTGAGCCAAAGTCGGACGCTCAACCGACTGAGCCACCCAGGTGCCCCTATTTATTTATTTTAAAATTCTGCAGGAAAAAATGGTCAAAACCAGTGTTTAGCCATGGATGGTAATTTTGTGTATACTGAGTAATTTTCCAGTTCCTTCACATGGCATCATGAGGCCCTTTCAGTCTTCATCATGAATGGGGCCCAATGCATTTGACTTATCTTCATATCTCAGATCATACAAAGGAAGGTAGACCTCTTAGTCTTGAGCTATAATTCAAGTAACTAGAATTTGTTGAGTACTTTATTCATTATTGATGATGCCCTTGAGGATAGGGAACCAAGCTTTCTATCTTTTTTAAAACTTTTTTTTTAAATGTTTATTTATTTTTGAGAGAGAGACAGACAGACTGTGAGCCCAGAGGGGCAGAGAGAGAGGGAGACACAGAATCTCAAGTAGGCTCTGTGCTCTGAGCTATCAGCACAGAGACTGATGTGGGGCTCGAACTCATGAACCATGAGATCACGACCTGAATCAAAGTCAGACGCTTAACCAGCTGAACCACCCAGGCGCCCCCTACTTCTTTTGTTACTCCCACGTGAACCAACACAATATTCAGTACCTGGTTAGTCCTCAGAAAAGACTCATTGAAGCTGGGATGGCGGCGGGGGGTGGGGGGTAGGGGTAGTTTGTGGGACAAAGCAGTGGCCTTGAGTACTGGAAAATACAAGGGTTTTGGACTCAACCAGGGCTGAATATGGCTGTGCTGGTTATTAGGTATGTGATCTTGGGTTAATTTGTCTATTTCAACATCTCTACCTAGGAGGTGCATATGATAGTCTCTAACACATAGATCTAATGGGAAAATTTAGAATGGTATATAAGCAGTGTTGGGTACATAGTAAGCATTAGACTACTTAATAATTAATAAATGAATAGAAACAGAATCCAAAAATGCTGCAGTGAGCCATAGAGATAAGAACAGCAACCCCATATTCCCTTTTCTCAAAAATGTCTTTGTATCTAAATAAACTCTAGATGGTTTTGATTTATTCAGAGCTCAATCTTGTTTCTGTAGGTTGCATAGAGAAATTCTTTCTTCCACTTTCCCATTCAATACTGAGTAATCCCATCAGACTCCACTGGACCCTGTGTCCAAATTGGTGAACAATCAGCCTCATCTCAGTAGAGGCACATTCTTCTATTCCTTTAGGGAAAGCTAGAGGTAGGAAGGAAAACAAGCACCCCCAGTTATTCCTGACATTAATGGTCCATCCAGGCAGTACTAGTGGTTTCCGTCTCAGGTCTCTTGGAATAGCAGTAACAACCAGATCTAGTCCTCCAATCCACGTTTATGGGAAGGGATGGTGAGACCTGGGCACACATGGTAGGAACCACCATTGCGTTGATGGTCTCCCATGAGCTTAGTTGGTATTAGGTTTTTCAACTTTTCTGTCTTGAATTCTAATGTTTGAACAATTTTGCTCTTCAAATGGATTTGAAGGGACCTGCAGTAAAATGCAGCTCAATTCTGGTATGTGGGGTTCTATGGCTGGGACTGCCTTGTCCATTTTGGGATTCATTCTCAGTCAGCTCCTCCTTTCTCTTGTTGCTTCATGCCCTCAAGAGACCGGAGCTCCTGCTGTTCCAGAGTACCTGTCCTCACTAAAGACCCAGGACAAGCTAATGCAGACCGAAGAGTTTGTGGTTTAATGTTTTACCCCTCCCAAGAAGTATTGCAGCCACCCTAATTTCATTTCAACAAACACTTGTCAAACTTCTGTGTTACTCAGGCTGGGTGCTGGAGATACAAAGATAAAAACAAGGTGGAAGGTTCTGACACTGTTGTCCAAGAGTATAGTGGGAAAAATAGTCACATGTAAATAATTTCAAAACTATGTAAGAAGTGTGTGCCTGTGCACATGTGTGCAAGAGCACCCCGAAAGAAGGCATTAATTTTGCCTGAAGGACTTTTAGATGACCCAGGGAGAAGTTACAGTGCATGACACTAGAGCTGAATCTCTGAGGGTGGATCCCCAGGAACCCTGAAGGCAGAGGCTGACTGCCTCTTGTGCCCTGTGTGAGAGCACTGGAAACTTTGGCAAGCCCAGCGTTTCCCCATTTTAAGCTGAGCTCATAAAAGCCAGTGACTGCCTGCCCCCTCCCTCACCATGGGGGCGGAGAAAGGTTCCTGAGGATACAAAGTCACTTCCAGAGGCTGGCAAGAGTCACCTGCTACTTCTGCTGGAGCACCCACATTAACTCTCATGGCTCCTGTGGTGGAGTTTAGTCCAGGCCGTGGAAGAACACTGGCAGAAGTCAGGACACCTGAGTTCTAGGGAGGCTGTGTGCCTACTTTGGAGAGGCATGCAACCTTTCAGAGCCTTAGTACCCTGTTCTTGAATTGAATGAAGGCTGCGCTATCAGCTCTGCAAATAAAAATGAGATTATAAATGTGAAAGCAATCGGAAAACTAACACAAGTAACCTGCAATAAAGTTTTATTAATAATTAATCAAAAAAGCATTTACTGAGTATCTGTTGTGTACCCAGAATTTGGCTAGGTGTTAAATAGAGCTCAATGGTTCAATAGATGTCTAGTAACAAAGGATTTTTTCCTAATTTTTCTGGTATAGAGGAATTGTCAACAAGGGGTCCACACAGTATGGGAGAGAATGGTTTGACAGAGCTTGCTGCTTTTCTGTCACTGAACCTCAGTTTCCCAGTCAGTAAAATAAGGGTTTCTACTGGTCTTTCCTGATCCCTCTTTCCCCCTACCTTCAACCACACCCTTTGGTCCAGCTGTGGTGTCAGAATGGGGCTCTGTAAACCAAGGCACATTAAAATAGAAAGACTGTAAATAGTAACTTAATGTGCTGAGTCTTTGGTGGACAGTTTAACCCACAGGAATGATACTGCAGTGGTTGAATATCAGGTAGGTACCATAGGTCATTGGAGAGTTATTTGGGAGCAGGCAGTTGTAAAGCTAGCTTTGCTAGCATCTTCCCTTTGAGGGACCATGGTGGGGGTATTAAGCAGACAAAAAGGTTCAGAGTTTCACCCTATGTGGCAATTGCATTACATTATTGCCAATCCGCTCTTTTGGCTTCTAAAAGGAGGCCAGTAGGAGAAATCTCCAAGGCAGCATCTAGAAATACCTTATATTTATATTCACTTTTATCTTATTTTTTTTTCACTTTCATTTTTTCAAAAGCACTTTCACTTGCATTATCTCACTGATCTGTATAGCAAGTGCACGCATAGTTAAGTCATACTTGACATCCTGTTTAGTAGAGGAAGGAAAAAGCATAACTGATTTGACATCAAAGAGTAAGACAGTGGCACAGCTGAAACTAGAAGCCCGATGATGTCACTTCTGGTCTACTGCTCTCAATGTGACCATCACCTTGGGAGAAAGGAGTGTGTCCCTGAGGGGACCCCACAAACCTCCCACGTTCCTTGACTATAGGGCATTAAATACATTTGTGCGTTGCTTAGAATAAGGATGATTACTTTTAAGAGGACAGGCATTGCCATATTGTAGGTGCTCAGTAGATGTTTGTGAATCAATAAATAAGTGTGCCATAACTGTGCTTGAGAAAATCTCTGGGGTGGACCCTGTGGTTAATGTGGTAGATACCTCTGCTTCCCCGCCCCGCGTTTTTCACCTACTCCTGACTTTGCCTGCAAGTAAAGGGGGAATTCTCTATCCAGGGACTCCATGCTTGTCAACTTGATTGCCTAAAAATTTAGTTATATGATTTAGATAGAGTCTTGGCATTCACATGACAAAAAGGAGGGCTAATCAGTCAGCAGATGCACCTTGAACATACACTTATGGTCTCTTTGAGAAGACAAGATATGTTCTAGGTCTAATTTCTGCTAGTGCACAACTGCTACTTCACTGCCTAATGTTAGTAACAAAATGAAAGCAAAACCTATATCTGTAATTTATTATTTTAGCATGTAAAGCACACAAGTGTGTGTGTGTGTGTGTGTGTGTGTGTGTAAAAGGAGTATGTCAAACAGACTTGTTTTGTGAAATATGATCAACATCAACATGAAACATTTTTCTCTGTGATGATTACTTTTATGTGTCAACTTGGCTAGGCCACAGTACTCCGATATTTGACCAAACATTATTCTAGATGTTTCTCTGAAGGCATTTTTTATTTTTACTTTTATTTTTTATTTTTTGAAGGCATTTTTTAGATGAGATTAATGTTAATATGAGCAGATTATTCTCCATAATGTGGGTGGGTCTCATCCAATCAGTTGAAGGCCTCAATAGAAAAAAGACTCATCTTCCATGGGGAAGAGGGAATTCAGCCAGAAGACTGACTTTGGACTTGAGGTGTAACAGCAACTTTTCTCTAGGTCTTCAATCTGATGGCCTACCCTTCAGATTTTGGACTTGCTAACTTCCATGAATCCTTAAAGTAAATCTGTCTAGATAAGGGTATAGATAAGGATATAGATATATAGATACCGACATAGACATGTAGATATATATAGATATCTTTTTATCTATATCTAAATGTCTATATCTATATATAGAGATGTGATGTATACACACCCATATACATATACACATATATGTGTATATATCTATATATGCATCCTCTTGGTTCTGTTTCTTTGGAGAACCTGTCCTCCCTGTCGTTAGACTATTCAATCTTATAGAAAATCTGGAGTCCCTATATGATACAAGGTCACATTGCTTCGTGGGGGGTGAGGACCTTTTTGGGTTGTATATTTGTGGTGGGGTGGGAAGTGGGGGGAATTTCTAGACCCATCTTCTCTCTTTCATGGTGATTTTCTCTTCCTTCTGACTGGCTGCTGTAATTGATTCCTCCAGGGTTGGCCCATGGGGAGGGGGGAAGGGAGCAGAACATGAAAAGTCCTGGTGGGAACTGCACTGTTGTAAGATGGATCTCTGGGCCTGGCTGATTCTTTCCCTTTCATGGGTACTTTCATAGGGACTTAAAAGCTCCAGATCCTGTGGCTAGAGAAGCTTCTGGCATGGGTGATGCCCTTCCTTTGGCCTACAGCTACCCCCTAATCCCTTGTTCTCCAGGGATCCAGTCCACATGGGTCCCTGGTTCCCATGGGTAGGACTTAAAATGGATCTAGGCTGGCTCTGCCTCCTATGGAGTCTCCATCTGGTTAATACCATACAGTGATACAGTACTGATCTTGTGCCAGATGCTACTTCAAGCACTTTACATATATTAACTTATTTAATTCTTATAATGATTTTGTTAGGTGGCTACTTTTATTATCTCTGTTTTACAGAGGAAGAAAGTGAGTCTCAGAGAGGTTAAACAGCTTACTCAAGGCCACACAGCTGCTAAGTGTCAGAGTGTCAGACTTGGGCTGTCTGCCTCTGGAGTGTATGCTTTTAAGGCAGGTCACTGTGCTGTGGGGCAAATGTGGATGCTTTTTGACCCGCCATGTACTTGTTTGGCCCTGCCTCTTGCTTTCCAGATTTCCTGATCTCATTGGAGTCTCTCCCCACAGCCCCTGCCCCAACAACAAGGTTTGAGATGGGGGAATGTCCCTGCTTTTTCTAAAGGAAAATTTTCCCACACAATCTTTTTTCTTTCTCTAGTCTTTTATATTTACCAAGTGGGTAAGGGACTGAAGAGTCATGAAACCAATTATACTTCATTTCTTTTGAAAATTCTGCATAGGTTGGTCTAATACCTCATTTTGGATTTTCTTATCTATGGTATTTAGGTGTCTTGGTTGAAACTACAATTTTAATATTTTATTATATATACAGTTACATATTACATATATGAAGTCATGGTTGTGATATATCTAAGTACACATAAATGACTATAGTATGAAGCACTCTACTGTTTTTTTCTTTTTCTTTTTAAATTTTGTTTGTTCTTAGACATACAGTTTTCCCTGCTTCCATTACTATCTTTATCCTCTTTTCCATTTCACACTAGCTCACACATTTAAAAGCCCAAGGTCATGGGTATTAGTCACTTATTTCTGTCCATTTCCAAGGTGTTTTTTTTTTTTTAAGTTTATTTATTTTGAGAGAGAGAGACAGAAAGAGAGAGAGAGAGAGTGAGCATGTGCATGCACAGGGAAGGGGCAGAGAAAAGGGGAGAGAGAGAATCCTAAACAGGCCCCTAGCTGCCAGCCCTGAGCCTGACATGGGGCTCAATGCCTCGAATCATGAGATCGTTGCCTGAGCGAAAATCAAGAGTTAGATGCTTAACCTACTGAGCCACCCAGGTGCTCCCCCAAGGTGTTTTTTTTAAATGGTTCTTTTCCAGTGTCTCCCAGATTCCCATGGGGTGGGGTGGGATCTTGGGGGTCCATAGTCCTTGTCCTTGTGTAGGGGTCCTGGGTGTTGTAGGGCTTCTGTTCCCATTCTCCCATTCTCCAGTGCTGACCCTCACTGAGAGGAGTGGGTACATATCCTAGCCCTCATATACATGCTCTGTGTCCACATGACCCACATATCTACCTCCTCTGCATATATCCCATCCCCTTAGGCCTAGGGATGACCATGTTGATGATATAATCTGCCTTAGGAGGTGAAGGACTCTGGAAACAAGTTAGGGCTATTTGGGCAGGACATTTTGTGGTCCAGGATACCTGTGAAGAGTAATACGCAGGGGAAGTACAGAGCTGGGCCTCAAAGCATGGGAGCTAAGGTTGGGGCCTCTTGTTCTGTGAAGGGCAAGCAGTACTAGTTGCTGGTGTCATCCGTTTATGCCCGTAGTGCAAATCGTGGTGTCCTAACTTGCCCCTGTGGTGGTACCATCCCTGTGGGTTTAGATATTTACAGGCTCGGTAGGTCAAGGTAGAAAACTAGCCTGGGAATCTGGCCTTTGCAGGTTGGGAGCATTCAGATAACCATATATTTTGCACACTACCTATGGAAAGGTGTGACGCAAAGAAGAGGCAAGGCAGAGAATGAAGTAGAGACCACAGAGATTTCCATATGGTGAATTTTATTATGTCTTTTTTTTTTTTTTAAGTTGTTCCATGAAGGGGGTTGAGCTCATGGAGACTTGTTCAACTACAGGACAGCTCTGAAAAAGCCCATCTTGGCCCTAGTGGGCCTTCTACTTTTAAAAGACTTTATTCACATTTCTAGACAGGTTAACTTGAAGTTAACCATCTGACTTCACAAGAACCAAGTTCTTAATCCATTAACATTTTTTTATTACTCCACATATATCCTAAGGCTTAAAAGATTCAGGGAGGGAGGTCAACATAATTTTTAAATGATTGAGAGGCCTGGGATGGTAAAAAAAAAAATCCCAAGTCAAGATCTTTGGCTGGAGAACACGTGGACTGTGCTAGAATTTGACTCCAAATCTCTCATGTGAAATGTCTGATAGATGCATTGCATCTCTGATTTTCTTGGCCACTCATTTTCCTCTTTACTCTGTCCCTAGTTTGTCTCTTCCTCTAGGTTTTCACTGAAGCTGAAATGATTAAGGAGCCTTTTTGAGTGTATAAACATATTTGCATGTTGGTATCAGCAGAAAGGTCAATATTGGACTGAATTTTCTCTTATGTAGCACTTATGGGGTGAAAAAAACCCAGGACTTACGACTTCTTTTGGGAGGAAGGAACCCCCTCATGCCTAGAGGGAGCATTACTTACTGTCTGCAGTGGGTGTACCTTCCAGTGTTAATGCAGGGCCTCTGTATTCATAAACTTTGGGGGGTAGAGAACCATGTCCATCCTAATTGACATGTTAATTTTTACCAATGTTGAGACCAGTGCTGATAGCCTAATTTTTAAATTTGGATGAACTTCTTCTTGTTCTCTTACGTAGTTGATAGAGCAAAATATTGGTAAATCACACTTTACATTATAAACATGTCTTAAAGGGCATGGCGGTTATTTAAAAATAAAATCAAATAAATGTTTTAAATACATGGTGGTCTTGCCTTCTCAAAGAATTCCTTTTTAGTATACTAAGTTTCTTATCCATTTAAAAAAAAATAAATATTTATGGCTATTTTTAAGGAGGTGAGTCATGCCTCCTCTCTAGTATTCTCCTTTGCCTTCATGCAATTCATTATACACATAACATACATTTTAGGGTTAAAATGAAAATATGTTAATCAAATCACATTTTAACCTTGACTTCAGTTTTGTTTTCTGAAGTGTGTTTGGATGGAAAAAACATCTAAGTAATGAATCCTCATATAAGGTATGAGAATTGCTACATTTAAAAACTTGCAAACACATGTGCGTTAATGGAAAGAGTCTTTTTGAAGAGAAAGGAGAGTGGGCTTTGGGTTCAGAGCACTAGGTTAAATTCTAGTTCCTCCATGTGTCCTGTGGCCTTGAGTAAATTACTCAACCTCTTTGAGCTTTGGCTTCTTCAGCTGCAAAATGGGACTAATCTGATTCCCATTACTTGACTGACCCATTACTTGACCATGTAATATTGGCCTCTGTAAAGAAGAGAGCTGTAAAAAGGGGTTGACCTGTCTGCTAATGGTAGGAGAGCTCCAGCTTCCAGATCCAGGGTTATCCTTAGATGCTCTGAGACAGACCACATCTTCCACCCCACACAGCTATAAATGGCTGAACATGTCTTTTCCTTTAAAAAAGATTCCATAGGGGAATTATTATTCAACTTGTTTTAGGAGAACCAGTAAGTGAAACTAATTACAAAACCAAAAAGGAAGTTTAAGAGAAATGTATTTAAAGCTTTTAAATAACTCCTGTGTTCTCACATATTATATAGTTGAAATAACTGAACACCAAGGGGACAGAAAAGTCTTGAGAAGAAAGGTAATATTTAAAAAGGAGCCATGGGTACCTCAGTCATTATACCATAGACATTATTTAGCTAAAAGCTCCTTTGAGATGTGTCATTGCATGTCTGCTGATATTGCTGTTGATGGGTTTTACAAAATGGTTCAATCATGACCACTCCCTGGAGCTTGGAGTCCATCTCAGAAGGATTTTTTGTCTGTGCCCTTGTGTCTGCCGCCACCACTCCTGATCCAGATAGTGCATTTGGACTCTGAGTCACTTGGAAGAAAGTTGGTATGGCGACTCAGTGTGGCATTCTTCTTCATGATGATCTCTCAGTCTTCTTCGGTTTTGGGAGCTGAGGTCAGGGAATCAGAACCTGCCCGTGGCAGTTGATAAAAATTCACTGGTTTCCAAGCGAGATGAGGCTTCCTGAGGTTCTGGGCACTGATCACAGTGAGGATGGGGGCAAAGAGCAGAGGTGTCCCTGAACTCTAGCTGCTTCCCGGGGTCAGAGATGAAGCTGGCCCCTCTCCTACATTGGGGTTTTTAAAAATTTGGTCTTGACATGTGAGTGGGTTATAAAATCAATTTAATGGGTTGAGGCCATCATTTTTAAATGCTTGAAAAGATTAGAATGGCAAATAGAGTGCATCACATGTAAGGTAAGGATAAATAGTTTCTTGAGATTTTATTTTAGTTATATATACCAATATGTATATACACCTACATATTCTGCATTGAAATGTAATAGAAAATGTTTTCTTTTAGAATGTGGCAAATTTCTTTTAGGATGTACCACATGGCAATAAACATCACAGTTACTACTTTTCATGACAGAAAAAAAAACCAACAACAACAATTACAGAATCCATAATCCACGGGGTGATTTTACAAAGACACACACATACGTACACACATGCTTGCACATACCCACACAGAGTTAACTGCTTTCCCCCAAAGCAACACACAAACCTGGTTTGCAAATATGAATAAATTGCAAATATGAATAAAGCCTGGTTGAAAGTACCTCCTCCTTGGTTTTCTAAGTTCAAAGCAACCTAGGGAATTAGAATTGGACTGTTCTGTCCCATGGCAAAGGCTGGCATGAATATTGGCATCCATTATTGGGGTGTAAAAGACTGTGGCTTGGCAAACTGACCTCTAAAGAGGGCCATTCTTGAGGCTCAATCTGGGCATCCTGGAGCCAGAAAAAGGGACTGAGAGAAAGAGAAGGATTTTAGGGAAAACTGAAAGTATCAAACATTGCTGCTCTTAACATACCAACCCTGAACAAGGTGTGGAAGTAGATAATGAAGGACAAAGAAGAAAAGATCTCCTTGCAGCCAGTGGTGTTGTTTCTATAAATTTCTAGATGAGGCATTCACACCAGGACCTGTCTGCCTAAATGCTACTGTGCTGGACCTTGTGAATGTGGCTGGCTGAAGCTGCTGATGCCATAATTAATCTGACAAGGTATCTACACTGAAAGAAGAGAAGGGATGCTTAGCCTGGTCCAATGGAGTATGTCAATGAATAATGGGATGAAGCTAAGAGAAGGTAAAATTGGGCTGAATATCAAGGAAAAAAATTACCTAACAGAAAGGTCTATTAGATAGTGGAGTGGTCTCTCCAGGGGGACAGTGGCAGGGCCGATGGTGCTGGAATCATTTACAAGTCGGCTGTTGAAAGCCCCTGAGAATATGCTGTGGGGAACAGGGCTGAGTTGACAAGAGTGGACAAGATGACCTTAAAGGTCTTTTCCATCTTTAGTGTCTACGATTTTGTGATCGTCTGCTCTTCACTGAAGCGCTCCAGCTCCAGCTACTCTCTGGGGCCTGAAACACACGAAATAATTGTTAGTAAGATATCCAGCGATGAAACAGTTTTGAAGGAACCATTCGTTCTTGGCCATCTTTTTTCCATTCAAAACTGGGCTGGAAAGAAATGAACAAGATAAAGGAAACAAGGAAGAAATTGGAGTTTATTGTTCTCAGAGCTGACATTATTATTTTAGTCTGTATTCACTCACAATATTTGATCAAATGCAAAACTATTCTTACAGGTTGTATTTAAATCTAAAGGCAGTTTCTTTGGGACTATACCATACTAAATTTTGTATTTCTCAACAGGTTGTTTTAGTATTGTGCAGAAAGAGCCTGTTTTAGGGGTTGTTTAACAGATGAAATGAATTCTTGGATAAGCAGCATTGTTCCATCTGCAACATGGTTAGAACTCTTGTACATTTGCATTTCTGTGTTTCAGAATTATTCAGGCAATAAATTACTCAGGATTTCAACCTTATGCTGAAACAGAAATGACCTACTTTGTAAGGATCTCATGTATTTTAAATTTAACCTTGCGCCTTTTTTTCAACTGGGAACAGGAGAAAGTGAGTGAAGAATGGTGGAGTCCTGAGCTTTGTGAGTATGATCACAAGGAAACCAAAAATAGCTGAAATATATTGAACTTTTACTATGTGCTAGACATCGTTTTAAGGATTTGATGCATATTAACTCATTCATTCTCTTGAGGCAACCCAGGAGATAGGTACTATTATTAAAGCTGAGGAAACTGAGGCACAGAAAGGTTAAAAGTCTTGTTCAGGGTTAGAGAATCAGTGAGAGGCAGAATTTGGATTTGACCAGGTAGTCTGGGTCCAAATCATTATTATTCTGTCACTTCTCTAAATATAGCTTTTTACTTCCTTCAAGAACATGATGAAGGCAGAGATTTTGGTCTCTCTTGTTCACTGATGAACTTCCAAAGCCTATGTCCCTGGCAGATAGTAGGCACTCAATAAATTTTGGCTGACAGAATGAATGGAAATTGGTATTGACAATTCTGAGTTTTTCAAAGGCAAATTCATCTATTCTAAATTTGCTAACTACAGGAACAGTACAACTCTTTGTCTCTCTTCTGTTTATCTCAGCAATCTCTTAGCTTCGTTTTCAGGATGCCTTCCCTGACCTCTTGGAATAGATCAGCTGCCTTTAGAACAGGGTTCAGAAGTATCCTGCACTTCCTTGATTGACATGGCAATCTCATACTTACTCGTGATTATTTGTTTCATTGTTCACCTTCCTGGCTCTGTTGTAAGCTCTGAGAGGGCAGGGTCTGTGTTTGGCGCAACACTGTAACTACAGACCCAGCACTGAACTGGGCACAAAGAGTTCTGCTTGTTGTTGAACGAACAATTGAAAGAGGATGCTCTTTCCAACTTATTTTTCTACTTTTTATTTACACACAACTTTCATAGTTTGTATTAGTTAGCTATTACAACATAACACATTTCCTAAAAACCCTGTGGCTTAAAACAATAATAAGTATTTATTAACTCTTACAATTTCTGTGGGTCAGAAATTCAGGAGTGACTTAGTTGGGTGGTTTTGATTCAAGGTCTTTATGAGGTTGGAGTCAGATGTCAGATAGGGCTGCCATCATCTGAAGGCTTGACTGATGCTGGAGGATCCACTTTTAAGATGGCGTCCTCACAGGTTTTTTGTTGAGAGGCCTCAGTTACTTTGCATATGGGTTTCTCCATAGGACTATTTGAGTGTCTTGATGATATGGCAGCTGGCTTTCCCCAGAATGAGTGATGTAAGAGAAGATGGTGAATGCTGAAATGCCTGATACAGCCTAACCTTGGAAGTCATATACCGATGCATTCTGTTCTTGGTCATTTAGACTGGTCTTGATTCAGTGTGGGAGGAGACTTCACTAGGTCATGGATATCAGGAGGCAAGGATCAGAGGGAGCCTGATATTGGAGATTGGTTGCCACACATACCATTTTATGTCTCTTTTTCCCATCAAGCCAGTGAGATGATATCCCTGTTTTATAGGTGAGGAAACTGAGGCTGACCGTGACATGCCTAGGATCATACCCTGTACGTAACTCTACATTTACTCCCTCTAAATTAAATGTTCTTTCCAACATATCACAGCTGTAGGACAAATTAAATAAATTATATACAGCTTAGAAAACTCAAGATGTAAAAATCTAAGTAGCAAATTAGAAATGTTATTTGCATTACAAAAAGATTCTCCATACCACAGGATGACCTAAATGGCATATTCAAAATGATTCAGTTTATCAAAGGTATGTTTGTTTCTTTTTAAAAATTTTTTAAATGTTCATTTGTTTTTGAGAGAGAGTGAGCAGAGAAGGGGCAGAGAGAAAGGGAAGCCTAGAATCTGAAGCAGGATCCAGGCTCTGAGCTGCCAGCACAGAGCCTGATGCCGGGCTTGAACCCACGAACTGCAAGATTGTGACCTGAGCCAAAGTTGGACACTTAAGCAACTGAGCACCCAGGTGCCCCTCAAAGATGAGTTGTTTTTTTTTTTTTTAACATTTATTTATTATTGAGAGACACAGACAGAGCATGAGCATGGAAAGGGCCAAGAGACGGGGAGACACAGAATCTGAAGCAGGCTCCAGGCTCTGAGCTGTCAGCACAGAGCCTGATGCGGGGCTCAAACTCACAAACTGAGAGATCATGACCTGAGCCTAAGTTGGACACTTGACCGACTGAGCCACCCAAGTGTCCCAAAGATGAGTTGTAATGTGACTTTTGGAGACACACTTGTTAGGTATAGGTAATGAGAAGTATAATTTGAAAATTTGTGTGTTAGAAACACTTAGTCATATTAGATTGTGAGTTTCTTGAAGGCAGGGATGGAATCAGCTGTATCTACCATACCAACCCTAGGATCTAGCCCAGAGGAAGCTTTCAACAAAAGTTTATTAAATAAAGGAATGATGATGACAAAATACCTGTAGCTATAGTTTCTTAAGACTCTTTTTGTATGTGAGAAGTTGACATATTACTTTTAAAATACATTTTATTCTTATTATTTTATACCTAAGAGTCTGATTCCTACTGAGCTTTATATTACTAGACTACCTAAAACTTATTTATATATTAGTACTGGCCTGATGTAACATGTTGTGAAATTTTTCATCCCTGCTGAGATATGAGGTTGAAAAACTGACAGATGTTTAATGAAAATAAAAAGGTAAAAAGCAAAATCTCATGTAAAGAATGGATAAAAGAGCTGATTTTCAGAACATGTAGGTAAATGGAATGGTGCCTATTTTAGACTCAACCAATCAAACAATATAAATTTTTAAATAAAGTATTTTCCATTGGGAAAAAAAAAATAAGTAGCCCCCACTCCCAAATGCATCACACTTGGATTGGGTTGAAGACTTGAAGAGATTCTGATCAGTTTTTGTTTGTTTGTTTGTTTTTACATAGCCAGGAGATCTAATGTTTTCTGATTTGAACAGTATTGCTCTTTGCAAAGATTTTCTAAGGGGAGGTGAACAGACATGTTTCTTTGGAATGATTCCTTATCAAGTCTTGTCTGCAAAATTAGTGGATTATCAGGTTTATGATAGTATGGCTGTTAGCATAAACTCACATAGGGGATCGAATTATGCAGGACATAGATAAAAGATAAAAGAGTGTTGAAGAAAGATGTTTGTTGAATAACTGCACTTAAGGATAGGAAGGTTAGCATTAGAATCCTGATCACGTTGATAGCCTGGTATGAATATTTTACAACTTTATACAGTTTACTTTTGTGATAGTGATAATGTAAGATGAATTCTGTTTATCCTCCTCCAGGTACTGTAGATGCATATTTGCAAGTGTAAATTTCTCAGCTAAGTTTTATGCATGGATTTGTTATTAGTCATTCTTCTATCTAAATAGCCTGATTAGGGGGTCTGAAAGAAGCTTCTATAACAGGAATGATAAATACATGCCATGTGATATCATACCCCTTCCTCACCCATGGCAGACATTTATCATGACCCATGTTCTCCCTGAGTCCTTGGTTGCTGTTTGTAAAAGAGCAAGAGATTGGCAAAATTAGGAGAGGTCAATATTACCACCCAGGAGGGGGAACTGTGTAACTAACAACAGAGAGAAATTTGCCTTGATAAATTAATCACTTACTTGTTATTGGCTAAAGATGGTAAATTAGACTCACCTGAGGGGGTTTAAGGAAAACTTTCATATAAGTTGTTGTCGATTGTCATTTAATGTCTTGAATATAAGAGGAATGTATAAAGACTTTTTAAAAATTTATTTAAAAGGTTTTTAAAACTATGAAAATTTAGCAGATTGACTCTTGTTTTTATACGAAATCTATTCATAAAAGACATAGAAGATTAAAAATACAAAGGACAATTGAGACCACTTATTCCTACCTTCTCCCCACTTTGTAAAAATAAAGCTCAGACTGGGAAACTGATTTACCTAAGGTCACAGAACTCATGAATGAAAGCAGTGGGACCAGGGAAATTGCTGCCATCTTACTTGGCCATTCTACTCATACCACCACAGCCTCTATAGTGAGGGCATGAAGTAAATAGATCTCAAAGTCTCTTTAACCTAAGGTATGATGTTTCTCTGTAACCCCTCCTGTACTTTCCGATATTACATACTTGTTTATTTTTTGTGTTCCACTAACTAGAATGTAAGCTCCATGAGGATTAGTTCTCCATCTGTTTTGTTCTCTACTATTTCCCTACTATATCCCCTTCATTTGTTGAAGATACAGTACATATTTAAGAACCAGATGTTATTGAGTGAATGAGTGGAGATGAGGCTCAGAATCTTTGCTAATATCACACTTCAGATAGCTGTCACAAATAAATTGGAGTTAGCTTTCTAGTGACACGTGGTGGACAGATTCCAAGGTCACCCCTGTGATCTCCTCCTCCTGGTGTTCACACCCTGTGTAATCTTCTCCCTTTGACAGTGGGAGTGATCTGTGACTTGTTTCTATGGATAGAATACAGCAAAGGTGAAAGAATGTGTGTGATCACATATATGTGATTCCATTGCATAAGATTGTAATACCTGTCTTGCTAAGAGACATTCTTTGCTGGCTTTGAAGAAGCAAGCTGTCTATGAAGAGGGCAACTTGTCAAGGAATTGCAGATGGCATCTAGATAACTTCCAGCAAGAAACTGAGGCCTTCAGTCCAACAGGCTGCAAGGAACTGAATGTTGCCAACAACCATATGAGTCTGGAAATAGATCTTCTTCAGTCGAGCTTCAGATAAGACCCCAGCCATGACAGTACCTTGATTGCAGCATTATAGAGGACCCAGTAAAGCCATGTCTGAACACCTGATTCATAGAAACTTTGAGGTAACAAATCTGTTTTTTAAAAATATAGGTGTTGTTTTAAGCTGCTGTTTATTGTAATTTGTTACTTAGCAGTAGGTAACTAACACATAAGCATCCATTTAGATGCATTTCTTTCATTTGGATATTCACAAAATAGATCTCTAGGTCAGATTAGGGTACCCTGAATTAAACATTACAGTCTAGGAGAAAATGTGGCTCTCTTTTGAAAGTGAAAAACTTTAATTTCTGGTTTGGGTTATGTTGAATCTATAGGGCCATAGCAGTCATATCTTTATAATCAGCTGGTGCTGGATCATTGATTGTTTAAGGAAGTCAGAGCTCTTCCTCTTTACTTCTACTTAGTTGGTGTCAGCATACAAACGAATTCCTATAACAGGTTGGGCTTGGGGGCAGGGGGGAGAATATCTCAGTATCTTTGCTTATATTAAAGATGGTTCTTAACATTTTAACTGTGAAATTGGTTTTTTAAACTCTATATTATAAATCAGACAGTCAGTGAGTAACCAAAGATGCCACTCTCTAAAAACGTCCTTTTATTTAAAGTGGTTTGTCTGGGGGCACCTGGGTGGCTCAGTCTGTTAAGCGTCTGACTCTTGATTTTGGCTTGGGTCATGATCATGTTGGTTTGTGAGTTTGAACCCCTCATTGGGCTCTGCATTGACAGTGCAGAGCCTGCTTGGGATCGTCTCTGCTTCACCTTTACCCCTCCCCCACTCACAGTTTCTCTCTCTAAATAAATAAATAAATAAAGTAAACAAACAAACAAACTTAAAAATAATGGTCTGCCTGTGCTGGGGTGCCTGGATGGCTCAGTCGGTTAAACATCTGACTCTTGATTTTGGCTCATGATCTCATGGTCTGAGATTGAGCCCTATGTCCAGTGTGGAGCTCGCTTGGGATTCTCTCTCTCCCTCTTCCTCTGCCCCTCCCCTGCTTGTGCTCTCACTTGCTCTAAAAAAAAAAAAAAAAATTGGTTTGTCTGTGTAGACTGTGTGTCAGTAAGGGTTAATTAAACCACTTAAAAAATGCAGTCAAATAATTTTTATGAGTCTACATGATCTTAATGATTTTTATCACTGAATTTTGTGGGGTTGGCAGTTTCTGCGTACAGTGATATTGTGCCTTTGCATTTCAAAGCCAAATAGAAATAAAATAGATTATGTGTAATTTTGCATTGTCCCTGTCCTATCTCTATTTTCATGAGTAATTGATGATATCAATATCTTTTACTTTTACAAAATCATTGCTGCTTAGTGAAATTGGCTTTATATCAAATCTCATTTTTCCAGCTGATTCCATACAATTTTACTTGGATATCCATAAAAAAAGTCACCAAATGATGAGTCAAAAATGTTATATGAAGGCAGTGTTAACATGGTGTCCAGCCTGTGGGCTCCTTGAGATAAATTGGGTGTGCTTTTGCAAATATTTTAGAATTACAAGACACTTGGCAGTACTTTCCTATTATCACCTCCTTCATCTCTGTGTACTCTAGACCAAGGAATACATTTGACTTTGGGGAATGCCCTTTTTCTCCTATATTTGAAGCACTCAGAACTTGCCCTCCTTCTTTTTTATTGAGGTATAATTGACATGTACATTAATTTCAGATGTGCAACATAATGATTTGATATTTGTATATACTGAAAAAGGAGCACCACAGTAAGTCTAGTTATCATCACCAAAGTTACATATTTTTTTCTTGTGAATAAGAACTTTAAGATTTACTCTCTTAGCAGCTTTCAAATATGCAATACAATATTATTGACTGTAGTCACCATGCTGTGCATTACATCCCCTTGTTTTATTTATCTTACACCTGGAAGTTTATACCTTTTGACCACTTTCAATTATTTCATCTACCTCCCAACTCCCCTTCTTCTGGAAACCACCAATCTGTTTTCTATACCTACTATTTTTGCTTTATTTATTTGTTTTGTTTTTTTAAATTCCTCATGTAAGTGAAATTATATGGTGTTCGTCTTTCTCTAACTTATTTCATTTAGTATAATACTCTCAAGGTTCTTCATTCATATTTTTGCAAATGGCAAGATTTCATTCTTTTTTATGGCTGAGTTATATTCCTTTGTGTATATATGCCACATCTTCTTTATCCACTGATCTGTTGATGGGCACTTAGGTTGTTTCCATATCTTGGCTATTGTAAATAATGCTGCAGTGAACATAGGGATGCATGTATCTTCTCTAATTAGTGTTTTTGTTTTCTCTGGGTAAATACCCAGAAGTGGAATTTCTGGGTCATATAGTAGTTCTATTTTTAGTGTTTTGAGGAACCTCTATACTGTTTTCCACAGTGGCTGCACCAATTTACATTCCCATCAACAGTGCACAGAGTTCTCTTTTCTCCATATCCTTGCCAACACTTGCTATTTCTTGTCTTTTGGTAATAGTCATCCTAACAAGTGTAAGGTGGTATCTCACCTTTGCATTTGCATTTCCCTTGTGATTACTGATGTTGAGCATCTTGTGTCTGTTGGCCATCTGTATGTTTTCTTTGTAAAAATATCTGTTCAGTCCTCTGCCCATCTTAAAATCAGATTTTTTTTGGTGTTGAATTGTATGAATTCTTTATATATTTTGGTTATTAACTGTTTATTGAATATATGATTTGCAAATATCTTCCCATTCAGTAGGTTGCCTAGAACTTAGCCCTCAGCCTTCCTTTCTTTACTAGGCATATTTTCAATGCCTAAGAGAGCTAGCCTGCAAAACCTGATTCTACCATTAGGTGCTACTCTTTAACATACAATATCTTGCACAGTGATTTTTTTCCCCCCACCAAACTAATTTGAGGGCACAGAAGCACCTCATGCTTTTTATTGTTGCACATTAAGATTTTGATATGTTTTTATTTGAAGAACTGTTTGCTCTTGTAAACAAATTGGAAGCTACCACCCTAACCTGAAAACTTCCCAAGTGTGATATTTAAGTTCTTGTAGAATAAATTAGTGAGCTATCCTAGCAGTGTTACAAGGCTTCACTTATACAGAGTAAGGTTTTTTTTAAAGAGCAAAAAAAAAAAAAAATCCCTCTTGCACAAAAATGTATTCATTACATTTAAAATGAATAACTTGGGAATGACCTTTGACATTTTTTATTGTCCCAAATCTTACTGTTTTCTAAGTGAACTAGAAATTATCTAGATATTTTGGGTTCGCTGGTAACTGCATAAATTTTGCAGGTGCAATGGAAATTTTTGAAAGAAGTAAAAATACTATGCCTTTTTTTCCCTCTTTTTTTTCAGAAAAATAATAGAAGATAGAGAAGAAAGAGCATTTACTGAAAGGGTGATATTTTTTATCTTTGTACTTCTGTATCAGACAAAGAATTAATACTATTGGTGGCAGCAGCAGTTTTTTTTTGGGGGGGGGCAACATATGCAATAGATCTGAGGCAATAATTGCATGCTAAAATGGTCTCATGTTCCATGAAAACTTGAAGTAGGATGTCAGAGTGTCTCAGACACAATGTTTTGTGACAATAAGTTACCAACAGTCCTTGACAGAAGCTATGGGGCTTACAGGTTAACTCTGGGTATTGTATTAAGGCTACTAGCCTATCTGTATCAGTTTCTGGAAAGCTTGCAGGTAAAGGCAAGAGTTAAACCTGGGGTGTGAGAGAGAGATACACTAAAAATAATAAAAACCACAGACCTCACCATACTTCAATGTGAAGGTTCTTATATTCAGGTAAGAAGTTATCTTTATAGGAGGCTTTTCTTTTTACTCTTTATTCTTTACTTTTTTTTTCCTTTGTAAAAACAAAATATTTGCTGATTTTGGAAAATTGTTTCCTGTGAATGAAACTCTTCACTTTAGGGTTGATATGTTGTGACTTATGAAAATTTGAAATACCTGTTATGGATCAGCTCTCACTTAGCAAGGGCTGTATTTGTCAGGTGATGATTGAAGTTGTAAATCAGTATTCTTGGATCTGGAATTTCCTATGGTGAAGCAAATAGCTGCAAACATCAGCTTTAAGAATAAAATAAAATGAAACAAGCAGTAATAATAATAAAAAAAAAACCTTGACAGGCAAATTTGGTGTTACACGTTGTGCATTTCTTTTCAGTCTCTCAAACTTTCTGAACACTATAATTTGTTTGTACTGCTGCATCACTATCATCAAAGATATAGGACTTTATTAGCTCCTCTCTCTTAGGAATGTCTTTTTTTTTAAGAGAAAGGAATGCATAAAAGTTCAGCCACTTGAATCTGCAAATAGTCACTCTTCCTAGCAAAAGTCTCTTATGTCTTTAGTATGAAAAAAAAAGAAGGAAGAATTTAACGAAAGGAAGGAGTAGTAAAAGGGAGGTAAGGAGAGAGGCAAAAAAGAGGAAAGAGAGGAAGAGAAAGGAACCAGGGACAAGTTTTCTTTTGAAAAAATAAGACACCAAGGTGACAATATTGTGCCACGAAGATGAAATCATTTTTCAGACCTTCATAGCCACCTCCCCTCCAAGTGTGAGAGCTCTGTCAGAAATGACAGAGTTTACAGCATACTGTTAGTAAACAACAATCCAGTTCCTTTATTGCCTGTGGAGAAGACTTTGTCCTTTCTGGGGACTGGCTGAATGGTCGCTCATCTTATTTTTAGTTCAGGTGTCTTGAAACATTTGAAAAGAATTAAGATGAGATCAGTTAAGAGGTGATGGAGAGGTGGCTTTAACAGTCTGTTGGGCTAGAATAATGGGTTGTTAATGGCCTATGCTGATGATTTAGCCACCAGTATAAAGTTCCAGTCTCTGTGTGATTCAGGGTTGAACTTAGCTCATCAGACAGCTGTTCCGAGCATAGAAGAGCATGGAGTGCTAAAGGGGAACTTCCAGCAGGTACTCCTCTGTATTAATGATCATTTGTCTCTAAATCCGAAGATAAGCTCATCAACTTTGCAGAAAAAAAAAAAATGTTATGGCTGTGCCAGTTAACCAGAAGATACGAAGCCAAGTTGAACATCTTTTCTCACTGGATATCGTCTGAGTTCTGAGAACCTAGATGTTCTCTTTTCCATTTATGTTCACTGCCGCTTTGTCATCTCTGTATTCACTCTTTTGTTATGCTTCCTGCTTGTTTTCTCTTCTGAATTATAGATGAGGGGAACCAAAGGTGTGGGTAGATAAGAGTGAATGGGTCCATGGGGTTTCCATGGTACCATGTTTACTAGTGCTTGGAGGTCAGGCTGTGCTGGGAGGCCAGGAAGGTGAAGCTGGCTGTTTTGTGCAAGAATCTGAGCCTACTGTGTGGGACCTTCAGCCAGGGTGCCTGCCTTGTGCCCAGAAAAGGGTCCGACACTGACTCACTGGCTTTCTTTGAGGGTTGTGAGACAGAAAGAGCCATACATTACAGGAGAGATTGAGAGCTGGGTAGAGGAAGGTGCTTCCCGTGTGAGACTCTCTAGTGCTACTCTGCACGGGATACTGCCTGGGGCTGGGAGCCTTGCAGTTCAACTTTCCTGGTAGGGCCTGAAGCCTGTTGGCAGTTTATCCAGATGTACAAAAAGATTCTCCTAAGTTAAAAAAAAAATGCCCTACCCAATCTTGAAAAAACAAAACAAACTATTCAGCTTTGGTCCTTGTCATGACATATGAAGGGGACAGCTGAGGATGAAATGGAGAGGAGTGGCTGTGCAGCCTTCCTCAAGGGGTGTTTCTGGTAGCCACCTTCGAGGTATAGGCTAGGACCACAGATGCTGTGTGCCATTGAGTGTGAGGCTGGGAGACGCCTAACACCTAAAGTTGGGGATGGGGCATCCTGTTCACTCCTCACAAAACTTCTTTCCTCCGCTGGCCTGTCCCAGGTGGCCTCAAAGAAATTCATCTGTTTTTCAGCCCCTTCCTGTGGGTCATGTTTTTGGGACACGACTGTGTCTGGCTGTGAGAACCATCTGACAAAAGAACGGAGGGTGGGGATGCAGAAATGTCATTGTCTGTCAGGGTCAGTTCTGGCCACTGCCTCCAATTGGTTGTAATTCTTCATTCTTGAGACCAAAGGGCAAGGAAACGGCACAGGGATGCTGGAAGGGAGCTTCCCCATGCTGTCCTAGCTTAGATTTTCAAAACTAAGTGACAACAAGGGCTAACTCCCAATCACAGAGACTTCCTATGTTATCCTAGAGCAGTAGTTCTCAAACTTTAGCATGTGTCCAGATCACCTAGAGAGTTTGTGAAGACTCAGATTTCTGGGTCCCACTCCCAGAGTTTCTGATTCAACAGGTCTGAGGTAGGCCCGAGAATTTACATGTCTAACAAGCTCCAGGTGGTGCTGATTGTGCAGGTCTGGGGGCCATGGTTGGAGAGCCAGTGGAGTTTGGGGCAAGCCCTAGCCCATTAAATAATGCATGCAATCCGTGATGCCCCTAAATAGCTCTGATCCCATTGGAGTGTTGCATCTTTTCACATGTCTTTAAATTCCGGGGTCCCCAAGGGAGTTTCTCTGTGTCTACAGAGGTACTTGGCAGTTGAGGGTGTTGAGAAAGATTTTGTTGCAAGTTGATTTTTGAGATGCTTTATCATAGGCTTTGATGTCATTAGAACCATAGAATGTTAGGGTTGAAGAGACGTTTAGAGCTGAACTAATCCAACAAGTTGTTCTACAAACAGGAAAACTGAGGTTCAGAAAAACCAAGGTCATGGGATCATACAAGATTGCCCAAGATCACACAGCTATCAAGTCTTCTACTTCAGTTAAGTGCTCTAGTTATATCCAGTGATTATCAAGCAGTTGTTCACTGTGTGCTGGACACTGAGTTCTCATTTAATTCTTTGTATTGTTAATTATCAGAATAACCCTCTGAGTGAGTGCAGTTATTGTACTCATTTTGCAGGTGCAATAACTGAGGCTCTGAGAGGCAAACAAGTTGCCTCAGTCCCAGAGCTAGTAAGTGAGACGCTAGGCAGTGTGACCTGAGAATGAGCTATTGACCGTTATGCTATTCTGCCTTACATGTAGTTAGTCCTTGATGAACGCTGCTGTTAGACATGTTCAGTCTCTTTATCTGTGACATGGGGCATTACTTATTGCACAGAATCTTGAAGGCCAAAATGGGAAACACGTAGTAGAGCCCTTTGAGACTGAGAAGCATTCTGGGACTAGGTGATGCCATTGGGAAAATAGATTTGTGTTTTCCAAAGTGTTTCTACAGACGCGCTGTGTTTTTGCCCTTACTTTTTATTCCAGCTGAAATACTGTTCCACGTTGCATCCAGAGCTGTCCAGGTCTTGCTCATCTTCCCCAAGATATCTGTGTTCCTTATACCTGTATTTTCTTTCTCTTTTTTAAGGAATGCATTCATTTTTTTAAAAATGTGGAACTTGTTGCCCTGTATTATAACTTGTTGGCTCACATGTCTGTAAGCTGTACCGAATTATCAGCCAGGTACCCTACTGGACCCTCATCTGTACTCCTAGGGACATCACCTGGAGGGACCCTCAGTGCTGGCTGAATTGGAAGTGCTCACATGCAGCCCCATCAGAACCTGGAGTGGGCTGGGCAGATATTACATTATAATCCCCATACTGGAGGGCAAGAGGCTTGAGCCAGGCTGAACCTTGGGGCTGCCCATGGTCCTACAAGAGCCCAGTATTCTATACTCCTGTCTGTATTGTCTCCCCATGATCCTGGGTCCATGGATGGAAAATGGGGACTCGTCTAACTTTCCCTTGCGGTTGCTTCAAGGTCCTCCTAATCTTTGGCTGACCAGCCATAAGTTATTCTTTCTCAAATATCCAGTCCTTCCAAAATGATCAGGAAATTTCCTGGAGCCATACAGCTTCTGATCTCTTGTGATTTAGGAACATTGTGCCTCTGGTGGAGTGGGTCCTTTGAGGTAGAGGAGGAGGAAGAGGAGGAAGAGGAGGAGGAGGAGGAGGGGATGAGGAGGATGAGGAGGAGGGAGAGCAGAAGGAGGAGATGGGGGGCAGGGGGAAGAGGAGGAGGAGGAGAAAGAGGAGGAGTAGTGTAGCTTCACAGGATGTCAGATTTTGTGCGTTGCTCAACCTGAGCTGGGCTTTGAAATTTAGGGGCAGTACCTAGGCAGGAGAGTCTTGCTGTTGCCTATGTGTGTGTGTGTGTGTGTGTGTGTGTACACACACACACACACACACACACACACACACACACACACACTCATGGCTGCTTTGGGACTGGCTGAATTTTTCTCCCTCCTAAGCTGAGCTCCCTTTGGGAACATGGCCCTGGTGGTAATTTTGGAGTATTTGAATCAGTCTGTGTCATCCCACACTAGAGGGTTTCTCTTTCTCTTGGTTGTTATTGCCGGCTCTCTTTAGTTTGCTCTGTATTCTCAGCTAGGGATAAAATATGGTTTATACTCGCTGGCTTAGAGGGGATGATTCACTAGAGGCTGAACCCTTCAGGAATAGTTTACTGACACAGGAATTAAGATGAGCTGTGTCTGCCTCGACATACACTTCATATTTCACAACAGGGTGGGAGCCAGCCCCTTATGCACATACCACCTTCCTGGAGAACTTTATGATGACGACTCCCCTCCCCTGTTCAAAACAGGGCATGCTTTTGCTCACCTGAATGAATATAGGTGCCATGAGCAGAGACAAGTTTGAATGTGAGCCAGGCAGGCACTTTGGCTCTGGCCACCCAAGAAAAGTCAAAGCAGGTCCAGGGATAGCTCCTGAAACCCAGGGCTACGGCCTGTGAGGAAGGCATAAGGAGCCTCCAGGTTTTGGCCCACTCCGAGGTAATTTCCTTTCTCCTCTCCTCCTCTGTGTTCATTCATATCCCTGCTTTCCCTGGGGTCTGCTCTGTACCCCAGCTCTGCTGAGAAGCCCCTTTCTTGCCAAGGTGGTAGTGGTCATGTTGCCTGGAGGATCTCACTGCTGTGCACTCATGATGTGCAGGACATTGCCACAGGCATACCGAGATCAGACAGCAAATAGTTGATGTCAGACTGGTGCGGGCAGGCCTGGGACAAGGGCCCTGAACCATGAGAGGCTCCTTTACCGTATCAAGGGGCGCTACTATTTCAGGCTCCTCATCTCTCAAATGGATGCAGTTAGTCTGCTTCCCCCTGGGGAATTAGTGCTAAGGGAGTGGGGAGGAACAGTAGCATCTTTTGATAGCACTTTGGAAACCACGAGGACTCAGTTCTAAGGGGTCCATGCAATAATGTAGATGCAAAGTTCCGTACTTTTCTAGGTACATGTACTCTAAATCCCTTAACTTCTCTCCCACTCCTGAGAGCGTGTCCAAAAGGAAGTGACAGTGCCCTTATCATGGAGGAAATCTCAATTCTCTTCTCAGGTTTGACGACAAAATAAATTATTTTCAAACCATAAATTATTATGGGAACAATTTGCATGTAATGTACAGTTGCTTCCCAATACAGCTAAGAATGGTGCTTCTGATTTACACGGTCTACCTTTGGTAATAGATGGTCCTGTACAGTTCACTGTGGTGGGTTTGAGTTCACTGTGGTGGGTAGGACCAGTGTTAGGGCTGGAAGGAATATTAAAGTCATCTAGTCCAGTCCCCTTATTTAATGGATGGGGAAAGTATTCAGAGAGGCCGGTGGCTCACTCAAGGTCACACAGTGAATTACAAACTGGTAATGGAATCAGATCTCTTACCTTTTAGTCAAGTGCTCTTTCCCATTTCTGATGCCATCTGTGCCACTGTGATGTGCTAGCAGGCCATATATCCTCTTCATGAAAGGATCCAGGGAAAGATATACCAAACCTCACTTGGGTACCATTTCTATAAAAGAAAGAATGAATTACTAAATAGTGTTGAAGTCTGGTCTGAGAGTTGCCCAATTATAGCTGGCATTTCTACCACAGCCTTCTTTATGTTTGAGAATATTTGGAAGCAACTCAAATGTCCGAAAAGGATATTGGTAAAATAAATTATGGCACATCCCTATAATGCACTATCTCACAGTTATTTAAAATGGTGTTATGGAATAATAGCCTCAACATGGGGAAATGCATTTGAATGTTATGTGTAAAAACAGCAGACTACTCAGGTATATGGGTCTGTAATCTTAGTTTGAAAAAAGTAAATTCATGCATACAAAAAAAGGATGCCAAAATGTTAACAGTTGTTATCTCTTGAGTATTGGATTATTGAGTGATCTTCATTTTCTTCTTTTCGATATTTTCAATTTTTTTCAATGAAGATTTATTACTTTTATAACAGGGAGAAACAAAAGGTGTTATTTTTTAAAAAGAAGTCTGCATTAGGAAGATTTATACACAGTGCTTCCAAAAAGCCTCTTGGGAACGCACGCTGTCCTATGATACAAATTCAGATCTTAATGTGTTTTGTAAAACTGGCTCCCAGAAACCAGAGCTCTGATTAAAGGAAAGGAAGCTGACTTCAGAATTTGAATTCACGTTTCCTTTTATTGGTTCTGGGACAGATCATTTGATCCCTCTCTGTTGTTAGTCTTCTTGTCTGTCTTATGGGCATAATGCATCTGCCCTCCCTGGAGAGAGAGGAAGGGAGATCTATGTGGGAAGGAGCTATAACTCACACTCATAAGCACCTTGGAAATCTTAAATCCTTGGCTATAAAGAGCCCAAAGCAAGTCTGTGATAATGACTGATGGGACCTGCACAGATTCAGCCCAGCCTTTCCAAATGTAAAAGACAGACATGCCTAGATCCTGCTACTCCTATTCTCCTGCTGTGTTGGAAGTGAGGTGTGGAAATCCTCTCCGCTGGCACTTGGCAACTTTGCCTGGGATAACCCTTAATTGAATAGGCTTCACCTTCAAAAAATTGATCAGCGGACTTTGGAGGAGACTGAGGTTTCTGTCACCATGGCCTCTACCTTTGCAGACCCTTTTGAGGGAAAATACTTGCTGTCCTCTTGGCCCTTCTCAGAGAAAGAGGGTTCGGGTCACTCTTTTGCCCTAGACTCATAGGTGAGAGAAAGAGTCTGAGGGCCCCAGATGGTGGGTACATGTAGACCCCAGATCAGATTCTTCTTCTCTCTTGGGGGTTTCCTGAGCCACTTGAGAAATGTGCAAGTATTTTATCTTGCAGCCAGAAAAACTGCCAGACTGAGAGCAGGAGGAAGAGAGACCTCTTTCCCACCAACCCAACAGTGTAAAAACAGGCTTTTCTCTAGGGTGGCTCCAACCTGGCTCTGAGTTCTGGCTTCGAATGACTTCTACCTGATCTGGGAGGGTTTGATCCACTCATTCCTATTCCAGACGGTCACAGAGTTGGGTGCCTGGTTGATACAGTCTACCCTCTGGAAAAGAACAACCTGATGACAATTGGTTTTATAAGCTCCCTGGAGCTAGGAGTGACTCTTCCTCATCACTCCTCAGGGCTGATGGCCAGGAGGACCTGGTAGCTGGTCTCAGGGGAAAATCTTTGACCTTTAGCTGATTGGCTCCCTCTGCAGCCGAGTCCTTGGCAGAGGTCTTGAAGCCTAGCCGGGTGGGTCCTTCTTGACTGCCTGTGTGACCTTATGCTTTAATCACTGTCGCTCTTGATCTTGTTGCTTCAGAGAATCTGAAACAGTCTTGCAAATGGAGCTGATGACAAGTCTCAAAAGCTTCTTCTGGTGACATATTGTTGACTTCCAAGGCTCAGCTTTGATGCTACTTTCACAGTGAAGCCATCTCTCCCCTTCCCTTCCTCACTCTTTCCTGTCTCCACAGACAGGTCTCATACCTTGATTTAGCCTTCACTGCTTTCTGCGGTGCATTTCAGTTTCAGGCTGCCTATCTGTCTGCACCCCTCAGCTGTAAGCTCCCCAGCACTCTTTGCTCTGCTTGCCTGGTATAGATGCCCACTGAATGCCTGCTGGTTTGAAATAACAGGATGGGGCCCCACAGTACTGGTCTGGCTCTCGCTGTGCCTTTTGCTTTGACAATTTCTGGTCCCACACTAAGTTTATTTTTTTCTCCTTAATACCTAACCTGGTGTGAGAGGCTGAGACCATCCATAGATTAAGCAATAAATGAGAATGTAGCAAGAGAAGTATGTCATGGCTCCTAGCTTTGAGGGGCTTGTAATGAGGCTAGAGAGAAAACATTACCCATCTGGAACAACCACCATCCAGAGAACCATGCTAGACAATGTTACAAGTTGTGGGTTAGGTCATGGGAACTATCAGGGATGCCTTTCTGGAGAGGGGGAATTTGCCTTCATGCCCTAATGATGGAAAGGATTCTGATGAACCGGTCTATAATTTTCTAAGCAAGGACAGGGAATAACTTGGGGTTTGTGTCAGAAGATTTGAGTTCATTTTGTAACATTGACTTGCTATACATACAGCCTTGGACAAGCCACCTAACCTCTCAAGCCTCATAGTTTAAAAATGGGAAACATAAAAAATGCCTGCTTGGCTTTCCTTATGGAAAGCTGGTGATATAATGTGAGACCTTTAGCAAATGATAAAATCATATAGAAATATTACTTCTTATAAGTCTCCTTATCAGGAGACTATGAGGATGCTAGACCTGCCTCCGTGAGTGCATAGACAGTTTATTTGTTTTGAGCTATTGGTTGTCTGATTTGACATGTTTCTGACCTGTTCTGATTTTTGCAGGAACTTCAACCACGTACATTATGCATTTTTCAATGTCTTCTAGTGCTTTAAAAACTGTTTTTTAATAATAACTCACAATCATCAATGCATTTTGTCATTACATAATACCACACACTCAGGTTTCAATTTATAAATACACACACAAATATCTATCAAAAGAAAAATTTTTACAAAACCAGATACCCTTGTCATCTATAGTATACTGATCTCTTCTGTTCTGTCCTGTCCAACCATTTCAGGTAAAAAATTTCTGGTTGCAACCTACTAAATTGATTTCATATTTTACTAAAAGATATTGCCTCATAGATTTGAAAACCATGTTATAGAATGCACAAAGAACCATCTCAGAAAACAAGATATGTGCCCTAGCAAACTAAGGAAGATATCCAATGAAAGCTAACTTGAATTCACACTTTAAAATCGGTAGTTAGAAGAGGAAAATAAGAGTTCACATCAGTTTCTGAAGTTTTCCTGGAGGAGGTGTGAATAAATCTGGGCCTTCAGCTCCTGGTACATTATAGATGGTGAATAAAATAAGAGAATTAAATGTAATGGTAGGGAAGAAGGGCAGGTAATGGCATGATAGGCTGACTGTGGCAAAAAGAATGAGTGCTTTTGTGGGACAGGAATTGTGATGGGTAGTTTTGAGAAATCTGGTTTGTTACATAGTAGGACCAGGTTATAGACTTTGAGTGTCAGACTGAGATGCAATTGATATGGCATTTTAGCTTGATGCGATTAGACATGGGATGCCATTGGTAGTTCCTGAATAAGAGATTGACTTGTTAAAAGTAGTGTTTTGGGAAGGATAGTATGACAATATTAGGATCAGCATTTCTTCAGGTCAGAGGGATGTGCTTCTTTCTCATTGTTAATTGATACATCAAATATTTCCCCTTATAGTCCAATAAAAATGCAGTCGACTAGAACATAGAAAACTCTTCATTCCTCTCTCCCATCTTTCCTTCCTTCCTTCCTTCCTTCCTTCCTTCCTTCCTTCCTTCCTTCCTTCCTTCCTTCCCCCTCTCCCTTCCTTCTTCCTTCCCGCCATCTCTCTCTTTCATGAAAAGGCCCTACTAGCATGATTTATATGAGAAAGTTTGTTTTTTTCCCCCTTTCTTTCATGTGTTGATAAAACATCTTTTGGCATGTTCCCATCTAAAGGTACCTAAAAGAAGAGGCAGAATCTGAATGCCCTTTTAGAAAAATCACACCTCACTACTTACACAGGCCTATTAAGATTTTCCTCTAGGGGGCTCTGTGGCTCTTAGCTGCCCATCACCCACAAAATTGCAATGCCAGTGGTTTCTTTGTGGATCTATAAATGAATGAAAATTGGGATTATAAAAACCATTGGGTTTGCCCATGAATTTATCAGGGGAGAATTTCCAGAAAGAAGTATATGGCATTTCTGACACAAGACTTTGAACAAAAGCTAGGTCAGGGAGTGTGTAAGCCTGGGGTGTTCTCTAAGCAGGTCTGTCTGTGGTAGGCAAAATTATAAAATGACTCCAAGATTCCTTGCCCCTGGTATACACACCATATATAATTCTCTCTTGTGCATGGGTAAGACCGGTGAATATAAAAAGATAGCACTGTTATGACTAGATTCTGTTATATGGCAAAGGTGAAGATGTTTTGCAGATAAAATTAAGGTTCTGGTTGAATTTAACCTAATCAAAAGGCAGATTATCTGGCTATACCTAAACAGATGTGTCCTTAAAATAAGTCTGAGTTTGTTTGTTTCTTTTTTGCTGGTCTTCAGGGAGCAAACAACAGTGCTATGAGCTGCCTGTGGAGATGCCACATGGCAAGTACATGAGGGTGTTCTCTAAGACCTGAGAGTGATCTGTGGTAAACAGCCAGTAAGAAAATGGGGACTGAAATAACTGAATTCTGTCAATAACTAGTGAGAATGGAAAAGGACTTTGAACCTCAGACAAGATTGCAGCCCAGCTGATAGCTTGATTTCTGTCTGGTAAGACCCTGAGCAGAAGATTCAGCTAATCTGTACCCAGATTTTTGGTTCATAGAAACTGTGAGATAATAAACAGGTGTTGTTTTGAATTACTATGCTCATTGTAATTTGTTATACAGCATAGGAAACTAATTCAGGGTCCTGATGCAGCTTTGGCATGGCAAAACATCCGTGGAAATGTAGCAAGGTAGGACTTTTTAGAACTTGGAATTCTTTTCAGGGAGATTATGGTATAGGATTAGAAGAAATACTTAGATCAAATTCTTAGGGCGGAATAAGACCCCCCCCCCAAAGGTCATGCTCAATGATTATAAGATTTCAGTTCGCTACTAGGTTTTTGTTCTCTGGGTGGAGTATGCAAGTTTGGGGCCAGAGCTGAATTGCTCCAGAAGTTAGGGAGATAGAGAACTGCCATTGGAATCATGTCTTTCCACTTTCTTCTTAATGGTGCATGGTCTCTCTCGTAAATGGGGCATTGAATTCATAGTCGCCTGCGTTTATACCAAACCATTAACCTTTTCAGAGTGTCCTCATGTTTGATCTGGCTTTGAAAGTCTCAATTAACATCAGTTTTGTTCCCCTTTCTCTGAAGTGGCAAGATGCCATTGTCAGCACCTGGTTTAGCAGTGAAGGCTTGATGTCCCTGCCAAGGCTTCAGTGTGTGAAAAGAAGAACCAGGGGATAGAGTTAATAGGAGAAGATCTATGTTGCTGAAAGAGGAAGAGAACAGATGAAGAAGGAGATCTGGGCTTGAGGGAATGGGCACAGTTACTATTGGTTTCACCATGTACAGTCATAGCATTAATTAATTTGGAGTCTGAGTCTCTTAACTTTGTAGACTTGATTTATATCTGAGCTTATTCAAATGGACAGATTGTGGGGAATTGAGCTAAAAGGTGAGATAGAGGAACACATAATTGGTAGCTTATAAATAAAGGAACAAGAGGGGGCTGGTATTTACAACTGAGTTTATTTACAGCCTCCATTGGTAGGATGTGATGTAACCAGCCCAAGCACCACAGGCTGGGATAATGAAGGAAACAACCAAAGGTTGGAACAGAACACCCTGCCCCTCATATTCCTGTGTGCTGTGTACCATCCCGACAAAGTGGGGCGTTTCTGATGGCCTGTGCCATGGTGACCTTTAGTGGGTTTACTTTTCAGTTGGCTTGGGGAAGGCATGTTTGAACTCTGCAGAATGGGCAAGTTCACTCCTTCTCCACTTTCCTTTTATTCCCCTCTTGCCCGAAACCGTTTGCTGAGTGACAAATAAGCACCAGTTGTTTTTACAGGTGTAAAACCAACAGATCAAATGCTGGCCTGTGCCTGGGCTTGTGAATGGGGACTGTGTTATGTTTGGAGAATACCACTGCATCATTTACACTTGCAAACCCTTTGTAATCTTAATCTCTTTGTTGCTTTTATGTTATACTGGCCCCCCAAGGTTAAAGAAAGAGATTTAGACCTTAAACACAAATCCAGCCTTCAAGCTCTGGAATTATCTTTGCCTTTAAATGCAGCTGATCAATGCCCATTTCTTTTGAAAATAAAACCCTTTTGAACCTTGAAAGCCTTCCACTGTTGAGCTATGCCTAAGTGCCACATGGGGGAATGGGCAGAAAAGAGCCCATTTTTCCCTTAGTGCTTGCATTAGGGGTCCCAGAGTTCAGTCCAACGCAATCAATTTAATTGGCGCTAGCTCTGGTGACAAATTATGCTGGTTTACACTCCAGTGTAGCAGAGATTCCTCAAATGCAAGGGAAGAAGGGAGATACACTTCTTGGTCTCTACTTAAAGAGGGCAACAGTATTGGAAAAGGAGCACATTTAATTTATCACTGTCAGAGCAGGTGCAAAGTTTAATTCTAACTAAAAGCATTAAACAATTAACCCAGACAGTCAGGCCTTCTGAAAATGCTCAGTAGCAGGGAACACACGGACCAGATTACCAATGGAAACGTCAATGCTTCTCTTTTATTCTGTTGAATATCTTCTTGCACTTTTTTTTTTTAAACAAAGAAAAGTCCCAGAAATACAATAACTTCTCAGGTCTTTTGGTTGATATCTGAATTGAAAGGGCCAGAGAGGACACCACCTAACACTCAAAGATCCACAAATAACTGTCCCTGGAGCCCTAGTTGATTAGCTGTGAGAAGAGAAATAAGAAGTCACTTGGTTTTGAAGCTCTCATAAACTGATTGTCCTTCTTTTTTATGGAAAGGTTTATTACCATGCAATATATATTCCACTAATTTGAAATATTCTGCAGTGACCGAAACTTCGGGGGCTGTTTTTTGGAAGTCGGGTGGACAAGGGGGAAGAATAGAGGAGGAAAAGACTCAGAGAGCAATGAAATCCAATTAGACATAGGGATGAACCCTGCTTCACAGATAGTACATTTACTTTTTGTGGTTGTTGAGTTGACGAGCAAATCAGTGAATTTTAGAGCCTTAGAGAACTTCGAGGCCTCACTTGGAGAATTTTTTTTGGTGAGAAGTGTCGAGGCCCAGAGAAGGAAAATTTCTAGTCTATGTTATGTCATTTCTGCAAAGCTCTTACTACAGTCCAGCTATTCTGACTCACTGCAGGCAGTCTAGGAAAGACTGTGGGCTTTGGAACTGTCAGACCTGCATTTCGATTGTGATTGTGTCTCATACTTGACATTTTGGGCATCTGCAAACCCTGGAGTATGATGCACCCCTCACATGGTAATACACTTAGCCCAGTGTATGTCATCTACAGCTGTCCTCCAGTGTTGGTCCCCTTCCTCTCTTGCTCTAGGGGCTGAGATGTAATGAGGGGCTAGGGGTAAGTACCTAGTCCAGTGTCTGGCGCAAACGTTGGTAAGTGTATTTTCAACTCTTTCATCAACCAGGAGAAGATAGCTTTTTATATTCCAAGTGCTTTGGAAGTTTAGAAGCATTATCTTCTGGATTCATTTATCGATTCAAAACTGTGTTACTGAGAGAAGAGGGTAGAATTGAGTGTGTTTAAAAAAAATATGTAGCTAGAAGAGATTTGGGCTGAGTGGGACCTTACAGAAGATGGATCACCCTCCTCGCTTTATAGGTAAGGAAGCATAGGCCAAGATTGGCTAATACTTTACCAAGGACACAGCTCGTTACCATAGGCCAGGCACTTCTGGTAATCTCAAGGTCCGAGAGCTGCTCAGGTGGGAGTGCAATCAGAGGTCTGGATCTCTGTGAACTCAGCTTCCCACACTCCAACATCGCAGAACCTCAGACTCCATTGAACACACTGAAACCATAAGGTTCTGTTCTGAAATTGTTACAAAGGTGATCTCCCCCTTCTTAAGATACCGAAGTACAGGTGACATATAATAGTAGTTTCAGGTGTACAACATAGTGATTCAACAATTACATACATTACAAAATGCTTACGACTACAAGTGTAGGTACCACCTCACCTTAAAAAGTTATTACAATCTTGACTATATCCCCTATGTTGTACTTTTCATCCCCATGACTTACTTATTTTATAACGGGAAATTTGTATCTCTTAATCCTTTTCACTTCTTTTGCCCATCCCCATAACACTCCTGTCTTCTGCCAATCACGAATCTGTTCTCTGTACCTATTAGTTTAGTTTAGTTTTGTTTTGTTCTTTAGATTCCACATATTAGTGAAACCGTATGGTATTTGTTTTTCTCTGACTTATCTAACTTAGCAAATACCATCTAGGTCTATCTGTGTTGTTGTGAATGGCAAGATCTCATTCTTTTTAATGACTGAGTAATATTCTATTGTGTATATATGTATGTGTGTGTGTATATATATACATCCTCTTTATCCATTCATCTGTTGATGGACAGACACTTAGGTTGTTTCCATATCTTGGCTGTTGTAAATAATGCTGTAATAAGCATAGGGGTACATAGATCTTTCGAATTAGTGTTTTGTTTTCTTTGGGAAAATACCCTGAAGTGGAATTGCTGGATCATATGGTTGTTCTATTTTTATTTATTTATTTTTTTTGAGGAACCTCCATATTGTCTTCCATAGTAGCTACTCTAATATACATTCCCGACAATAATGCACCAGAGTCCCTTTTTCTCCCCATCCTCACCAACACTTATTGTATCTTGTGTTTTTGATACTAGCCATTCTGACAAGTGTGAGGTGATATCTCACTGTGGTTTTGATTTTCACTTCCCTGATGATTAATGATTTCGAGCCTCTTTTCTTATGTCTGTTGGTCACCTATGTGTCTTCTTTGGAGAAATGTCTGTTCAGGTTCCCTGCCCATTTTTTTTTTTAAATTTTTTTTTTTAAACGTTTTTATTTATTTTTGGGACAGAGAGAGACAGAGCATGAACGGGGGAGGGGCAGAGAGAGAGGGAGACACAGAATCGGAAACAGGCTCCAGGCTCTGAGCCATCAGCCCAGAGCCTGACGTGGGGCTCGAACTCACGGACTGCGAGATCGTGACCTGGCTGAAGTCGGACGCTTAACCGACTGCGCCACCCAGGCGCCCCTCCCTGCCCATTTTTAAGTGGATTATTATTGTTGTTTTCTGTGTTGTCTGAGTTCTTTATACATTTTGGATATTAACTACTTATTGGAAATATCATTTGAAATGTCTTCTTCCATTCAGTATGTTGCCTTTTGGTTTTATTAATGGTTTTCTTTGCTGTGCAAAAGCTTTTTAGTTTGATGTAGTCCCAAGTGTTCATTTTTGCTTTTGTTTCTCTTGTCTGGGGAGACAGATCCAAAAAAATATTGCTAAGGTTGCTGTCAGAGAGTTTATTGCCTGTGTTGTCTTTTAGGGGTTTTATGGTTTCAGGTCTTGCCCTTAGGTATTTAATCTGTTTTGCATTTATTTTTGTGTATGGTGTAAGATAGTGGTCCAGTTTCATTCTTTTGTATGTAGCTGCCCAGTTTTCACAGCCCCATTTATTTGAAAAGACTATCTTTTCCCCATTGTATATTCTTGTCTCCTTTGTTGTAAATTAATGGGCCATATAAGAGTGGGTTTATTTCTGGGCTTTCTAGTTTGTTCCATTGATCTGGGTTTCTGTATTTGTTCCAGTACCATACTGTTTTGATTACTATAGCTTTGTAGGATAGTTCGAAATCTGAGATTGTGATACCTCTAGCTTTATTCTTAGTTCTCAAGATTGTTTTGGCTGTTTGGGGTCTTTTGTGGTTTCATACAAATTTTAGGTTTGTTTGTTCTAGTTGTGTGAAAAGTACTATTGGTATTTTGATAGAGATTGCTGAATCTGTAGATTGCTTTGGGTAGTTGGACATTTTAATAATTTCGGTTCTTCCAATCCAAGAGTATGGTTTATCTTTCCATTTGTGTCATCTTGAGTCTCTTTCATCAGTCTCTTATGGTTTTCAGAGTACAGGTCCTTTACCTCCTTGCTGTTAAATTTATTCCTAGGTATTTTATTCTTTTTGATACAATTATAAATGGGATCACTTTTTAAATTTCTCTGTTCATTGTTAGTGTATAGAAACCCAACAGATTTTTATATATTGACTTCATATCCTGCAACTTTACCTAATTCATTTATTCAAATAGGTTTTTTTTGGTCAGTCTTTAGGGTTTTCTATATATAATATTGTCACCTGCAAATAGTGACAGTTTCACTTTTTCAAGGTAAGCTCCTCTTGGGTAAGCTACCAGACTGTTGTATTGGTGAAAGGTATGGTGCTGATCTACATTTTGTTTAAGTTAACTACTTTAAACATGAGATTCCCCTAATTTAAATTTTATTTTTAAATTTTAAATTTAAATTTTTAATTTTTAAATATTTTATTTAAAAATTTTTAAAATTTATTTAGAATTAGAAAAACATTTAAGGATAAACAAACTAAACAATGACATATCATTCCATGTCCTGCCCCAGTGTCAAACATAGGGTACTGGGCACAAATATCATTTGAGGGAGCTGACACAGTCCCATGATTGGAAAGGATTCAATGTCTGTGTCTTTTTTTTTTTTAATGTGCATTTATTTTTGAGAGAGAGAGAGAGAGGAAGAAAGAGCATGAGCAGGGGAGGGGCAGAGGGAAAGGGGGACAAAGGATACAAAGAAGGCTCTGTGCTGACAGCAGACAGCCCTATGTGGGGCTCCAACTCATAAACTGTGAGACCTTGACCTGAGCTGAAGTCGATGCTCAACCGACGAGGTCCTGAGGCTCCCCGAATGTCTGTGTCTTCATTCCACAGTTTGTGCCTCACTTTGTTTTGTAGAAGGATCCCTCTTTCCTTTTCTTAGACAGCTAGTGCTGACTCAAGTGTATCAGTGTTGTCTGTGGAATCATAGGATCTTACCAGAGACAAGCTCTGTTAGCCTACCGTAAGGGGAAGATGTTTATTGGGCATCTACTGCACACATGGTTTCATTCAATCCTTACAGTAACTTTGTGATGTAGATACTGTTATCTCTATTTTTAAAAAAAAATTTTAACGTTTTTATTTATTTTTGTGACAGAGATGAGCATGAATGGGGGAGGGTCAGAGAGAGAGGGAGACATAGAATCTGAAACAGGCTCCAGGCTCTGACCTATTAGCACAGAGCCTGATGCAGGGTTTGAACTCACGGACTGCAAGATCATGACCTGAGCTGAAGTCGGATGCTTAACTGACTGAGCCACCAAGGCGCCCCTCTGTTATCTCTGTTTTGGAGATGGGAATGAAAGAGAGGTATTGCCCACAGTCACCAGTGAAAGGAGGAGCCAGGATCTGAACCCCGTTCTACCTGAAGCCCATGCTTTTTGTAATCTGCATGGTGGTGTTTAGTAGTTATGGCTTCATTAGACTTATATTTCCAAAATATCATGTGACCAAAATCTTAGGGATCACAAAGACAGAAACTGCTTGTAGGGTGTGTGGGGCTATCATTTGCTGATGTTTTTTCTTTGAGATCTGTGGCCAATAAGAATTTTTTCTTACCAAGTCCGTTTGTTTTCATATTATACATTTTTATTACTCAGAAGATGTTCAAAAAGGACCACCATGCCCTGGCTGAATGTTGCTCTCCAAGAAGAAGCATCCAGCTGGGATTTTTTTCCATGGGTTTGTCAACTTCTGGAAGCCCAGCAGCCATTTCTTTGTAACATTCAGTGTTGTGAAGTTTGGAGGGCTAGAGACTAATAATGGACATCTTTTAGAAAAACATAACCTGATTTAGCACCTGTTCACCCTTTGAAGTTGTAAGGGAAGATACTGAATTGATGATGTGGGTACTCATTCATTTCATTTTCCCATCAAGGAGAAGATGAAGTGAGGTCCCAATAATGGTTCAGTTGAGGTCTAGGACAGGGAGGCCTTCCGACAGTGGCCAAGAAGTGTGTAATTCAGATTATTAGTCCAACTCCCAGAGCTCTCATTTATTGTATCTGATGGCAAAATAAGGGATCTTACAGGCATATGTCTCATATCCCATTTCTCCATTATTTGCTTCACTCATTCATCTAGATTTAATTGCCATTTCACAGCAGTCTCCATGAAATGTTGTTAAATTGCCTACTGCCACTATAATTTTGGGAGTCTTATATAACATAATGGTATTAACAAGTTCTATCCTTCTCTTGTGGTCCCTTTGTTTTGCTCCCTCCTGGACATCTTTGCCTGTGTCTGTTCTGGTACAGGACAGCCTACCCATGTAGCCAAGAGTTTTCAAGGAGAACTCTTACATGAGGATGGGATAAAGTCTCTTGTGTCTCCTGTATCAATCCTAGGAAAAGGTATGGGTGCAGTCTAGAGAAAATGGTGAGAGACTAGTCTATCTCAATTTGTGTTTTAATATCACTGAATTAGGTATTTTAATACCTTCCATCTTCTTGATGGAAGAAAAGAAAAGAAAATATTGGAAGGTCATAGTATAACTTTTCCCTAAATTTAGAATTACGTGTGAGTGCGTGTGTGTGTTTTTGTGTGTGTGATATGGGTGTGTACATGTTTAAGTTCCCTCTTTATTGCTCTTATCTTTTAAAGCAAACCTAAAAAAAAATCCCAAAAAAACAAAAAACAAAAATACAAATACCAAAATGCATTTCCTTATGGTAGGATAAACATTCAGCTGTGTCATTTGCAAGAACTCAATAACATAAACAAAAATAAACCAAGCAATTTTCATAGCGAGTTTTTGTGTTTAGTATATGGAGTATTTCTGGATTGTCATCAAGCCAGCATTTATGACCACTTTAGAGAAATAAAAATTTTAGTAACAGAAAATTACAACATTGTCCAGCTCTTGATGGGGGGCAAGGGAAGAGAGGAGACTGCAAATGATCTGAAGAAATAGAGACACATTTCCAAGGCATGCAAGGACAGAGTAGAGAGAAGCGCTGCTTCATAGAGGCCTGAACCCAACACGAAAGTAGTGTTCCTCAGTGTCCAGTCCAACTTTGAAGAAGGCTGGTTTTCTGTGGCTAATGAAGTGGCTCTTCAGGTTTGTTTTAGAACTCATCCTGCCCATCTGCAAAATAGGAATTCTCTTATTCGTGTTCTTGGGCTCAGGACTGAATCAAATCAGCCCAAGTTTTTTACCATCTTAGGAATAAAACCCATAAAATTTATTTCAGGTCTCATTTGGCATAGAATTGCAAAATTTCCTTATAGTTAAAAAAAAAAAAGTCCCTAAACCCTGTTCAGTTTAACTCTGGGAGAACATTAGGACAGAATTAAAGGCACACTTTTTCTGATGCCTTGTGGAAGAATGGAGTTCCTTTTCCTTTCTGTGTGGGGTTCCTCTGCCCACTTGCCCCCCCCCCCCCACACATACACTTAGTTTCTCCTCAGTACTCTGCCTTGAGTCAGCAGTAGCTCAGAGCTGGCTTCAGTTCTCCCCCTGCCACACACTTCGACTCTGAGTGACACACACAGTGTAATGACCTCCCCCTCCGGTGACCTCTCCAAAGTCTGGGCATGATATTGCTGTGGCATGGACCCTTCTGGTTTGCCTCCAGTTCCCTTCAGGGTATTCAGATTCATCATTTACTCCCTTCCAGGTGGCAGTTCTTAAAGTGTGGTCTGAGAGTTCTTCTTTTCTACTGCTTGTGTTTCCAATATGATAAGGTCTGTAATTTTGATTCTGGCAGGAATTAATAATCTCCTTGCTCTATTCCTAATTAGTTTTTCATTAGAATCACTGCTAGGGTCTATTCATTCCTTTATTCTGTGGAGGCTTTCTTCCCCCTCAGGTGACAAGCCAGAGTTGGTGGCAGAGGTATTCCAAGGAGGTTTTAGCTCTATTAAAGGCTCCATGGACATATTTTTTTTTCTCCATCCAATTAAGAATTTCCCCTAAAACTATCCCAGTAGTAACCCGGTATTTTGACAGAGCTCTCTGAATAACTCAACTTTTCAAGACCACTGTAGTGTCCTTCTCATTTGGATTCACTTCCTGGGTTCTAGACTTTGGAAAACATCTGGTCAGCATGTAGATAGATTACAAAACTGTCTTTGGAAGCTCATTTATCTACTTTCACAAATAGTAACTCCTGTGTAACTTCAAAATGATTAAAATACTGATAGAAAAACCATATTTTGGCTTCAGCTAAGAGAATTGTGACTTAAGACTTGCTTGTCTCTTGTCTCCAGGCCAAGCAGTAGACTTAGATGTCTTTGGTCTAGTCAAATTTGTAATGACATCCTTGTTGAAATAGAGTAGACCCATGTTATTTCTGGTGTTTTCGGTTCCAGATTTTTCTCCAAGAACCATTCCTTCTCTCCAGCTGCTCATTGTTTTCATTAACTTCTGCATAGCTCAGTACTAAGAACTTGGGAAGGAATTCCAAGGAAAGGCCTGAGTTGGGTGGAGAAGCTTATTTTTGTGGTCTTTTACTGAGTTTTTTCTACTTCCTGTGTGTGGCCTGGCTCCTAAGGGACAAAGAGAGCAGTTGTAGGTATGGTGATTTTTGAGTCCAGGCTCTTAGGTCAGACCTGGTCAGAGTGAGAATCCGAAAGACTCACATGTTCTTTTAAAAAAAAATTTTTTTTTTAAATTTTTAGAGAGAGAGAGAGAGAGAGAAAATGAGTGGTGGGGGAAGGGCAGAGAGAGAGCGAGAGAGAATCCCAAGCAGGCTTTGCTCTGTCAGCGCTGAGTCCACCGCGCGGCTTGATCCCATGAACCATGAGATCATGACCTGAGCTGAAATCAAGAGTTAGACTCTTGACCAACTGAGCCACCTGGATGCCCTGGGACTTAGAGATTTCTGATAGTCTGTGGAAGCTGGAGCCCTCCTACCTTTTAATTATGGAGTAGTAATTCTTTGGATGGAGGGATGCTAAGATGCTAATCTACTTCTCTTTGCTAACTCTAAGAAAGCTTAAACCATTTTACTGATGTGCTTGCTATCCAGGTTTAGAGTAAATAGTTGCAGTGGGACTAAAGTTCTTTTCTACCTCTACTCCATCCCCAAGCTTAGTGTAAAATGCAGAAAATCTACAAAAATAGTGTCTCAGCCATCAGCTGTCTAAGCCATTATGGGAGACATAATGCTGGTGCTTGTCACTCTAGCATTCTCCTGGCACCTGTCTGGGGAGAGAGTGCTAGAATAAGCATAATGGAGAAGGCTGTGGGGGTGTGCGCCCTTGACTTGTTAGACTGATGGTAGTATCAATCCCCACAGTCAACACACTCCGGCTTCACTCAGTACTGAAACATTTACTGAGCATCTTATGTGTGTCAATAACTTGGGACTTAAGGATGAACAAGACATCAAAACTTCTCCGAGTAGAGGAGAAACGTGCAACCATGAGATCAAGGCCTTGAAGGAGAAGATGGGAATCTGGCTGTAGCATGCTGCTCTCTCCATGGTAGGTTGAGGAATGATTGGAAAGACAGAGACATTCAGAGAAGCTCAAATGAGGGGTTTATTGGAAGGATGAAGCCTTGTCCCACGCCGAGGCTGCTATGTATGGTTTAGGCAAGGGCTCCTGTCGTGAAATTCAGCTGTGCTAATGCTTGCATAGAACTACAGAGGGTGCTCTTCTTTGTTTTCGGTTTCATATTTTATTTTTAAAATGTCTTGTTTTGAAATAATTTCAAACTTACAGAAAAGTTATAAGAATAATACACACATACACCTTTTATCCAGGTTCACCAGTTTTTAACAGTTTGGCACATGTGTTTTCTATCTGTCTATTGTAGTGCTTTCTGAATCATTTGAGAGTAGGTGCCTTAATATCGTAATTTATGTTTCTTAAGAACAAAGATGTTCTCTTATGTAACCATAATAAAGTTATCCAAGAATAGGAAATTTAACAGGAAAGTAATGCTTTTATCTAATATGTTGTCCATATTTTAATTTTTTCAATTGAATCAATAATGTCCTTTATAGCATTATATTTACCTTACATATTATATTTTACCTTTACATTATATACATATATATTACATTACCTTTACATTATATTCAGTACAGAATCCAGTCCAGGCTTGTGAATTGCATTTAGTTGTCTCTTTTTTTTTTCTCTTTTAATTGGTAATAGTACTTTGACCTTTCCTTATCTTTCATTACACTGGCATTTCTGAGGAATACAGACCGATTATTTTATAGAACATTTCTCATTGGGTTTATCTGATATTTCCTTATGATTGGATTCAGGTTATGCATTCTTGGCCAGATTCCTACATAGACGATGTTATATACTTCTCGGTGTAACACATCTGGAGACACACAATATCTGCCTGATCCTTATTGTTGATGTTAATTTTGATAACCTCATCAAGGTATTGTCTGGTTTCTCCACTGTATAGTTACTCTGTTTACCCTTGTAACTAATAAACTATCTGTGGGAACATATTTTAAGTACGTAAATATCTTGTAACTCATGAAATCCTGACCTCAAGATTTAATGTTCATTGATTGTTCTTGCTCATTTCTGGTTGAATATGGTGATTTTCCATTCTACCACTTTCTCCGTATTTATCAGTCAGCGTTTTCTTGTAAGGAAGAACCCTATTTTTTCCATCATTTGTTTATTCATCTGTTTATGATCAATATAGACTCATAGATTATTTTTTGCAATGTGTTATAATCTGTTATTTATTTTGATGGCCATTAGGGAGCTCCTTCAGGCTGCTCCTGTGTTTTTTGGACATGCCACCATTATTTTTTAAAGCACTTCCTTCCCTTCTGGACTAAGAGGATGTTCCAGAGTCCTCTTGTATTTTCTTTGTCCCAGCTCTGTAACCCATTTCTCCAAGGAGTTCCCTGATTCCTATTAGTGGGAAATGATGTGTTGCCAATTTCATTGTTTTCTGATTTATCTTTCCTATGTTCTTTTTGGGGAAAAAAACCAGATCCCTGTATGCTTTATTTCCCTCCCTGCTTTTTGTATAAAAAATAGCATACAGAATGTTCTCTTTTATATTTTGCTCTTTCACTTAAGAGCATATACTAGAAGTCACCCCATATTAGTTTTTAAAGATCTTGCTTTTTTTGCTTGCTTGTTTTAAATAGTTGCATAGTACTTCACTGTGTATATGTATCAGAGTTTATTCAACCAGTCTGTCTCTGTCTCTCTCTGTCTCTGTCTCTGTCTCTGTCTCTCTCTCTCTCTCACACACACACACAGACACACACACACACACACACACACACACACACACACACACTTCTTATGTTTTTAAAATATTTTCCCCCAATTCTTCCTTTGTCTTTTGATTTTACTTGTGGTATTTTTTTTTCTTTAATTGAGTTGCCTTGTCCTACTTAGTCTGTCAAGAGCGAATGCCTTTTTTCTAATACTCAGAATGGTGCTGTACATGCTGATGTGGCCTGAGTTGCAAGGAAGTTGGCTGCAGGGAGAGAAGCTGTATTTCCTGAGAACTGCATGCCTCCAGTGGGGAGCAGAGGCCACCAGCACCCTGGATACCCTTTCTTGTCCCAGAGCAGCGTGCGAGTTTGGTCAGCTTACTCTCTGGTGGTCATCTCACTATGCTTTAGAGAGAGTCTCCAGTTGAGTTGCTCAACCTTGTTGGTTGGAATGAGCTGGGATGCCTGGGTAGAGAATTGTTGGCCTGAAGAGTTGGTAGAGGCTCTAAAGTCTTTATGCGGTGCCAGGCACATAATGAATTCTTACCTAAAATCAGGTATCATCACATCATTATCATCATCATTACTGCTTTGATAGAATCCAGTCCATGTATTTATGTTAGCCCCCTCTCCCCCCCACCCACATCCCTCCTCAGGTGGTATATGTCCAAGCTGTCACACATGGGACATTATGTGTTTTGCTGAGAATACTTAGAGTAACTCCTTCTCCTTCTTCTATTGCTCTCTCCCTGTCCTTTCGCTTTTCAAGAAACTAGGTGTTGAGTACCTACTCAGGTTTGTGGGGGAAAAGTCCCTTTTTATTTGGATAATTTGAAGAATTCATAGAGCTTGGCCAAGATGTACCCACTTCCTCCCATAACTCACATGATTATGCTAATTCAGAAGAAATGTGTTGATGCACTATTAAAAAGCATGATCTGTTTTCAGCTTCTGGGTAAAGAGGAGAGCAGCAGCCTTTAGTGGCCGTGTCAGTTTTGCCCGTATTATTATGTGCAGATGTGCCAGCTGCCAGTAGGCATTTTCTCTCTGATAGCGCTAACCACTTAACCGTGGGTCAGCAAGGTGCAGCTCTCAGCCAATAGATCTAATTGCAATCCTTCTATGTTCCCTGTGATTGCAGGTTTCTTCGGCTCTATAAACAAATAGTAATCAACTAAACCTGTTACCTCTGAATAGAGATGTCACGATATGAAATATTAACTGTTCAAAATACAGTAATGATGGTTTAAAACTGTATTTGTTTCTTGAAAATAAAGAAAAAAAGATTAAAAAAAGAAGGGAAAGTCAGAAGCTCAAGAATTGGAATTCTGAAGGGCCCTCTGGCTCTTTTCCCTCTACATAATGAAAAATTGCATATGTGTACGACATGTTTTATGTGGTCAGATACAGCGTAAATATTGTGTACATCTTTTGCTGGAGTAACAATGCATTAGCAGCATCACAAATAAGCTCTGCCTCAGCATCTACATTTTTATGACATTTTTATGTTAATGCAAGTCAAACTTATGTTTTGTGATGTATCTAATCCACCCCAAATTAATCCATTTGTATTCCTATAATCCAATCAGCTCCCGCCTCCCCTGCTAAAAAGTTACATGCAAAGTCCAAGGCAGAAATATGGCAGTAAGTCTAGGCCCAGGGAGACTTAGCTTTTAGAAGATGTTTTTCCTGTCTGGCACATGGAGGCAGTATGGGTGCTTCGGAAGGGTTTCTCTGGATTGGGGCAGCGGTGGGCGAGGAGGGAGAGATATGGGAGGGATAATACTATGGGTTAAAGCTACCAGTGTTGATAATATAATGTCTTTGGCTTCTGAATTTTATTATTTTATTTTATTCTTTGATGCTGTTTGGATAACTTTTCATCCATTCCAACTTATGGTCTCTGCCATGTTTCCTAATCTAAGTGCCAGGATTCTATGAAGCACTTAGTGTATATTGAACAATATGCTAAGCCTTTATTGAACGACTGCTATGCACAATGTATATGCCATATTTACTGAACATCTTTGCACTTTTTTAAAAAATATTTATTCTTAGAGAGAGAGAGAGTGTGCACATGCGTGTGCATGACTGGGGAGGGGCAGAGTGAGAGGACAAAGAATCTGAAGCAGTCTCCAGGCTCTGAGCTGTCAGCACAGAGCCCGACACAGGGCTCAAACTTACGAACTGCCAGATCATGACCTGAGCCGGAGTCAAATTCTTAACTGACTGAACCACCCAGGCACCCCTTACTGAACATCTATTGTATAGAATATGTATGCCTGAACTGAAGACCAGCTTTCACCCAGAAGTTCCATTTTGTCCTAATCAGAACACTGAAGATGGGGTATCTATCAGAATTTGTTTGGGAATTTTAGGTTACGACTGCCCGTTTTTGGTTCTTCTGAGACTAATCTAGTGATGGAGGAATTCCTCCCAGAAACTGATAAGAGCTGTTTGATGTAGTGGAAGAAACACTGAACTACAAAGTCTTGAGTCTAGATAGAATAATGTATTGGTGAAAAGTTCGTGCTTTTCATTGATATGCATGCTACACAATCACTATGCTGTTGTAGGGTTCAAATCCCCACCAACTCAGGAAAATGACTTATCTATTCTGGGTCTCAGTTTTCTTTTGTTTGGTTTTGTTTGTTTGTTTTTTTAATATCAAATTTATTGTCAGATTGGTTTCCATACAACACCCAGTGCTTATCCCACAGGTGCCCTCCTAAATACCCATCACCCACCCTCCCCTCCCTCCCACCCCCCATCTACCCTCAGTTTGTTTTCAGTTTTTTTTTTTTTATATTATTTAAAAAAATTTTTTTTTTCAACGTTTATTTATTTTTGGGACAGAGAGAGACAGAGCATGAACGGGGAGGGGCAGAGAGAGAGGGAGACACAGAATCGGAAACAGGCTCCAGGCTCCGAGCCATCAGCCCAGAGCCTGACGCGGGGCTCGAACTCACGGACGGTGAAATCGTGACCTGGCTGAAGTCGGACGCCCAACCGACTGCGCCACCCAGGCGCCCCTGTTCTCAGTTTTTAAGAGTCTCTTATGCTTTGGCTCTCTCAGTTTTCTTATCTGTGAAATGAAGATGTCAAACTTACAAGGTTGTTGAGAAATACTGAGCAAAGATGTGTAAAATAGTGGCTGGCAACTTAGGAGGAGCTCAGTCTATGTTAATCTGAGTTTTTGTTAATCAGGGTTTTTGAAGTTTTGAGCTGTGAGTTCTTTAGGACAAACCTCTTAATTTTTTGGATGAAGAGAACTGTGGGTCCCAGGCCCAGAAGGACTAAATGCCTTACTCAGAATCACGCAGCTACATGAGACAGCCAGTATAAGAATCCAGGTCTCCAGACATGCAGACCAGTGTCTTTCTAGTGCACCTGCTGCTGCCTTTCTTGCAGAGGAGAACAAATGTAAGGAATGCTATAAAAAGGCTATGTCTTTGTTACTGCCCCGAAGCATGTAGCTCAGGGCAGTGCTTATTGATTACCCTTTAGCTTGGTTGATCTTGAGACAAAGGGAGCATGTTCCCTGGCAGCCTTTGGTGATGGACTTCAGGACCAAAACCAGCTGGTTTGAGTTCCTCCCTCCAAGTCTCCATCCTGAACAAGCCCTTTCTCTGAGCGCTTTTCCTAACTTGCTCATCCCTGCTGATTTTCAAGGATGAGTTGGCAGACATCTTCCTGGAGCTGGCTGTCTAGGAAAAGCCTAGGAGCCACCAGGAAACAAAGGCTGAGTTCATCATCTTTTCTTTCCTTAGTAGAGAAAGGAAAGAGGTCTTAATTGAGACTGGGAGCCAGAGACTGGGACTTTTTTTTGTTTTTTGTTTTTTGGTTTTTTTTTTTTTGCCTTTTGACCATAATTTTGGCTTCCCAAAGAAATGGCCTCTATCTAAGTATGATTCTTTGTCTCTCTACCTCCCTTCTGTCCTTGATTCACCTCATGTCTTTACCTATGGAGCTATCAGTTTGTTTTGACTTTGGATATTATAGGAAATAAGCTCCTGCCAGTTAAGATCATGGAATGGGGCTTTCTTCCTTGAGCCTTCTGGCATGGTGCAGAGTTGGAATCTTCTGTCAATTCAGATTTAACTGAAATGGGTTCCTGTGGTTCTTATCCAGGGGAGCATTGTCAGTTACACACATGAGAGGAGACAAAATGGTGGTGGTGGCGGTGGTGGTAGCGGTGATTTGTGTGTGTACATAGGTGGGGGTGGGCTTGGCGGGGTGGAATTGGCTTGAAAATCTGCAGTGGGCTCTTTCCTCCTTTAACACTGATGCTGGGTAATTAGCAAAATGCGCACAGGGTTTTATCCATATTCATGCGCCCTTTCCCACAAGCATAAACAATCCAGTCTCTATTATTTCCTTGCGTGTGCAGCTCCCCCCTCTCCCTGCCACCTGCAGAGCCCTGTGCGGCTCTGTTCACATCATTCTGGCTCTGGATGGGAGTGGGGGGCCCCCTGGCCTGGACGTGGGCACAGGGAGAGGACTCCACAGAGAGCAGAGGGGGTGCCTCACCAACGCAGCATCTGTGGCAGGTTGGAAACTTTAACAGGGTGCATTCACAGCTATTAATACATGCAGTCCTTAAGAGGACCCTGTGTGGTAGGTACGGTTACATAATTATTCTTGTGTGACAAAGGAGAAAATGAGGCACGAAGATTGGACTATACTTTGGTTTGCTCTTCCAGATAATTCCCTATCCTGCTTTGCCTTCCTCTTTGCCTTGTTTGGCTGACTTCAAAAGACCCCCATCATCCAGTCTCCCTTGTCTTCTGGCTCTGATGTGAGATTAGAAGGCACCAGAAGGCAGAGGTTGGGGTTTATGCCTGCCTGTGTCGTATTGGCAGTGCCCATATTCCTTTGTGGCAACCTCTTTTCCACACCTACACTTGCCACCGTTTCCCTGCAGGCCTTTTCCTCTGTCCTGCCCCATTCAGACATGGCAATGTTAAAGACTTCCTGCTGCCAGCAGTCCCTTTGCTCTTCTTTCTTGGTTCCCTTGTACTTCCCACATCTTTGTAGAAAGTGCTTTCATGCATTCTTTACTATTAAACTCCTTAAGTGAGCAGCTGAGGCCTGCTGGGCCCTGCAGGATGTGTAGCGTGCCAGTGACCACACAGCTGGTGGGTAGAGCCCAGCGTTCCTCCTTGCTTACCTGGATTATTTTTACTAGACCATGGTGCTCCACAGTTGCATCACTGGTGTCCTCTTCTCTGCCCCCCTTTCAGTGGGTAGTTGAAACCAGCAGCAAATAAGAGATCCTGATTCTGTTCCATCTTTGCTCTCCTTTATGAATATTAGATTTTTCAGATAGACTTCTTTGTAGAAGCAGGAGCCCAGGAATGGGGATAGACAGTGTAAAGGGCATTGGAGAAACCTAGCTTTTTATTTATTTATTTATTTATTTTTTAATCTGTATCTTCTGCTGTCTGAGGAAGAACCACATTCTTCCAAGATGTGGGTGGAGTCGTATAGTCAGAAATGGCAAGTGACCATCATGTGTATTCATTTTCAGTCCTGATTTCTCCATGAGCGTGGAGATTAGCTAGCCACTCTAAATTTGGTGTTTGTGAGGTGTGATCACTATTCTTTCCTCTTTCTTCATACATGTCATAAAACAAATTGCCCAAACGTTCTACTTCATGATGCAACAGTGCAGGATAGTTCTCTGTGATATTCATCAAGCTCAATGGTACCTAGCTTTTCCATCTCTTACCTGGTGCACATGTGGAGACAGAAAAACCACATGATTGGAGGGACTCCCAGTGTAAAGGGCAGAAGCAAACTGCACTATCATGCTCTATGTTCTTGCTTTCTTTGAAAGGAAGTTTAATACAGAGCTGTGCATCATTTACATTTCAATTGGATCATTATTAACTGCATGCTTACTATGAACCTGGCACATGACAGGTCCTAGAAGGAATATTGCAGGAGCATATGGCATAGTGTTTGTCTTCAAAAGACTTATACATTTACTAGAGAAATAAGATCAACCTGGAAAAAAAAAACCAGGCAGATATGTAAGAGAGTTTATGTGCAAATGCTAAAAGTAAGCAATCACTACATATCATATCTCGTTGTGCTATAAGGAAGATGATTGTGAAGGTGTTGGAGAAAGCCTCATGAAAGAGCTATTAGAAGGAGCAGAAAGATTTGGACACCGCTGATCACTGAATTTAGTATGATTACAGATTTCCCTTCTTTGGGCTCAGAGCTAGTTTCCTGGAAAGGATGTAGGTATGTCCTGAATTTGGTCTTTACAGTCAAGGTGTGGTTTCTTCTCCATCAGCACATCATTGCCCAAACGGCTGCAGCACCCTTTGCCTTAGGGAGTGTTTGCTTTCTGTCCTATGTGACAGAAAAAAGTGGACGATGACAACGTGCTTCCCAGTGGTGGGTAAAGTATTTCCATGGAAAGTCATTTATATCCAGACACTCAGTTACGAAGTTTATTCTTCCCCTAACACCCCAAAGGCAGAGAGTAGCTTGAAAAAAATCACTAAGAAGCCCTTAACCTTGTAACATACAGTTTTTGCTAAAAATATATATTAATAATATATTATTGAGCGAGCATAGATGAAGAAGGCCAGGGAGGGAGGAAGCAATAAGAGTGTGAGCAAGGTCAGTGCTCTTTGCCCGCAGACTCTACAATCAATAAGATCTGGTCAATAACTGCTTTATTACTGCACTACCACCCGGAGCAAAATCATTTTTAAATTAAGAATATATTTTGCAAAACTGAATTAACAATATTGAATATTTTGCTCTTTGATATGACTAGCCTTCAAAATCAAATTATTAAGTATGGAAAATGCTTACCAGGTGAAGTTTTTCTTTCTTCTCCCTCCTCACTTTTCCAACCACATTCCCTCTCTCCTTTCCCTCATGCTCAACTCCGCTCCTCCGCACCCCCCCCCCAACCCCCACCCTACAGCTTGGGAAGGAAACAACAGCAGATTTTTAAGATCTCTGGCACAAATGTGGATGTAAATTAGTATTGAATCCAGCACATGAAATTTAGGAAAGGAAGATACATTTACTTGAGTTTGACAAAACCATGCATTTCCTCCGAGAGAAAGGACTAAGTAGAGAAAATTGGGAATTTTCCACTTGGGTAAAACTGATGCCAAAAAGTCAACCTTTGGACTTTTATAATCTTTGGCAAGCTGTGAAATCTCACCATTTCTCTGTCCCAACCCCCATCCTTGGTTACCCTGGCTCCATCCCCTGTTCTTTTCTCTCCTCCTCTCTCCACAGATGGAGGGGACAGAGGAGAGTCTTACATGACTCATGTAGTGCAACTTTAAAGCATCCATAAGGCCAGACTCTCCCCAAGAACTATAAGAAGTATTCCTAGTAGCTGTTACACAGAGTGGGTTGTGAAGGCACCCATGGATTGTGGCTCTGGGACATATTAAACGATATTATTACAATTGCTTATATAGCATCTTTCTTTGTGAAACCAGGAGATTTTGATGCTCACGTGTTCAAAAATTGTAATAAGCTCCTATCATTCTTTCCATGTTCTTGGGCCACTTCTCACTATTCAACATTAGGGATTATAATCTACGTGTAATTTTTAGGTTACTGGGTTTGGCTTATAGAAAATAACAACAAGAGAAGGGAAAGTTTTACCGCTCAATATCATTCACATTGCAAAAACCTATTCCTGCATTCTGTGTTTTTCAGTAAAAGGATAATATTGGTCAGGCCATGCAATGGCATGTCAACTTGCCATTTATTTATGTCAGATGACAGATTTGTACTTTTGAGAAGGGGCATTTGTTCAAAGTGTTGGTGTTTGCTGTTGAAAAGATAGGAGGGAGGGGGGATGGTATAAAGGAAGGAAGGAAGAGGCAGAAAAGAGGGAGGGAGGAACACTAATGAAGAGAGGAAAGGAACTAGCACGTATTTAGTGCCTTCTTTGTGTCAGTGGTCTTTGGAAAATGGGTATTACTGACCCCATAACATGAGAGCTCAGGTGGTTTAAGTAATGTGCGCAGGTCAGGCAGCTGGTGAATGGCAGAGTTGGAACTCAGCCTCAAATGGGTCAGACTCTAAATTCTGAGTTTTTTCTGTTATCCCATGCTGCCTTTCTAACCTAGACCATTTTTGAGCCTATTACCCAGCAAATGATTTTGACAAAAGTTAAAATACATAAGCAGCTTAATCACCGATTTTTAACATTTTATACAGGTCATAGGTCCCTTTGAGAAACTCATGCAAGATATGGCCCTTCCCAGGAAAATGCATGTACACATAAAGTGATTTCAGAGAGTTCATGGGCCCTTTGAAGCATGATGATGACCTCCAGGTAAAGACCCCTTGCTCACAGTGCCCTAAAGGAGAGGCATCCAGTGAATCTTGCTTTCCTATTTGGGAGCCCCTGAGGCTTCCCTGTTAGAACTCTTCTTTGGCATCGGGTCTTTCAGAAAGCAAGTCCAGGCCCTAGATAGTAGTGAAAGTGGAGGATGAGAAGTTGAACTATAGTTGGCTCCGCACTTGCATACTTACCCAGTTTGTCCACAGGATTTCATGGCTGTGCATCAGGGTTGTTTGTGAAGGACCTTTGAGTGCAGAGCTCTGTCTTGTTCATGCTGACTTTCCATGTCCCAGAAAAGGCCACAGGACATCTAGTGGTAAGGGTCCACCTGTTCTTGGATCCAAGTTATTGTCCTTGGCTTTTATGCCTGTGAAGAATGTGAGGAAATTTTTTCATTTTTCAGTTCTGTTCAGTAAATGTTGCTGAGCCCCTACAAAGGGCCAAGTGCTGCGTTCTAGGTGCTGCATTCTAGGGATGAGGAAGGAGAATCACAGTGTACTGTTAGCTCGCTGACATTTTAGTTCTTCTCGACTGAAGCCTAAGATTGGGTTATTGATCAGGGAGAGCTTGACAGGGAGACAGAGAATTCAAAGTTAGAAAGACCTCTGGCACATCTGGGGGTGCCTGTCCTAAACCCCCTCCCAGAACCTGAATCTTGCCTTTGGCTTGGCTATGATGCTTTTTGTTTGACAGTGCTCTCAGTTGGTTAATTCAACACAGATTTATGGAGCACCTAGAGCATGCCAGGCATTGTGCTTGATGCTGGAGGACACTGAAGGAGACGATGTTGAGGATGAGTTTGTCTTGGGGAGCTGATATTCTACTAGGGCGGTCAGACCACCACACTCTTCCAAAGAAAAGATTATCAGCTAATGCTCAGGAGAGGCTGATGAATGCCACATGGGAGAAAGAGCATGTTGGGTTTTTTAGTCAGAGTTGTGTTGCTATCTTGAGGTAGATTTAGAGCATGTCAAGAAAGCACTTTATGATGGGATGCATTAGACTGTTTTTAGGGTTTGGGCGTTCATATTGGTAATCTAGTAGAGTGAAGGTACTTTTTAAATATGTGGAACAAAGAAGAGGTTATTGGGGAAGACATCTTAACCTGAAAAGTCATTAGACATTTTCATCTGTAGGCGGCTGACATTCTTCATCTCCATCAAGGATGATGGAGGGTGGTCATTGACTCAGTGACAGGAAGATATTGGATTACTGGAACCCCTATGCCATTTTTATTTCTAGGAGGAGTTTAAAAACTACTTTGTCTTCTCGATAGTTTGAATAGCACAAAGGTAGACAAGGTATTTGTGCTTTGGTACATTGGCCAAATCCATCTCAGTGGTTGTTTTCAAGATAAAAAATGAAGTTCCTTTATTTCTTCTATGTGTAGTTTCCCTTTAGTTTTGGAAGATTTGCCAACTGAAAAGAATTGACATCCTGGTGACTCAATTACCCAGGCCTTTCCCCCGCCTTTTGAATTCTGACCCCCAGAAAACCATCACAAGGCAAAGCAGCTGATGCAATTGGAGGGTGCAGACTAAAGATTTTCTGTATCCACAGGGGAAGTCTGAGTCCTGTGAGGGATTCCGAGATCCATAAGAAGGTGGTGTTGGAAACCACCTGTCACAGGACAAAAGTAATTCAGTCTTAGAACATAACTATTGGTTCTCCTGTTACCTGTGTGGGTACATTTGAAGGCTATGGTTAGGGAGAGAAGATTTGAATGCTAGAGTCTACAGAACCAGTCTGGGCTCCAGACCAAATTCTGCATCACCCACAAAGAGTTTTCTTCTCATCTAAGCACGCACATACCTCCGTCCTCTGCTTTTCACGGAATTCACCACTCATCCTAGCACTTCCTCACATGCCAGCCTTTCCTGTTATTTAAGGGTGCCAAGCACATATGGCTTGGCTCCTCAGCAGGAGTATAAGAAGGTGCAGGTACAATAACTCTCTCAGGCACTCGCCACATTTTGTGGTAAATGCTTTGCCGATGCTCTGTTAATGTTTACAGCATTTTGCATTCAACTGAATCAAATTGACACCGTTCATTCTAGTTTTTCCTGAATTTTCCACCATCACAAACTGCCCTGAAAATTTCCTTATTCTTGTGTTCTCGTCAAACTTCTGTTGCTTCTCCAGAGTCTGAAGGTTCTACGTGCCCTTTCCTCCTTTGGGGGCTTCTGGAAAGACCCCAGTTTTTATGGTCATTTGTTGGCCTCTCTTATATTTTTCTCTTTAGCACTAACTCCCAGTTTCTTTCTTTTTTAATCAAAGGAAGCTTGGAGGTGCTTCACTTAGTTTAGATCATGCCTGCTGATTTACCAATACCCCACTCACCCTGTGGTATGTGATTGGGGTGTCTCCACAGATCTAGAATGTCAAGGTCTAGTGGTGTTCTCTCTGACCTTCTGAAGCAGGGAGAGTGGACCACAGTGAGGCTGATCTCAGATTTAGGGAAGCAGGCTCACGAATCTCACAGTGACCTGTGTTGATGCCATCAGTTTGATGGAACTGCTGTTCCTTTCCTGTGGGGCCCCAGTGTTCTGATGCAAGTCCCAGTTCCAGTGAGTGACAGGTGCGACCAACGGCTGCATGAGTTATTTCCTTTGGAAACCACAGCTGTGGCTGAGGCCAACGGATGGCAACGGTGCCACTGGGCTCTCTGGGAGCAATCCACTTGGCCATCTTCAGCCTCAGGAAGGGCTTTCATACTTGATGAAAATAACCCAAGAGGCTGGCTTTCGGTGGCAACAGCTAGTATTCTAGAGGTGGGAAGGACCCAGGAGGGAGTAAGGTTTAGGAGCCAAGATGTTGGCATCAGACAAACTAGATTAAGGGCCAAGTTCTGCCATAGCTTTGTTACCTTGGGCTATTATTTCTAAACCTCTCTGAGCATCAGTTGCCTACCATGTAAAATGGGGATAAGGTCTAGTTTTTAAATTTGTTGTAAGGACTGAGATAAAGCAGTAAAGCATTTTGTGTCTGATACATTTGATGTTCAGTAAGTTTTAGTGATTATTATTATTGTTATTACAGAAGGTAGAAGAGATATGCACTCTTTCCAGGTGCTCACAAGGTCCCTTCAGCCAAAGGAACAGGCTGTTACCCTGGCCAGGTGATGGGAGTGGTGATTGTACCTACATCATCACTTTATTGTGAGAATCAGGGGTAAAGCACTTAGAACAGCGACTGGTATATGAATACACCATAGTGTTAGCTTTCATTACTTTAATTTTTTTAATGCTTATTTATATTAGAGAGAGAGAGAGAGAGAGAGAGAGAGAGAGAGAGAGAGAGAGAAAGTGAAAGTGGGGGAGGGGCTGAGAGAGGGAAACACAGAATCTGAAACAGGCTTGAGGTTCTGAGCTGTCAGCACAGAGCCCCATGCAGGACTCAAACTCAAGAACCGTGAGATCTTGACCTGAGCTGAAGTTGGACGCTTTACCTACTGAGCCACCAATGCACCCCTCATTACTTTTGTTATCCTCATTATTTTTATTTACTAAGATCAAAGAGCTTTATTCTAAGATGTTGCCAGAGAGTTGCCTTGTGTTGATTTGTAACCAGAATTTGATAGGATCTCCCAAAGCAGACGAAGTGGCAACAACTGTTCTAGTTTAGTTGGATATTTGAAATACTTTGTTCTAGAATTAATTTCTCAGGTGGAACAAAAAGAGGAAGAACCACAGAGCTTTCTACAAGAATGGAAACTAGTTCATTTCACTATGTGACCCTATTTTCATGTATTGATCCTTGGGAGCTACGAGCTGTTCCCTTCCCATCCCCTTCCTCTGGTCTGTTGTATCATCTCTAGCTGCAGTTCTGAGTCACCTACAATAAGAACATGTTCTTAAACTTAAGGGATTTTGAGCCTAAGAGTGCTTGCTGCCTGAACAGTTTTACCCATATGTTTTAATGGCTTAAGTGGCTCCTTTTTGTTGCTATTGTTGTTTGTCTGTCTGTTTAGCATTCAGATTTTTTGTATCATATAACATTAATCAAGAGACAAATGTGTATTCCAAAGAAAAGAAAATATCATAAAACTCCAACTTGAGAAATGAACATACCTTGGAATGCATGATCGAACTGTTTCCGAATAATTTGTAGGTTTATACTCTATACGTTTCATGCAATATTCCTTTCCTACATGGAAAGGTTTTTGTCTGTGCTCATCCATTTCATGCTCTGCTTAAATATGGTTTCTGGATTGTGTTCCATGTCCCTAAGGCATGCAGTCCAAGGGAAGGAGCCAGAACTTGCTTCTCAGCCTGGCATGGAGGGGAATGTTTTAGTTTATTTTAAACATTAACCACCCAATGGTACAGTAATTTGTTTTTGGATTTTAGCAAATTGGTTGTTTTCTACTACCTTTTTGAGAATTTGGACACTTCTTTATTTTTTTTTTTTTTCCCTGGATTTACATGGAGATTCAGAATGACTTCAGAGAGCTAAAGAAGACATATTGCTGGTAACAGATGCAGGACGGACACTATCTCAAAGGGCCAGCACCCTGAAGAACTAAGTTAGAAATACAGTCACACTGGTGGTAAAACCCTCTTTGACTCCTAAGGATAGATTTTCTGGGTGCTTCTCTGTCCCTGGAGACAAGTCCAAGTCAAAGGCAATATAGGGTTTGTAATGATTCACAGGAATGTCACTTCCAGAATTAGGGTGTAGAATGTGGAAATTCCCCCTCATGGCATTCAAGGGGTAGAATGAGGTCAGCTCAGAGTGAGAGCCTGGTTCCAAGGCAGGCAGATAAAGGTGGAGAGGAGGGATTTGGTGAAGTGTAAGATGGAGAAATCTTCATTTCATACACCCCTGGGCCTCAGGTATGGAGCCCAGTGATTGTAGAAATGAGTTTGAAATTGAAAGGATGTAACTCATAAGGGGATACACAGCCAAAGAGCTTGCAGAGGATATAGCCTTCTACTGAAGAAGTCAGCTCTTCTCTAACACTTACTGTAAATGCCCAAGGCTGGTGGGAACTTAGTAGAATTGCCCAGTTTAACCCTTTGCTTCATAGTAGGCCCCACAAAGGAGAGCTGATCTTCTATTTTACATGTCCCAAAGAGACACCTTGTAAAGATTTCCTATATCTTATGGTCAGGAAGTTTTTCTTACAGTCTAAACCATATTTCTCTGATATATCTTTAGTTTACATCCTTCTTGAGCTGCCCTCATTCTTTCCTCCTGGATCTCTTTATCTTCTGTCTTGTAAGACCAATACTAATTATTTCTTTTCCAAGGGGATGATTTCTCCTAAACCTTGTGTCATTTTTTGAGTCTCTCTCTACCCATATAGGTATTTTTGTGGCTAGAAGGAGAGTCCTTCTGGGATGGTATTTTTACCCCCGGGTGGATCTGTGCTGTGAATAACCTGAGCCATTCTGGAACCATCCCCAGACCGGGCAGGTGGCAGCCCCATTTGCTCTTTCCTAAGCGCCAAGGCAGAGAAGCAACTCTGGCTCCTTCTCTCTGGACCGCATGCCTCCGGAACACGAAACTCAGTCACAGACACCATATTTAAACAGAGCAGGGAAAGGATGAAAATAGACAAAAACCTGTCCATGTGGGCCAGGAAAGCTGCATTTCCAATATGCTGTTAGCAAGACCCTGCTGAGATCCATATAGCAAGTAGTCAGGGGATGGCGAGCAGCACGGCCACCCATGGGTTCATTCCTAGATGTTGGAGTGCAAGACACATGCAAGGGGCAAGGTCTGGGGCAGGATGAGTAAGACAGGACCCTTTTCCAGAGCACAGGGAAGTATGACTTAAACAACTACAACTATGAGAAACAACGCAATCCATAGAACTAGGGGCTGGGCTTTAATGGTGGAGACCAGCATTTTTCAAACTTCTTCAGCTGAGGGATTCTTCAGATACATTTCAGAGGTACAATATATATAAAAAATGTCAACAGTTGACCAGTGTGATGTTTCATGTGGTCCTAGAGTTTGTGCCTAGCCTTGAGGACTCAAGGCTCAGGGCAAACACAACTGTGGGTGGCCACCTCTCCACAGGCTTACAGGGAAATGTCAGTTCAGAGAACAAGCCTGATTACTCCACTTTCCCAGTGTAAGAGCCAGGAGAGCAGAGATGGCTATGGGGAACAGCCGTGTGTACAAACTTCCCCTTTGCTCCCCCTGAAAGCTACAGAAGATGGATCCTGCCTTTGCCATGGGTCTCCTGGTTGTCCATGGATGGTTGATGATAATGGGAGGTACTGACTTCCAGACATTTCTGCTTTAGAGGAATGTGGTTGGTGTTAATCAGAAAATATGGGAGCACCTGAGTGGCTCAGTTGGTTAAACGTCCGACTTTAGTTCAGGTCATGATCTCATGGTTTGTGAGTTCAAGTCCTGCGTTAGGCTCTGGGGTGACAGCCCAGAGCCTGGAGCCTGCTTCAGAGTCTGTGTCTCCCTCTCTTCAGAGTCTGTCTCTGTCTCTCAAAAATAAACGTTAAAAAAATTAAAAAAAAAAACACATGGTCAAAATTATGTGTTCATATCACCCTGAGAAGCTGTTTGGGGACCACCCCATGTCAGTGGGGCAGGTTGATGCTACCATCCAAACTCAGTGAACCCAGAGATGGTGAGTTAACCTAACAGTTATGAACAACAAGGGAGGTGACTGTAAAGTTTTTCAGCCAAATTGGGAGTGGACTGCCACTTTCCTTCTTCACTCCCCATCCTGGAGGAGATGACACTCATAAGAGGGGAGGCTGGGGCATATTTGTAAAGGCCAGGCCAAGCCAGACCTTCTCTCTGCTCTGCACTACTGGAGTTGAGCTCCAGTCTAGGCTTGGAGGGATTGGGGGAGAGGAAGTTTAAATTAAATATGAGAATGAAATTGAAAAATGGACAGATAGAATCCCTGGGAAGACAGCAGAGGAGGGCATATGAATCCAGAGAATGTAGCCTTGGGAAGGGATGATCCAGGCCTTGGTAGGAAGGGAGAATGCCAGGAATCACTTTTCCTATGTCCCTAGGTTAGCTGACTTCAAGTCAATCAACTTCAATTTGCCCCAATGAAAATACCTCACAGGTCACACTGGAGGCCCCTACTTACATTTAATGGACTGCCAGGAAGACTTGGTCTTTCACTCAATTGTGGTCAGGATTTTAGGCTTATTTTTGTATTGAGTAGGGGTGAATTTCAGTTCAATTCCAATTCTAGATTCAAGTCTCATTTCTTGCATACCTGTTCTATGCTCATTCATCAAGAATGAGGAAAGGAGAATAGGATAAGATAAGCCACATCTACTCTTAGCGGCATGTCTTTGTTGATATAATTATCTTCACTCATTTGCCTCTTGCCCAGCCCTACCCAAGACTACACACATATTACACTCCTCCAAGAAACCTTTTCACACCATTAGCCATGGGACTCCAACCCCTTTCAGCTTCCTCATAATCTCTATCACTTAATGCAGTCCCCTTGATGTGGTCTCATTCATCTCATCCCAACAATCATATGGAAATCAACTCAAGGATGACAAGAGCATGCTGCCATGTCATGGCAGTCTGTGAAGGCCTGAACCTCTTAGTACTGCTTCTTAGTGCATCCTAGAGGGTTTCTGATACCAGAGACCCCCTTTATTGTATCTGTGGCTTTGAGAAGCTTGGGAGATGTTGCCCACATAGAGTCAGCCATTTCAGGGCAGCTGGCAAGGCTCTAGTCCAAGCCTGACTCAAAATTCAAGGAGCAAGTATTCTATGAGACTGAAATGGAAGTTTCTAGTCTCTTAAGGCCTGGGCCTGAAACACAGCTCAGTGTCACTTTTGTTGTATTCTGTTGGTTGCCATGGATCACAGACCCTGCCAGTTTTAGTGGAGGGGATTAAATTTTATCTTTCAGTAGAAGGAATAGCAAAGATTTGTGGCCATCTTTAATCTACCACACCTTGATGAGAATAAAAGCATGTTTAGAATCCCAGTGTGTAAAAACAGAGAAAGCAAGAGACTTAGAGACCCTTTTTTTTTTTTTATTTTAAGTTTATTTATTTATTTTTAGTAATCTCTATACCCAACATGGGGCTTGAACTCACAACTCCAAGATCAGGAGTCACATGCTCTACTGACTGAGCCAGCTGGGTGTCCTGAGACTCCGTTTTGGTGTCTTCTTTTAATCCATACTCTCTTCATAGGAGGACTTTGGAGTTATAACTTGAATTTGAAAGCTATAATGACAGTTGTTTGCTATGTGAGAATAACAGAGAAAAGAGGTACTGTATATTTATTTAATGGTAATTTCCTTCAGATATTGTCCCACCTGGGAACTTATTCTGTTCAGTTGATATAACTTGCCCTTTTGGTAGTGCTCTGGTCATCCTCATTGCATATCTTAGTACAAGCTGTAGGGGTACCTAAAACCTGCTCTGACTGTCAACCAATCTCCATGTTGGGGAAGGCAATCCTTTTGGACACCCTGTGAGTTTTACCACCTATTATCTCCATTTCACCATACCAAGAGGGTTGGGCTTCCCTTTGTAGCCTAGAGCAGAGGTCTTTATCAATAGAGCCCTGCCCTTTTTTGTTTGAGATTCTGAGCAGGTGTTATCTGAGAACAAGCAGGTGTTTGTAGAAATGTGACCTTGAGCCCTGAATACTGACCTACTCTTTTTTTCTGGTATCTCATTTTTCCTTGAATGGGTTGGTTTCTATGAAATGGCTATGAGGTCACAGTGACTACTCTGGTCACCACCACTGTATGTATAGGTACTCCCTTCACCAAGGGCACAGAAATTACTGAGTGCATTTTATACCTTTCTGTTAGAGGTATAGTCATCCCTTGTTCACAAAAAAGGGTAAATACAGTATGCTCATGTGACACTTCCTTAAGGAAGGTTGTACCCATAGAAAAACAGAAGGTGCCTTGTTCCTGTGATTTTTCTTTCTTTCTTTTTTTTAATGTTTATTTATTTTTGAGAGCTGAGGGAGGGGCAAGGGGCAGAGAGAGAGAGAGAGGGAAACAGAGAATCCCAAGCAGGCTCCACACTGTCAGCACAGAGCCAGAAGTGGGGCTCAAACTCACGAACCATGAGATCATGACCTGAGCCAAGATCAAGAGTCAGGCGCTTAGCTGACTGAGCCACCAGGTACCCCTCCAGTGATTTTTCTGTTGTCAGGCTAGAAAATAGAGTTTAGTCTATCCTGGGAAGTTAATGGGCATTTCTGAAAATATGTGGCTAACAGAAAATCATTTGGAACAGAGAATCTTGGAATTTAAGCCAGAATTATGCACTTCATCATATTTCCATTTTCCTAATCACTGCGGAGAAGTGTGTGTGTGTGTGTGTGTGTGTGTGTGTGTGTGTGTGAGAATGTTCTGGACTTTTATGCAGAGTTAATTATTTATTCTCTAGGGCTCCCAGGTCTGAGAAGTGTGAGTTTAACTTCAATCCAGAAATAGGAAGTATTTTTATATATAAACCAAGTTCAACATTGGCATTTAAGTTCACATGTCTATATGAAACAATTGACAAAATTATATGTTGGAGTAATTTTCTAGAAATGTCCTACTGATGGTAATGCTATCACAAAATTATAAATTTTACCATCAATCCCATCCTGCAGGCTCTGTGCAACTGCTAGAAATAGGGTCAGTAACGCAAAAGCCACTGCAACTGTAGGTAGAAGATCATGCCCAGTCACATGCCAATTTTATTTCAGGACTTAACAAGGACTTTATCAACCCAGACCACATGGCCCTGTACATCATTTAGAGTATCAGGATTCACAGAGGAATTTCCCAACGTGGTTATGCTTGTGATTCAGGTGGAAAAAAGTGGACACACTCAAGAGTCAGACAGCAATGAACTTATGGGGGAACGAAGGACTGGGATGTTCCATGAGCACATTACATGGTTTGGAGTTTTCTAATGAAGTGTCATTCTTCTTACAGTATCCTAGAAAACACAAAGATGGGAGCGACATGTATTTGGATCCGTGGCAGATATGCAATATGTGGTGTAGTTTATTGACATGGTTTCTTTGAAGCTCCTTTCGATTATTCTTGTTCCTTATGTGTATAGTTTTGATGGAGAGTTGATATACCATTTTCCTGATCCTCCTGGCATCCTCCACAATATTTCACCTGCCTAAAATCATGGAAAACACTCTCTAAACTTTTCCCCACAGACAACAGTGTGAGGGATGCTCCAGCATTATATGTAGGGATGTAGGGGAGAGGGAAAGCCACATTCATTAGGAAGCACTGGGATTTTCAGTAGAGCACAGTACTGAACAGAGAGCCCCCCCCCCCCTTAGCAATCACTTGAAGCAGAATGAGCTTCTTTGAAATATAAGTGGCCCTGTAAAAACCCAAGCAGATTCTGCAATATCTATTTGGGGCATCCGGGAATGCTACATAATAGGAACTTGAGCACACCTGATGGTAACCATATGGCAGGTTCTGATGACTGACAATAGGTAGAGGCTGCAGTAATTAATGAACATGAGATGCCATTTGTGTCCCCCACAATGCAAGAATGGAGAAGAGGCCAGTCTATTTGCAAAGTCTGGGATGTGCCCAGAGTGTATTTCTAAACCAGGACTGTCTGGGCACGTGTCTCTGCGTGTGAACAGGTATAAGAGAAACGATGCAGTGGGAGGGAGGGCTTGGTTCTGGCCAGAGAGCTACTATCATTCCTGGGGCTGCAGTAGGAAAATGAGTTTGCAGATCATTCAGGCTGATCCTGCATGACTAAACTCCTACACCTTGCTGGAATTTTTAGTTTGATGTGGGAGAGATTCCAGGTAGAAACCAGTTAGTTGGATTGTTTGAGGATGAGGGTTCGCTGGGTGTGATTTTGCCATTTCTGGATTTCAGGGCACAATGCCTCTATTTACTCTCTTGGGGGTAACTGTGCTCCCTCCTTGAGGTGTGCTCTGAGTCAGAGCATACCAAGATTTGGCTAGCTTCTAGCAAAAGCAGAGGAGGGAGGCAATGCCTCATTGTTTTATTACTTCTTTCTTGAACGTGGGCTGGAGTGAAGAGGATGGGAGTGGGCCACGGGGAGATTCCAGAGAGACTGATTGATCTTGTCAAAAAGAATAAAGGTATCCAGTCCCTGGCACCCCCCTTCAGCACATGGGCATGTGGGATTGAGGCGGTCACTGTGAAGTTTTGCGGTTAGGCGTTCCAAAAAGAAGTTTCTTCATGATTCCTGATTGCTTAGGACAGATATAAGCAATACCAGCTGGGGCCCAGCAAGCCTGTCTCCAGCTTTATTGTTTCTGATTTATCGGTGGTGTGTCCGCCTTAAAGAACTGATCTATATGCCCTTTGTTGCTAGCCTGTTCCATAGCCAGATAGGAGAGTTGAACATTAACAAGTGAATTTGTTTTCAGTAGCTGTGTGTGTGTGTGTGTGTGTGTGTGTGTGCGCGCGCGCACGTGCGTGTGTGTATATGTGTGTGTGTTTAGCAAGATAGTATTGTCTTGCTCAGGGGCAAGTGACTCATATTTCTGCAAGAAGATTCCCATTCTTTTGTCTTCCATCTTGAATTTTCCCTAATTTATTTGAAGTTGCGTCTTTTACCAGAACCAGAGAGAATCCATAAGGCTGTTTTGTAAGTGTCCTTGGTAAGTGGTAAGAAACTCACTTGGAGCCAGGCTGCAGGCACCAGGCACTGTGTATTGCAGAGACATTTCATGTCCTCCCTGGTGGACAATTTGCACTGTTCAGTGTTAAAAGGCTCTGTGGCAGTGGTTCGGAGAGCCCCTCATCCCTCCCTCCTTGGCAAGTCGTTTACAAATGATGTGCTCTACTCACCCTGCCTGGAGTTTCTGGTTTAAAAGTGAATAGTCAGAACTCTCAAGATGTGTAAAGGGAAAAGTTTAACTGCCTAGTGGAAAGTGACCATTGAAGTTAACTGTTCCTGGATTGACAAAGTAGACAGAAGGACTGCTTTCACTCAGGGGCCAAGTGAGAAACTTCTGGGACTCTTCCATTAGGCAAAGGGGCAGGCAGGTAGTAACAGATGAGTGACGTGTGACTTACCAGTCTGGAGTTTGGCCCGTTCATTTCTTTTTTGGAGGAAACAAACAAACAAACAAACAAATGTCCTGCTACAATGATAGTACTCACTGGAGCACTTCTTTGGGTTGGAGTTTATGTTCTGCGGTTCTGAGACATGTTTTCATTTGGACAGTTATTCCCTTCCACACTTCCTTGATTATAGGTTATAATAAATGGGGGAAAGGGAAGGATGAAAGGTGAGTGCCCAGTGGCACTGAAAGCAGCTTGTGTCGTACAAATGTAGCCTTGTGAAATGTGAGTTACGGGGTAGAGATACTAGAGATCAGATGCCTCACTCCTGCCTGGTTGGAGATGAAGAACCAGATTTTGATTTCATTTAGGATGCAGGTTGGACACGAGGGCAGCAGAGGAGTTTAGCCGATAGCCTCTTCTGCTACCATTTTTCATGAAGTCTCTACTGTCTGTGTATGAAAAACATCGAGGAAAAATTTAATAGTTTTACACAATCCCTGAAGCCTGGTCCACGGCCAAGACATGTTAGCTTTCTAAATCTTTAACAATATTTTCCCCTACCAGAACTAGGGCAAATTTTTATAGCATTCTAAGTGCATGTGTTCTTTTTTTTTTTTTTTTAATAAAACCAAGCATTAAAAAAACCTGACAAGACTAGTGCTATTTTATTATCTCCCCAGATTATTTCAAGATTTTACTGGAAAAAAATGTGTATCCCAGTTTGGCTCAATCAGAAGTGGGTATGGGCTGAGTATGAGACTTTCCATTTTCTGAAATATATAGTTATGTGCATAACTATGTCCTGTTGGACATGTAAGAAAGTATATGATGGCTTTCCCCCAAGGTTAATATAGGTCAGTTTCGTAAAGAATACATAATCAAGTGTTAGCATGAATATTATTTTGGTTATTGTAAGTTTAAAATCTTTAAACTATGGATCCTCGTCTCCCCAGAGATGCAAGGACGCTGCATTCAGCACCTTTCTCGCCAGAGAGAACTGAGCATTTGGTTTTCTCAGACGGCATGGTAATGAAGCTATTTTGATAGAAATAGCCTCATTACTATTCATTTTTACTGGCTGTCAACTAATTTTTGAACCTAGGTTCTGTTTTGTCCCACGCCCCCCACCCCCCACCCCCCCGCCAAATAGGCACAACAGAATAGGCACAACAAGGAAAGTAAGACGATGCCCTTAAGTCTCTGAAGCTAATGACAAATGCAGATGGATTCTGCCCAAGGAGCTGTTTTGGAGGTCCTTGCCTCTGCCTGTGGCAATAGCCACCACTCCAGGCAGTGTGGAGGACTGGCCCTTCCTCCTGCTCCCTCCCTAAAAGACATACCTTTTGATTCAAAAGGGGAACATTGCCTTTCAGACTTAATACTCATCTTCTTTTTGAGGGTCCTCACCTGTCTTTCCCAGTGTGATGCAATGAAGAGCATCTTGCATGAGGATTGGAGAAGTCTTGGCTTTTTCTCCTGGCTGTGTGACCTTGAGCATGTCATGGAACCATTCTGGGCTTCAGTGTTTCTACATGTACCAAGGGATCTGACCAGGTGGTTTCTAAAATTTCTTCTAGTTATAACAGTACCAATTCCTTCTCCATTATTTCCATTTTAAAATAATCTTTTTGTTTTAGAATAGTTTTATATTTACAAATAAAGTTCAAAGACAGTACAGAGTGTCCATGTATCTCGGTCATCCCTTTCCCCCTGTGAATAACATTTGGCATTACTTTGGTACATTTGTCATCACTAAGAAACCAGCACTGATATATTCCTTTTAACTAAAGTTGACATTTTATTCAGATTTCACTAGTCTTATAATGTCCTTTTTTATCTATTTCCGAGTCTCACCCAGGATACCATTTAGTTGTCTTGTCTCCTTAGCCTCCTCAGGTCTGTGACAGTTTCTCAGATTTTCCTTGTTTCTGATGACCTTGACAGTTTTGAGGAATACTTGTCAGGTATCAGGTAGAATGTCTCAATTAGGGTTTCTCTGATATTTTTCTCAGTTTAGACTGGGGTTATGGGTTTTTGGGGAAGAAGACCATAGAGGTGACATACCATTCTTATCACGTCAGATCAGTGGTATGTGCTATCAACTGATAATGTTAATTAACCTTGATCATCTGGGCAAGGTAGTGTTTGCCACATTTCTTTGTTCTAAAGTCTTTCTGTTCCCCTTTTGTATTCTGCTCTTTGGATGCTAGCTGTAAGTGCAGCCCATACTCAAGGTAGAGGGGTAGTGGGGATTAATCTCCGTGTCCTGACTGGGAAGTATCTACATAGATTATTTGGAATACTTCTGTAAAGGATATCTGTCTCTTTCCCCATATACTTATGCAGCATTTACTTATACCAGTGTGGACTTGTGGATATATATTTTATTTTCCCAGTTTTATTGAGATATAATTGAGATATAAGATGGATATGTATTTTAAATTTTGGATTATAATCTAACACTGTTTATTTTGTTCCTCAAATTGCTACAGTTTGGCCATTAGGAACTTTTTCAGGTTGGTTTCTGTGTCCCTTTGACATGTCCCCATTGTTTTATTTTGTGGGCACTCCTTTACTTTCTGATTCTGCATGATGCTTTAGACTCATTGGGTGCATTCTCTACCCTAGCCCTAGAATCAGCCATCTCTCGAAGGAGCCCTGGTTTCATTTATTGGAGAATGGTGTTAGACACCTTTGGTTTTTAGGATCTAGATGGATGTGAGATGTTCCATTTTCTAAAATACACCTTTTAGGTAGGTAACTGTGTCCTATTGGAATACGAAGAAATAGATAATGTCTTCCTCTCAAAGCTAATGTAGGTCAATATTATAAAAAAGAGTATATAATCAAGTGTTAGAGTAAGTGCTGTTTTGGTTAAAATGAAAAGGAAGTATAGATTCTTATAGCTAAAACAATAAAACACTTTTATTCTTTTCCTTTTTCATTCTTTTTACTTGTTATTCACATTTTGTTCATCTTTACTGGAATTGAGAAACGTTAATTTATTTACACGGATATGTTAGCAGGGTGAATAAATGCTGCTCACTTGAGACCGGGGTGCACAAGCCATGCAAAAATCTCCTTCCTACAGAAAGGAGAAGTGTCAAGGGCTTAGAGTATTTGGGGAAAGATTCCTGGAGGATGGGGCACTTGACTTCGTACTTGAAGGGCAGGAGCAGATTGGGGCAAAGGAAAGATGCCTCTTTGGGAGAGTGATAGAAACTAGCTCAGGGATAGGTTCCTAAAGGATTTATTAAATGTCACTATTCTAAGAAGACCTGAAATCTACCCTCCTTCTTAAATATGTGACGGATTTCTCTAATGTCACAAAGATATAGTCCCTTAACCCAGACTCCAAAATGTTGACATTTAGTTGAAACATTCTTAATGTTTTCTGTATGGAGAGGGAGCCAATGGAACTCATACAATAAAGTCATAATTATTAAATATATGCTGAATACTTTCATAGTAGAGATTGGGACAAATTGCATCCTTTATTCCCATGGTGGCAACTGCATGCTGTGGCCCACCTGTGTTGTTTGGTGGTACTTTTTAACTCTTGGTGTTCTTTTATGTAAAGAGTCTTAGAGAGTCTGTGGAAATGGATTTGGAAATGTTCTTAAATTTTCCTCTGCAATGGAGTAGCCAGGATGGATGGGGCCAATGCTCGCATAGACTCTTACATGGACAGAGTCTTGTAAAAGTGTTCATTAGCTTCAGCTGGGTCAGCACCACATAAAATGACCTCCATCCAAACTCTTAGGTCAAGTGTGTTTACTTCAGACCCAGGTCTTTAGGTCTTAAAAAGCCAGATTGTGTTTTTGTTCCAATAAAAATGGCTAGAATTCACCTGTTATGTTTTTTAAAGTTAAGTCCCACTTGACCAGATGATTTTCTTTACTCATTAGGTAGTTCTGTGTGAGTTGACGCATTGATAGGAAATAGGGTTCAGGACAGAAAAACCTTTTCACACACTGGGGAAGAAAACATAGGAAATAGAAATCTTCCTCTTCCACATACTAGCTTTACCACAGCATCAAAAGAAAGTATTTAGCTGTGAAAGATAGAAGAATCTTGGTTTTTGATATTACAACAGCACTTAATTATACTCATCTCCCTGCATGGATTCATGTAAACTTTGAGTCATACATCATCCCAAGGTATATAACAATGTATAGTAAAAACATGATATAGAAGAGTTGATCTAGAAAGCCACAAACCAATGTGAGAGCCGGAGTCCACTGTACTTTATGCTAGTGAAACTACTTTGACTTGGGCAACAGAGACAGATGGGTGGATGTAAAGAATTGTCTTTATCCTCTCTGGTTATGTTAAAGCCCTGTGTTTAGACAGCAGGGTGATTTTTTTTTCTTTCCAACTATTGTAGTCACATTCTCATGGAGGACCCCATCCAATGCTTCAGCCTCACAGTTCCTGACACCTCTTTCTCCAACAACCTCCACCTCAACTTCACTTTTGCAGCTGCTCCCATAGCAACTACTGGCCCTTGTCATCAACTGGAGTTGCTCCATTTTTGAAATCCTGAACTCTGAAATTCTCCTTTCTGACCACAACCTCTGATCCTTCTATCAGTCCCCACTCTTTCATGCCCTTGAAATCTGTTCTTTGGTCTCATTGGGACTCTTGGTCTCTTGACCTTTCCTTATGTTAGCAGTATATAACTCCCTCCTAACTTCATTCCTGCTCCTACCTTGTTTGTGCGACCATTTCAGCTCTGCTCTCACAAGCTCGTTCAGTTCTTTCATTCCTTTGACTTCTTGTTTTATCTGTCTTTCTAATCTCTGGCTAATAATTTCTCTCTTACTCCTTCACCTTCTCCCTCCTCCACCTCTACCGCCATCCACATCACCCATCTCCCTCTCTCCTTGTCTCCTCTTCTTCTCTCTGTCTCTGTCTTTGTCTCTGTCTCTCTTCATTTCTTGTCCTGAGCTTCTAAGCACTAGAGAAGAAAATATTCTAACTAGGATGAGCTAGCCTACTTCATTAAAAATCCATGGTTTCCAAACTCATCTAGATGGTGAAACTGTTTAGAAATCCCAGGGCCAGGACTAGGGTGGGGCAAGTGAAGTGCCCAGAATGCAGAATTTAAAGAGGCACTCACTCATGGAGCCAACCATGTGTTTGCTGGACCCTGAGAATGACTGCTTCCTTAAATTTTGTGCCCTGTGTGCTTCACTGGCTCACTTTAGTCCTGGCCCTGACATTTACTCATCTCTAATTACCTCTTTCAGCTGCCACTAGGGGTAGCCATTTTAGACTTACCACTGTCTTCAGTCCAGCTGTTCACTCACACTAGAAGGTAACTTGTTCTATTTCAGTGAAAAATGCCAGTTACCGGATTTGAATTCCCTCAACTTAACTTCTGTCTTGCCATCAAACATACCTATTCCTTCAGGTACCCTCTTTCTTCCCTTAGCCTTAAGAGAAGAGATGTTCCACACTCTTCCATCTTTGCTCTTGGTTACATCACTTCACAAACCCACTAGAATCTCACCTATCAATTATCTTCTTCCTTTCTTGCATTTGCCCTTTGTAAATATCATTGAGTCTCTCCTTTGTTAAAAACAGTCTTTTCTCAACCTTGCCTTCCTTTTGAGCTAGTCCTAATCTCCAATGTGTGAACAATAGTCTACACCATTCATCATCCTCAACTTGCTACCCAAGCAGTACCATCTAATTTTTAATCTGACTTCTGCTTCCATCACTATAACATATACTCTTAGAGTTGCTGGTGATCACCCAATGGACACATTCATTCGTTCTTCTAAGTCTTTGTCTTATCGAACCTCTGTGTAGCATTGCCACTTTGACCCTGCTCTCCCTGGTGTGTGAGGCATTCCATTCTGGTTTCCTACTCTCCTCTCTGGTGCCTCTTCCTCAGTTCCCTTTTCTGACATCCCTCACATGTGTGGCCCTAACGTGCAGCTGGTTCTCAAGTTTCATACTGGGTCTTCTCATCTTATACCACACTCTTCTCTTGAGTGACTGCCACTCCTGTGGCTTCAGCTACCACCTGCATATTCCCTGATGAAACCAGGGAATTATTCCTATCTGAATTGTCATTATTTCTATCTGAGACTTCCCATTGAACTCTGGATCTATTTCTTCAAGCACAGTATTTCTAAAATCAAGATATCTTTTTTCCTAAACCTGTTCTATTTTTATATTTTCTCTTTTCCATTAAGGCATAGTTATTCACTTAGCTAACCAAGTAAGAAATCTCACAATCATTTTTTAAGAAAGAAAATACAATTTTGCTCATTTTTATAGTGTTTAAAAAACATACTACATATTTCTTTAAAATCATAATTCCAGTATACTTAACATACAGTGTTATATTAGTTCCAGGTATACATTATAGTAATTTAGCAATTCTAACCTTACTCAGTGCTCATCCCAATACGTGTACTCTCAAACCCCTTCACCTATTTCACCCACCACCCACCACTGCTCTGGTAATCACCAGTTCTCTGTATTTAAGAGTCTGTTTTTTTTTGTCTTTTTTTCTTTATTTTTTTTGTTTCTTAAATTCCACAGATAAGGAAATCGTATGATATTTGTCTGTCTCTGACTTACTTTACTTAGAATTGTATCTTCTATATCCATCCATGTTGTTGCAAATGGCAAGATTTCATTCTTTTTTAAGGCTCAGTAATATTTCTGTGTGTGTGTGTGTGTGTGTGTGTGTGTACACATATATACTACATCTCAAAATCATTTTTGTATTTTTCTTTTTCATCCCCTCTATACCTAATCAGTTGGCCATAAAAATGTTTTTTCAGATTGACCCTCTTTATACACTCTGTTGACATCTTAGTTTAATCCCTAATTATTTTTTTTTAATTGATTTATTTATTTTGAGAGAGAGAGCGAGAGTGTGTACACATGAGCTGGGAGGGGCAGAGAGAGAGGGAGAGAGAGAATCCCAAGCAGGCTCTGAGCTAACAGCATGGAGCCCAACATGAACTTGATCCCAAGAAAGGTGAAATCATGACCTGAGCTGAAATGAAGAGTCAGACACTTAACTGACTGAGCCACCCAGGTACCCCAATCCCTTATTATTTTGTGACTGAACAAATTCAATAAGTCCTAACTGGTCACTTGGCCTGTAGTCTCTCCTCTTTGTATCTTTCTAAAACACCAATTTTTTTGTATTGTCATTCCTCTGATCGAAAACTTTTGGTGATTCTCCACAGACTTTATCCAGTCTTCTATTAAAGCATGTATTTATTGTGTTGGAAATAGTAGTAAGTATCTCTGTTCTCCTAAGCTTTGAACTTCTTAATTTTGGGAATCAAGCCCTAGTCACGTTAGCAACCCTGGCATCTAACGTGAAACTTTACATATGGGAATAAACATGTTTCTTGAAAAGATAATTGTTCCTATTATAAAGTACCTAAATGGATAACTGTGGGCAGTTGCTTCTTTTGCTTGGCTGATGTTGTCTTCTCTCTAAGAGAAAGGAATTGAACTAGAGGGTCTCAAAGTTGACTGAATTTCTGTGATTCTGTGTTGGTATTTGTTGAATTTTGGAGCTGAGTGGGGACATATAGATGAAGCTTCTATCAGAAGTCTGTTGAAGCACTGTGGGAAAGGAACTTGTGGGATAAGCAAGGAAGAGGTAGCACAGGCAAAATAGGGAAGATAAAAATGAGAAGGGCATTAAGGAAGAAAAAATAAAGCGTCCCTGATGAATCTCATGCCTTCAGAATTTTGTAATTCATTAGGAAACGTTTCAGACATATCTGCTATATGAAGGCCATCGCCCCCCCCCCCCCCCCGCTGTGGGGATACAGTGCAAGTTTAAGACATGATTACTGCCCTCAATGAGCTTATGCTCAAGTCCATAAGAAGTATAGATATACAAGGATGATTACACAGATGCTCGAGTGAGTGTTATTATCTAAGATAAGAAGAAACGGTCTTTTGGGTATAGATGGGCTTCCTCTTAGCCAGTGCAGCCAGTAGCATCTATAGAGTACTTTTGTGTGAATTATAAAATGGTGCTCTCTCTTTGGGGCTTGGATGATGGAGTGTGGAGTGGATTTTCCATCTCCACTCCACAATGGCCTGGCCTGTTCAGGGCAAAACTCATACAGCTCTCTGTGTGGAGGTGCTGCTCCTCTCTTCCCTCCCTAGCCAGTGTCTTAGAGAGGACATAACAAGGGCCATTGACACAGTGATGCCCAGATGTTCTGCGAGGATCTTAGGTCAGGGGCTGGCCTTCACAATACTGATTCAGACATGGTGGGACTGATCAAACATGTACAAGGATCACTGGGAGCTTGGTTCATTTTTTCTTGACTTTTCCTTTCATCCTGCCTAAAGTAAGGTTATAGGACTTGTTGATTCCAGGCCAATAAACTTAAATTTATTTTAAATTTATTTTGACACAGAGAGAGAGAGAGAGAGAGAGAGAGCGCGCACATGAGCAGGGAAGGGCAAAGAGAGAGAGGGGAGAGAGAGAATCCCAAGAAGAGCCTGAATCAGTCTCCAATCAGTGCAGAGCATGACATGGGACTTGAACTCATGAATTGTGAGATCATGACCTGAGATGAAACCAAGAGTCGGACACTTAATCAACTGAGCCACTCAGGTGCCCCTCCAGGCCAGAATTTTTATGCCAAAGGATTGATGCTTGTAATGGAACTCCCTCCCTCTCTACCTCTTCCCCTGCATATCTGACTGACTGGCCTCAGCCTGTGTAGGACCCTGCTGCTGCCATAGAGGTAGTGGGTGTGCCCAGAAAAGTTCTAGAGGCTGGGCTCTGCCTTTTGCTCTGCTGGACACTCTGGAAGACCTGGGGCTGGCCAAGGGAGGAGCTGCCAAGTGGTCTGTGATGGAAGGGACTCCAGTACTCAGTGTCTTGCTGTCTGCTGTGGTTTCTGGCAGGTAGGAGAGAGCCTGTGAGTGACGTGAAGGGCCTTCCCATGGACTCAGTGACCTTCCTGGGCTGCTGGGCTTCTGTTCCTTCCTCCTCCATTGCTCATTTCTCTTTCCTCTCAACTTCATTCCCCAGTGGGCTGGCCAGGAATCAGCAGAGGGAAAAAGTAATTGAAGTGCTTAAGAGGAATTGTTTGGGGTAGGAGGAGGCAGGGTCAAAAGGAGAACAATTAAGAAGCAATGTGATACAACTGTGCGGAGAAGAATTTAGTATGAATATAATGATCAATTTCCTAATAATTAGGTCTCTTAGACGGCAGAATAGTTCCCCAAGAGGCAATGGTGGGAACCCCATTGCTTGGTCATTTCTAATTAGACTGGAGAAGCACTCACAGAAAATGCTGCAGAGAAAATCCCCCATGCTGGGGGATGGGCACGTGACCTGGGGCGGGTGGGGGGGGGCTCCACTATCTCTCATTTCTATGATTCATTGATGAGCACATAATTCACTGATTAGTTAGGCAGCCAAACTTTGAGGGGTTTATTGGTTTCTCACCTCACCTCTGGACCTTGTAAATTGACCAGATCTATTATCTTCAAAAGGCATATTTAGGGCAGGCAGTGACTGAAGCTAGGGCAGATGCTGCCTCATTTCTACCCAATAAGTTTAAACAGAAGAACTGGGTCCCATTCTTCATCTGCTATGCAGTGGGTGTGGATAATTTGAGGTTTTATCTGGTGGTGTCTCCCTCTGCTTATGAGCCTACAGGGTACTTATGAGTTTGATTTAGAGAAGGAATGTTCTTAGCCAGCATCCATTTGGTAATTGAGTGTCCTAACAAGAGCCAACACGGTACACTGGCTGTGGAGCTGGCCTGCCCAGGGATGGTCCTGGCTCACCTTTTTGATATGTGACCTTAGGCCAGTTACTAACTTTTTATGCCTACTTTCCCCCTCTGTAATATGGCGCCTGTAAAAATAGCTGCCTCATTTGGTTGTCCTAAGGATTAAATAAGTTACTGTTGGAAGAATACATAGGACTGTGTCAAGTACCTGGTGATTGGTGGCCGCTGTTATTACTAAATTATAAGCACTTTTGAGGAACATGTCCTCCTTCAGAGCTCCAGAGGTTGTTAGCTCTCTGTTGACCCTGTGCTGGTTGGAGTGGATTGACTGTTGGGGTGTTATGCATTTGAGTCATTTGTCCCAGCAGTTATTTGTTGAGGACCTCCTGGTACAAGGGGAGAGACACTTTCTTCCCTCGAAGGGTGAATCATCATGTGTTTGTACATGTGTTGGGGGTGGATGTTTGGAGTAGAAGAGAGCAAGAGCACAGATGCTAAAAAGTTTGTGGAGTGCCACCAAAGTCCCTATCCTATGAGAATACCAAAGACGTAGTGATCTCATCTGATTGGGGTGTGGCCAGTGGTCCAGGGAGGAGGTGGTGAGGGGAGCAGGGCTTGAGGGTTGGCAGAGGGCAACCAGGATCAAAGCACTTGACTAGAGCCTGAGGGTCACAGAGGGGAGGCCAGACAGGCCCACATGATAGTATATCAGAGGGCCTTGGATGCCAGGTAGAGAACTTCTATTTCCTTTAGTGGGCAACAGAGATCAAGGGAAGATTTTTGAATGAAGGAGAGCTAGGAACAGAGTTACACTTCCCAAAGACCCATCTGCATGGGTATGGAGAAGGAGGAGCCTGGGGATGGGGTGGGGGGGCAGACAAGAGGCCTGGTATGCTCCATGGTACTCTGTATATAGCTGGGTCCCAGGGCTTTGCCCTTTTGTGTCCAATCCTAGGCACCTTCTCTGGGTCTCCTAACCTACCCAGTGCCAGGAACCAGGCTGGAGTGCACACAACTACCTTTGTGACAGCCCAGCATGCTTTAGCACATGCCATTTTGTCTCTTCCTTCCAGGTTTATAGAGGCAGTATGGCAGGGTGGTTCCAGAACTGTGGTGGGGCTTTATGAAGTGATGCAGGCACACTCCCGTCTCTTCAGTCTCTCCCATTTAAGGCAACAAAAGCTGTTTCCTGTAAGAATCTGACCCAAATGTTGTTATTTGGGGATAAGCAGACATTTGTTTGTGTCCAGTGGAAGATAAAGAACCCTTTTATGTTCTTGGAAGGAAGAGTTGGCTGAGGTGGTTTGTCATTAGAAGGAAGCAAGGAAAGAAAGGAAGGAATGAAAGAAGGAAGAAAAGAGGGAAAGGAAACATTTATTGGGCACCTGTTATGTCCCCAGATACCTTGCCATGCACGTGAAATTTTATTTTCTCATTTGCCTCATCATAACTCATCAAAGTACAAATTCTACTGTATTGCAATTGAAAAAACTGAGGCTTGTGTAAATGAACTAACTTCTGACTCCAGAGCCCATGTTTTCCTGCTTTATGATGATCCCTCATCAGGTGGTTGTGTATCAGGAAAAGATGCCCAGCAGTTTAGAGAAGGTGGTCCCAACTTAAGGCTGGACCCACTATTCTGTTCCATCCCCTGTGATTCTAATCAGGGTAGCAGAAATTATTACTTGAAGAGTGGTGGGTATTAGGTAAGCCTTAGTCCCAGGTGTGGTCTCAGGCATCACTGGTCTCAGGGCGTGGTCACCTTCACTGTGACCTCCCCCTGGAAAGCCTGCTTCCTTCCTTAGTTCTCCCACTGCTAGTAGTCTACAGAGCAGGTGGGGGAACTCGAATCACTGCCTGCTAAATCTTAGCATTACCACTCCGGAGAAACCAGAACCTCCAGTGTGCAGCCTGAGGATTGCTGCAGAGAGACCAGTGATGCCTCTCTCCACTCCTGGGGTTTGGGCCGTATCTGTCAAATGTAAGGGGCACAACTATAAAATGTCTTCAAACAGACAGGCGTGTGCTACTGCCAACCTCTGTGACACAGGGGAAATTCAGGCGGCCTCTGCTTGGAAGAGGAGCCAAGAGGCTGTTTGTCCCCAGTGTGACATTTGCTTTTTTTTTTTCTCTTACCACTTTTAAATTCCAAGATTTTCCATGAGTTGCTTTTTCCCCCTTTGCCTAGAATCTTCTGTCTACCAAGCGTCCCATAATCACACCCCTTTCCCATGGTTGTCTTCCTCTGGCCCTTTAAAGCATCACAACACTCACTCTGCCTTTCTGAATACAGGGATTTGGGGGAAGAACCCACCCTCCCCCATATCTTTGGAAGGTTCAGGTCGTTCTCTTTTACTGTAGAGGGCTCAGAGTGTGTGTGTGTGTGTGTGTGTGTGTGTGTGTGTGTGTGTGTGCATGTGTGTGTGTCTGAACAGGAGGCCCACTTGTTGGAGGGGAGTGGAAGGTTCTGGTGCTAATTGAGGCCATGCGTTCTGTACTTGGGTGCCGGCTGGTGAGGCAGATTTAGAGGACTATCGGGAATCTTAGATTAAATACCATTAAAGCCAACTTCTTATACCCCTGCTGTTCAGCACACACGTGGGGAGAACGGAGATCGGATGTTCAGGATTCTTGTTTGGGAGAACCATATGGAAAATCCACACAGCAGTAAGTCTATAATCAGGGCTTACAGCATGTGGCCTGTTGGGTGCCAGTAGTGTTTCTTCTCCCTCCTTCCAGAAGGTACATGGGATTTGGTTCTCTGACGAGGAAACTGAGCCCAGGAAAGGAGGTCTTGTCCACACGGAAGGTTGGGAGCCCATTTCCTTCTGTAGTACTCAGAAGTAGAGTCCTCTATTTATCATTCTCAAGGTGTTTTCATATTGGTTACACTGATGCTTGTAATAATTCTACTGGAAGTAGGTAGAGAATCCTATGTGTCCCTTTCCAGTAGAGGAGGGGTTTGGTGACCTGGCCAGAATGAGCAGGGGTTGGCTGTAGGGCTGTGTATGGAAGTAGGTTTGTGTATTACACAGAGGTGCCCAGCTAGCGTGGTGAGGAGAGCCTGAATCCAGCCTGTGCTCCGAATCCAGTTGTGTGCCTAGGCATGGGGCTGTCTGCTGGGACAAAGGGCCACCTTTTTCTGATGCCCCAAAGGCTCTGCCTGGGCCTTCAATGCTCCAAGCTGGCCCTACTGCTCTTGACTCTTGGACTAGTCTTGCTCGGTCTCAGAACACCACCTCTCCTTTGTCCCTGATTATAGACTGTGGTCCCCAAGGCCTTGGCATTTTCGTGCTCAGAGCAACCTTGTCAATTCCATGCTATCAGTGGGAAAATTTTTCTTATTGGCCAAGATGGGAATGTGCAGTTGAGCAATGTCCCAGCACAAGAGGAGTTTACAAGTGGAATTAAAATAAATATAGGGTATTTATCTTGGGGAACATGTGGTAACTCACGTTTAGCATTTAGAATAGCATGTTTACAATATGTAGGCACTTCTGGAAGCAGTGGGTTCATTCCTGCTGGGCAGATCTGT